>NC_059103.1:35250202-35563952 GCF_020740685.1 Jaculus jaculus
AAACTAAGAAAAATTGGGGAAACATGCAAGAATGTTATTTTCTTGGTGAACTGGTAAACAGCACAACGGTGAAGGAGATAAACACAGAGAACAATGAACCCCTACTGAACCAGATATCCAGAGACACAGATGCTCCCAAGATCTCAACACTGAAGCAGACCTAAATGAACCAACATGGCTTAGGGAAATTTGTGGAAGAGTCACACGTTGGGTCATAAAACACAGAGATTTTTTTCCCCCTACACAAAACTAAAGGCTAACTCCACAATGCATGTCTCATATACTCCAACAAGGTAGGTCCCTGTGGAGGGAAGAGGACAGGGAGGAGTCTAACCATGGTACCAACTTGACTGTATTCACTGACTACAAAAATATAAGAAAAGAATGTCACTGTAAATGAAGCATGAGAAATAGTGCACAAGATGATTGCTGGGTATGTAAGGTATCTTGGGTAGATTCCGGTTAGGTGCTGTAGATGAGTGAGACTATGTGGCGATTTTTTTTTTTTTCTTCTGTGATTGGGTAAGTTCACTAAGAATGATCTGTTTCAGGTTCAACCATTTTTCCTCAAATTTCATTGTGTCATTTTGCTTACTGAAGTATAGAATTCTATCATGTAGATATACCACATGTTAGTTATCCATTCTTCTAGTGATGGACATCTGGGTTGATTCCAGCTCTTAGCTATTATGAGAAATAGCACCAGTGCTTAACAAATCTTAAAACTTTCTATTATTTCCTAGAACTTCTGCTTTTTTTTAAAATTCCTTTGGCTTATACTTACAAGTCTCCAATGAGTTGGGTACTTACTTAGTGGTCATTGGTGGCATGGAGTAAAGAAACTGCACTCATTCCAGGGAAACCTGCCTCTCTTTCTTTCTTTCTTTCTTTCTTTCTTTCTTTCTTTCTTTCTTTCTTTCTTTCTTTCTTTCTTTCTTTCTTTCTTTCTTTCTTTCTTTCTAAAGGAGAGTGGAAATTCAGTGACGTAAAGTGCTTTTGTCCGTGTGTGTGTGTGTGTGTGTGTGTGTGTGTGTGTGTGTGTGTATGGGAAGGCACATGCCATAATGCATGCTTGGAGGTCTAAGGACAACCTTTGGGTGTTTATCTTCTCCTTTCACATTGCATGAGTTTAGCTGCCCTGTGAGCTGCTGGAGTCTCCTTCCATCCCCATAGGTGCTTTGGGGTCACAGACACATGTGTTACTTCATGTCTGGCTTTACATGTGTGCTGGTAAAAAATTATCTCAAATTGGTAATCAGACCTAAGGTATACAGTTATTTATCTGGCTATATCTAAAAATTGTTTATAATTTGCATTTATTGTTTAATTTTCTTTGTGGGGACCAACATCTTTTTGTGTGCAAGTAAAGTGTCATATTTACTTGGAGTGTCTTTGTATATTATCACCATTCTAGACCATTTGTTAGGTGCTGGAATTTAGTCAAATTTCTTAGTTTTCTTGTGTCACAGAGGATAATAGTTCCTCTTTCACGGTGTTATTAAAAGATTCAATTATATAAAATGCCCAATTAATGTTCAATATTAAGAATGGTATGATGAGATTATAATAGAATTAAAGCAAAGAATTTCAGAGTCTCCTTGTCCTGCCTAGCCTATAATTCACTCAGTAAGTCCCTAATGGAGGTAATCTATAAGTACCATAAGTTTCTATGAGGGTATAGTTTATTACTTTATCACTTCAAAAATAGACAGTGAGTATTTTTTAAAATGTTTTTTATTTATATGAGAGCGACAGACACAGAGAGAAAGACAGATAGAGGGAGAGAGAGGGAATGGGCGCACCAGGGCCTCCAGCCTCTGCAAACGAACTCCAGACGCGTGCGCCCCCTTGTGCATCTGGCTAACGTGGGACCTGGGGAACTGAGCCTCAAACCGGGGTCCTTAGGCTTCACAGGCAAGCGCTTAACCACTAAGCCATCTCTCCAGCCCAGACAGTGAGTATTTGTAAGTGAATAGACAAGTCATTCATCACAAGTGGATTCCAAGCATTCAAACCTCCAACACAATGCTTACTATTTCTATTATTATTATTATTATTATCTGATAGTTGTTGATATTATTTAGGGATTTTATTTGAGATAGAGACTGACATACCATTCATGCTGGCTTTGAACTCACAATCTTCCTGCCTCCTCAGGCTTACAAATGTTGGGATTATGGGCATGATCTTCCATGTCCTGCTATAAGACATACTTTTTTTATCTGGATTTTCAAGGTAGGGTTTTTCTCTAGCCCATGCTAACCTGAAATTCACTATATAGTCCCAGGGTACACCCAGACTCATGGTGATCCTCCTCTGTCTCCTGAGTGCTGGGGTTAAAGGCATGCACCACTATTCCCAGCAAAACTTATTGTTTAAGTTGCATAGCCACTTATGATTTGGATTCAAGGATGACATTGGCTTCTCTTTTTATTGTCATATGTATCTGGGTAATTGTTCATGTCACAATATATCACGAGCCTAAAATGAGAGAAAGGCCTGAGACATCATAGGGGGCTTATCAGAAAGCGGGTCCTCTTTCACTGCAACCGTCTTGAAATGCAGGCAAGAGTACTCTGAACAGGATAGTTCCTATGTGGTGAGGAATGTATGTTAAATCTGGACCCATCAGCTCCACCAATTGCACTTGCACGGAGAAAGAAATCCTGTCCTCCAACCACATTGCCCCCATACCAATTACAAGAAGGGCTTAGTGAATGATGCTTGGCCTTGCTTATGTTTCCTACGTAATCATTGTACATGAATGGTCACCAGTACATTCTTCTCATTCTGTTCTTTCCCCTTTAATTATTTTCCTCTTGAAACTGAAAAACTATCTTACAGTTGGTTGTCTTTCTTCTGGAGGCAGAACTGAACTGGATGAAACTGGGATCGATGAGGAATATCAGTATTGTTTTGTTATCTGTTGCTTTCTAACCTACTTTCTTTCTTTCAAGGTTGGAGGTGCTTTGAGGCTAAAAATTAGGACTGTATATTGCATCCACTGTGCTCTGGCAAGGAAAATCATTTGAGCTCTCAAGCTCTCTGATTTCTTGGTTGAATATATAGAGATTAGTGAGCTAGGCATGGCGGTGCAACCACTAGATCCTAGCACTTTGGAGACTGAGGTAGGAGGACCCTGAACTAGAGCCTTTAACCACTGAGCCAACTACTCACCCCCCTTACATGTTTCTGATGAGTTGTAGACTTGCTACTGGCCATTGGTCATGCATGTGTATCTCAAGAACAGAGTGATTTTCAAATCTTGTTTCTTGAAATATAGAGTTTCACGAAGATAGCTTAGTGAGAGTTGTCAGAGCTCAGAAGGGCTGGAGAAGGGAAATCTCCTTGTGGTCCCACCTTCCCCTCCAATAAGGAGTGTTCTGCTGTTTTCTTTTATATATTGGTATTGTGTGTTGAACTTTACAGGCACCTACCTGCTCCCTAAATGCTGTAAAAGTAATATCTCATTTGGAAGGTTTCCAAAGCTATATGGCCCAAAGCTTTTGGCAACTGGCTACATATGACAACTTAGAAGCTTAAAGGGGACTAGTTTGAATAAACAAGTGCTATAAATCTAAACTGTACACTAAATTTCAAAAATGGTACTTTTAAACATCAGTAACATGCTGGAATAATGACATTTTCAACATAATAAAGTAAGATATTGTTCATTTCATCTACTCCTATTATTAAAACTTAGTTTCTAGAAAATTCGTGGGAGGGATTAATTTCATTTTTATGGAATGGTACCTCTGCCTAAGGTCACTTTCACCCCTGAGACATTGTATCTCTGAACATGAATCAATGGACTCTACCTTGTTATGGAGGTGTGTAATTTCCCAGACTTGTTTCAGAGATGTATTGTTACAGGCAGAAAAGTCCCAAGAAATACAATCATGCACTTCAGAGTGGCTGTGAGTTTAAGGACAAACACCAGTCTGCCCCACTCAATGGCAACCAAAGGCACTCTTGGTCCTCCCAACCCTACCTTGGTCCTGTTGCCCTTCTCCTTCTGACCTGTATGTGTTACAAACAGCCTGACATATTCATATCCTGGTGTTCCCAAAGGAGCCCTAAATTTTGTCTACTTATTTTCACAAACACTGTTGTCCTCTTGACTTCTGGTTCCAAAATTATGGTTACCATGGACTTTATGAGATTAAAAGGGATTCTTTTATAGGGATTATAGTATAAAGTCACAAACTTCTTTAGTGGTTTCCAGGTTAGAGAAGGATGAATATGCAGACCACAGATCTTTCTCATTGCAGAGAAGCTATGAATGTACAAGGAAACCAAGGCTTATAACCTGTAAAGAATTCCATTTCTCAGTGTCTTGTGTGGATGACTCTCCTTCAAGATTCATTAATTTATTTTTTTTCTTTTTGAGTAAAGAAAACATCTATAACCATATCACCCTGAATATATCCAATCTCCTCTATAGCTGAAGCTAAGCAGGGCTAGATGTAGTTAATACTTAGATGGGAGAATAGTAGCAGGTTCTGCTCCTTTTCTTCTTATTTAGAGAGAGAGAGAGAGAGAGAGAGAGCGAGAGTGAGCATGGGTGTATCAGGGCCTCTAGCCACTGCAAACCACCTTAGGCTTCATGGACAAGTAGCTTTTATCAGGTAAGCCATCTCTCCAGCCCAAAGTTCTGCTTTTTGAAGTATGTTTAGTTTTCTGCTATAGAAATTGATGATGTTTCACCCAAGAGTGTGTGTGGGACACAGTGGGTCCTTCTCCTCCATAATCTCATGTCCAGTGGCATCTCTCTGCCACTGGAGTTTAGTTTACTTGTGTATAAGACTAAGAAGGATACTGACCTTGGCCCTGGCTGCTGTTGATAGTAAAAGCATTTGGCAAGTGGGTAGGGAGAAGGCATGGGGCTTATGTATAATTTGCTAGAAGTTGGACAGTGTACTAAACAGCATCAGGTCACTGAGATGAACTTCTAGACCAGGCACAGTTATAGAGGAAGGGATTTATTGAAGGAAGAGGGTAAGTTCCATAAAGGCAGAAGAAGCTGGCCCGATTTCACAGGTCCAAGCACAGAGAGAAAATCCACAACTCAAAACCCAAAAAGCCACACCACGCAGCACACTTCCAGGCAGAGCTCAGGCACTGTGCATATCTTTAGAAGACTAGAATTCTAAATCTACCTCCACACCTTAGGGCTGGACCCAAGGATCCACTCACAGTGACACCTCCTCCAGTCAGGTGGCTGCAGATCTAAATTACAAACTGTAATAAGATCTTGAATATGTTGGGACCATCCACTCAAACCACCACAGGTACTTAAAACATTGTCCTCCTTCTTCCCATGGTGTCTGTGGCTTACACCTGGCATGGACATTTTCATCAGCGTAATGTTGAGAAAGGCACTGGTCCTCTCCAGGCTTGGTTCATTCTTCTTCAGGCTTCTGTGAATTTCTTAAAGCAATTTAAGCCCATTCACATATTTTCTTGGTTATAAAGATGCATGCATTGCAATGAATTTTACTCAGTAGTAAGGGAAAAATAAAATTTGCAAGAAAATTAATGGACTTGGGAAAAAACAAAACACAACCAAAATCTCATACTAAGAAAGGTTAAGCAGGCCTAGAAAGACAAGCAGCACACATTGTGTCTTATGCAGTTTATTGATTTATTTTTTATGTTGTAGTAAGCATCAGCAGTATTTGTAAGGAAATAAACTTAGGCTAGAGAAGAGGGGAATAGGGAGGCATGAGAGGAGGAAGTACTTGACAGGCAAGTAGAGGGTCAGAATACAGAGGGCAGAGGGTCTTGGAGGGACTGGGTAAGGATATTGTGGTGAATTCATAAAAGTAATAACTACATGAATCAATGCCATAGAAAATGTTCTCCTGGTTAGCTAATTAAAAGATACAATTCTCAATACGGTGGGAGGTTGTCCAGATATGTGTACCCTGTAGTGTATAGAGAATGCTTACAGCTAAAACCGTAGGTTCTTAATTACCCCTCACTCTGAACTGTTGATCAGGGAGACCTATGAAGCCCCCAAAACAATGAAGACCATTGCAAAAGCACTTGGTTTCCTAGCAGATCTAAATGGTAAGACCATATTGGCTAAAAATACCATGGGAAACTGTCACAGCACATCAAGTTATCATACTGAAACTGAGAAGGAAGACAGTTAGCTTACTGCTGGCTATCTCTCATAATGTTGCAAAGTACTCACTCTGTGAGCTGCTGGGGGGTAATGGTCACCAAGAGCATAAACAGTCATAGGATCCTGCATCTTGAAAACTCAACCATCATGATAACAGTATACAACTGTGTAATGGAGACATGCAGGGTATGGGGGTAATTAATTGTTCCCTAGATATTATGAAATAGGGTGCTCAGGGTGAAAGAAAGTCCTTGAACCCCAAACCCTAGGTTCCTTTCTAATTTTAATCAAATAATTGAATAAAAAGTCTGAGAAGGATAATTATTTAAATTATTACAGTTATTGGGGAAAGTACAGAGCCAAGGAAAGGCATGTGGATGGCCTGTAAAAACCATGAAAAGAAAGAGAGAAAAAAGTTCAAGGAGCTCCTGTCATGTGGGGAGCTGGAGGGGATAAAAAACCCATGTGGAGAGTAAGGGCCAGGGGGCTTTCTCCTGAGCTCGACCAGGCTGGACCTGGGCAAAGGCAGCCCAGGACCAGCTAAGGGAAAACTCACCCACAGCTGGAAATTCCCAAGCAGTCAGAGAGCCTGCCCTCTCCTTACAAAGGTATTTATAACCTTATAGTGGTGGGCTGTCTTCTGGCTCAGGTGAATCTGAGGGACAGCTGGTTGCTTAGGACTAGGATCTGTCTCAGGAAGAGCTAGCCTGACAACAAGTTCCAGGGGCTGAACTTGACCAACCACAGTGTTTAAATCCTATGAAAGACCTCTCTCCCTGGAGGGGTCCTGATTGTTTGTGGAGAAACAGGTCTAGGGAATTAAGCAAGAGATAAAAAGTCAGATCATCTTTGATTTCTGGCAAGTACAAACTTTCCTGCCTTTTTTCCCCTTAACTTTCAGGGTTCCAGTTACCCTAATTGTATTCCTTCTCATTTCCCTCTCTCATGAGAAGACATTGTAACTACTGTTAGGGGAATGGAAATAATGACTTCAGAACTTCTGGCTGTACTCTCTGAGCTCTCTTTCTTTTGTTTTTGAGGCAAGTCCAACAGACGGGCGTTGTTTTTTTGTTTGTTTGGTTTTTCGTTTTTGTTTGTTTTTGTTGTTGTTTTTATGTGACAGAGTGAGTGAGAGAGATAGAGAGGGAGAGAGAATTGGTGTGCCAGGGCCTCCAGCCACTGTATTTCAACTCCAGATGCATGTGCCACCTTGTGTGCATGTGCAGCCTTGCATGACTATTAAGAGATTCTACACCAAATTGATTAATCTTATTACCCATTGATAAAGAAACAAGTAGGATAGCTTTAAAGAGTTAATTAATCATCTTACTATTGGAAATTTGTAGAGAAAGAGCCTTAGCAGAAAACTTAGAATCTCCTTATTGTTACATTTCCAAAGGTTTTGACATTTTAAATTAAATTTAGGAAAAATAGCATCCAGACTTTTCTTATAATACCTATGTATATACCTATAAAATTTATATAACCCACTGATTTGAGACATCTCCTGTTAATAAACTCCATTAAATACATTTAAAGCTATAAGCCTATGAATACAGGCAAAATATGACAAATTTGGGGATAATTTTTATCAATACCTCTGACACATCTGGAAATTATTTTATTAAGAGTATTTAGGGCACATTTTTGTTTTTGTCTTGAGGCAGGTTGGCCTGGAACTCAAGCTACTTTTCCTTCATTCTTTTAAGTGATAGGGCATTATAATAATTCAAAATACCTGGCAAACTATGAGCTACCACTGCAGGGAAAAATTTGTTGTTTGCAATAATCCTCTATGTAGGGTTGATCTAAAACATAAACTCAGTAATTATATTTGTGATATTATGTGACAAATTGTAGCCTGTTTATATAAAACTTCAGCTCATTTTAGACTTTAGTTAAGTCTGAATTTTAAAGAAAAAAAACACTGTGAAATAAATCAAATGACAAAACTTAGACTATTGGGATTAGGAAAGCCATACTGCAACTTATCACACATAATAAAGAAACCAAAAGGTGTCTATAAATAACATCTTATTTGTTTAAAGCCTGAAGAAAAGAAAAAAAATCAGATACAGTTATTAATGAGTTGTTTTAAACAAAGTAATTTGGAAAACATCAACTGGAATTATGTACTTATTTTCACCAAGCAATTTGAAAAGCATGTGGTTTTGAAATGTAAAGTCAGGCTATATCACATTGGAACCTTGAATTGGTGATCTTTCTGTCTCAATTTCCCGAGTAGCTAGGAAAATAGGCCTGTGTCATCAGGTCTAGCTCATTTTACTTTTTATAATACCTGTATGAATAAATGACTTACAGTTATGTAAGGATATATTTGTCATAGAGCACTTGGTCAGAAAAACACAGCAGTTAGCAAATACCATCAGGCTTGTCTTTCCCATTGTGCCTCTATATTTTCTGAGGGACAGTGTAGCTACCTTCCCCACCAATTTGACACAGCTGCAGCCCTCAACTTCTTGGTAAAGAAGAGACATATGGCTGGGACCCAGACCTATTAAAGAAACATTTCCAGCCAAGTGCCTAGGCCTGGTGTTTGTCTGAGGCAGTTTCCATCTCCCCCTCATTTAGGTCGCCAGAGACCCACAGTCTCAGGCTGGTGGCTTGCTTCACTCCAGAGGTGCAGCTTCAAATGTCCAATTGGGCAGAAGCTGTTGCCTCAGGAGGGACAGAGCCCAGAGCAGGAGTTGGAGCTCCATCTCCCCCCACCCCCCACACTGGCACCCATGTGCCTCATGGCACAGTGACTTGTAATGGAAAGAACACAAAACAAGAAAAACAACCTACAAGCCATTTTGTCCAGCTTCCTTTGGTTCCTGAACCTACATGTGGCCATGAAAACCCTCCCCTCAGCTCAGTAGAACAAGCTCCCAAGCTCCCAAACTCCAGAGTTCAAAGTTCAAGCAAGTGCATCTCCCTCCTAACACCATCCTAGCTTGGTCCCAGGCAATAGCACACATCAACAAGGCTCATAATCCCAAATGGGTGGAGTAGGGCCAGGAATTGCCTCCCCAGCCCACAATAGCTGACTACTGCTTTCACAATTCGTAACCCATAACCCCATGGCCAATAGCAATAACCGTGCTGAATGGTGGCAGGGCAGGGGGATGAAACCAACACATGATTTTTCCATACAACAAAGGTGCTAATAAATAAAAAGACAAAATTAAAAGGTCAAATAATAGTAGTTTTAATTATATTCAAATAAACCAGTTTTGTGATTGGCAAATGAAAATGAATTTTTAAGATAAATACACATTCATAGATGTATGTATTTTATTTTATTTTATTTTCAGATTTGGCATTTATTTATTTATTTATTATTAATTAGTTTTGTACTCAGTGAATACAGTCAATTTGGTACCATTATTAGGCTCATCCCTGACCTAACCCCTCCCCTTAGCCCCTCCTTGTTGAGGTATATGGGTCATGCATTCTAGAGTTAGCCCACAGTTATTGGAACGATGAATGTCTCTGCATATCTTGACCCAACATGTGGCTCTGACATTCTTTCCGCCCCCTCTTCTGCAAAATTTCCCTGAGCCATGTTGGATTCATTTTTGGTCTGCTTCAGTGATGAGATGTTGGTGGCCTCTGGGTCTCTGGATCTCTGGTTTTGTAGGAGTTGATTTTTCTCTGTGTTGTCCTTCACCCTTGTGCTGGTACCTGGCTCACCAAGAAAACAGCACTCTTGCTTGTTTCGCCAATTGTTCTTAGTTTCAGCCTGGGCCCTTTTGAGGTATGATGGGGTGGCTCTTTCCTTAGGATCTACATCTATCTGAAAGAGAGAAGCAGATTCTCCAATGGAGAGTAAGTTAGCAACAGACAAATGAGATAATGCTTAATTTTTCTATAGAGAATTTAATAGGTGTAGGCCCTCTTGTAGCCCAGGATTGATGGTAGCTTGATAATGGAGAGTGGGTTAAGTTTGGATATGTTTCTGACTTGTTTCCCAGCTCCAGCTATGGGTCCCATACCACTGAGGGGATCAGTTAGTCTAATCAAGAGTAGTTGATTTC
This sequence comes from Jaculus jaculus, assembly GCF_020740685.1. Classification (NCBI taxonomy): domain Eukaryota; kingdom Metazoa; phylum Chordata; class Mammalia; order Rodentia; family Dipodidae; genus Jaculus; species Jaculus jaculus. The sequence goes on from NC_059103.1 coordinate 35,260,373, forward strand.
CCACCATGACTGTGTGCCATGATTGCATTTGTGTGAGTATCACAACAGGTTATTTGCTGCTAAGTAGGTTATACCATGAGTTGCTTGGACAGTTATTGGTCATTTTCCCCCAGTTACCCATGTAGCAACTTCTGGCACTAGACGTGATGACTGTCTGGGTACTGACTCTCTTCCAGCTTCCAGCCATGCCATTCCATTTTATGTGTCAACCACATAAGGTGTCTTCAGCAGTTGGGTCTTACCACTAACCTTTGGTGGGTCATCAAGTAATCTGATAGAAATCTGTCTTCCTTTTAGGAAACCTTGTAGGTCTCTCTGATCAAAAGCTGTGGATGATAGTCATATGCTAGTACTGGTAGTTAAAGGTCAGTGCCCACTAAGAAAAGGAAGAAAAAGATAACCAATATACAAGGGTTAGAGAGGAGAGAGAGAGAGAGAGAGAGAGAGAGAGAGAGAGAGAGAGGCTGTAGAAGATTAAGGTCAGTCTTCATCATACTCTCTCCAGTATCTTGTGGCTCAGGTGTTCCCTCTTAGGGCCTGGTGAAGGTTCCCTTTTAGGAAGTAGAACTTTATGGTACCATTGCCATTTGGGTCTAGATTTGTGTTTCCCACCCTTTTGTTGCCCTCCCCTCCCTCTCCACCCATCCTATTGTTCGAGTCCATGAGATGCTTTCTGGGAATGTAAGGCATCTTGGGTAGGTTCATGCTAGGTGCCGTGGATGAGTAAGACTATGTGGTGAATTTTATTTCTGTGATTGGGTAAGTTCAACCATTTGTCCTCGAATTTCTGTGTGTCATTTTTTCTTACTGCTGTATAGAATTCCATTGTGTAGATATATCACATCTTGGTTATCCATTCTTCTAGTGATGGACATTTGGGTTGATTCCAGCTCTTAGCTATTATGAATTGAGCTGCTACAAACATGGTTGAGCAAATCTCTCTGGCCTGTGGTTTGAAGGTTATAAGGTAGATACCCAATAAGGGAATAAATGGGTCTGTCAGTATTTCTATAATCATCTTTTTCAGGAATCTCAATATTGGTTTCCAAAGTGATTGTACCATCTTACATTCCCACCAACAGTGGATGAGTATTCCTACTTCTCCACATCCTCAAAAGCATTTATTTTTATTTGATTTTTTTTTTATTTTTTGTTCATTTTTTATTTATTTATTTGAGAGCGACAGACACAGGGAGAAAGACAGATAGAGGGAGAGAGATAGAATGGGCGCGCCAGGGCTTCCAGCCACTGCAAACGAACTCCAGACGCGTGCGCCCCCTTGTGCATCTGGCTAATGTGGGACCTGGGGAACCGAGCCTTGAACCGGGGTCCTTAGGCTTCACAGGCAAGCGCTTAACCGCTAAGCCATCTCTCCAGCCCTTTATTTGATTTTTTGATGTTTGCTGTCCTTACTGGGGTAAGGTGGAATCTCATAGTTATTTTACTTTGCATTTTCCTGATGATTAGAGATGGTGAACATTTTCTTAATTGTGTGTGTGCCGTTTGTATTTTTCCTCTGTGAACTCCCTGTTCAGCTCTTTGCCCCATTTTGTGTGTGGGCTGTTTGACTTTTTATTGTTTAGATTTTTGAGTTCTTTGTAGATTCTAGAGATTAGGCCTCTGTCAGTTGGATAACCAGAAAATATTTTCTCCCATTCTGTGGGTAATCTATTGGCTTTGTTATTGTATGCGTATCTGTGCCCTCCCACTGACAATCTATTGGAAACTACTATTCCCTAAAAGACCCATTGAGCCCTTAACGTCTTGCCTTTCTTTCCTGGGGGTGTGTGGCACAGTTAGTCAGTTGCTATCTTGGCCGGAAGTTCAATGCATGCATTTTAATTGTGAACTTTGCTGTGTGGACATATTGCATAGTGGTAATAATCCCCTTAAGTTGTACTCTTTTGTTCCCTCTCCCTGCCCTCATTTCACTGAAGGGCCTTCTCAGGAAGTCCTCAGTAGTCATTGTGGGCTTATGAACACATCAGTCTCTGGGATGGAGGATACTCTTCTGTACTACGTGGCTTCTACAATCTTTCTGCCTCCTCTTCTGCAATGTTCCCTGAGACTTGAAAGATATGTTACAGGTCTTCTTTAGTGTTGAGCTCTTTGCATCCTCTTGTTTTCTGTTTTGATTCCCTTCAGCATTTACCACATTCGACCTTGGAGACCTTTTTCCTCTAGCAGTTCATGTAACACTTCCCAGTACTATGGGGTTTAGCCATCAAGGAGTTTGTTTCCTTCCAGATTCCAGAATGATCTCCCAACACTCTGTGTCAGCAGTTTGTGTTATATTCTGTAACAAGGTCTTATCTTTTAGCTTGGGAGTATAATTACATGCTTAGAGAGAAGCCTGTCTTATTATGGGGTCCTCATAGGTTTTTCCTACCAACAGCTTACTGTGGGGTGTAACCCATGTCTGGCACTGGAAGTTATAAGCCACAGTGAATGGTTTTAGGATTGAGCTGACTCTCACTCCCTCCAGGGCCCTTCTGCCCAGATGGCCCCCACACTCCTACTAAGGGTTAAATCTTGTAGTTTTCTATCTAGTGGAAATGTGTTTATGATACTAACTCATATTGGCTTTAGTTTTGTGTTTATGTACCCTTCCATCTTTATTATCTGCCTCTTGAGTTGCCTGTCAGGTATTTGTGCAACTCAATCTGTTCCAGGTTAGGAATGACATCTGGAAGAGAGTCAGTCCCAAGAAAATTAGTTTTTCTAGTGCCAAACAGTGCTACATGAGCAACTGGGAGAAAATGGCCTTTTGCCCAAGCAACTTGTGGTCTAAGCTACTCATCAGCAAACACCCTGATGTGATACTCACCCAAGTGCAATAGTGGCACACAGCCATGGTGGGTAAACAACAGCTCTTGAGTTGGCTAACAGATCAACTCAGTGGAACATAACCATAGCCGGAACTGGGAAACAATTCAGAACCATATCCAAAAAGTGAGTTCGTGAGCCAATATCAAGATCCTACCAATCTTGGGCTACAAAAGGGCCTATACCTATTAAGGTCTCTCTAAAATAATAATGGTTATCCAATTTATCTGGTGCTGACTTCAATCTCCCTTGGAGAAACTGCATTTCTTTTTTCAGATAGATTCAGAACCTGTAGAAAGAATCATCCCATCACACCTCACCAGGGCCCCAACTGAAACCATAAAGGAACTGGGGAAATAAGCAAGAGCGCTGCTTTCTTGGTGAACCTGGCACTGTCACAAGGGTGAAGGAGATAGACACAGAGAACACTCAACTCCTATCAATACAGATATCCAGAGAGAAAGAGGCTCCCAAGACCTCATCACTAAAGTAGACCTAAAATGAACCCAACATGGCTCAGGGAAATTCACAGGAGAGGGGCAGAAAGACTGTTAGAGCCACAAGTTGGGACATTATGCACAGAAATATTGCCTCTTCCCCATAACTGATTGCTACCCCCACAATGCACTATCATCAATCTCCAAAGAGGAAGGTCCTTTTGGAGAGAGGAGGACAGGGAAGAGGCTAATGATGGTATCAATATGGCTGTTTACACACTAAGTATGTACATAACTAATAAAGAAAAAAGAAAACAAAGAAGAGTGATAAGGGTCTGCCAATGTCCTTCTATGACCTCCACACATGTGCACATGGACCATACCTTTCTGCACATACATATCAATACACTATACATACACATACCACACATACTACATATATGCAAAGCAGAGAAAACCTTGTGCTAATAATAACAGAATAATAACAGTGTAATGCAAAACAAAACTTTATTCTGACATATTCCTACCTGTTTTCTTAAATCAAACACCCTAGAAGTAAACATTTTGATTAGTTACTTTTTTTATTTCTGCAGCTGGTCATCACTATAGTTTTACACAGTAGACTTATATTTCTGTTTGTTGATTTAACAGCATTAGACAATATCTGCTTACTGTCTGCTATTAAAAATAAATAAGAGTTCTGATATCTGGAGGCATGACAGAAAGGATACTTCTTTAGAATGTGTGTGTGTGTGTGTGTGTGTGTGTGTACATGCCCACACATGCCTCCTGACTAAATACTTGATTATATCACACAACGTACTGATATAATCATTTGGCAATGATTATTTTATGTTTCAAGCTATTCTAATGTTGCTGAGGTCACATTGTAGGGATAATTTTCCTTTGTTATTTCACGAAGCTGTGTATGTGAAGGGGGAGTTTGTGTGGTATCAGCATTATACACATAGTTACAGTGATCCTGTCTTTTATTCTGTAATTATTGGGGCTCTTGTGGAAGCTAAAGGTTCATGTCAGCCTGCCTCTGAGAAGAAGATAAAAAGAGTATTGGGAGTCTCTTAGGCAGGAATCAAGTAGAGGCTGGCAAATTCAAGATAAATTCAGACCAATTTCAATGTCCAATGATTAAATGCTCAAGTTGAGGTTCAAATATATTAGACTGTGCCAAGATGTTGTGTGAGATGCTTTTTCAGGTAGTTCCAGGTAGGCAAACTCTGGTGCTTGAACCCTATTCACCTTTGTATCTAGGGTGTCCAGTTTGATTTGAGAAGATGTAGGAATGTTGTGCAACTCAGGTATTACTGGAAATTACATCAAGATTTCTCAGTAATGTTGGCCATAGCAAACTTCTTGTATTCAGCAACTACAATGTTTATGCATTTAAAAATGTGCTCAAGTTGAGGTTGCCATCAGTTAAAAGGGAATGTGAGCTGCTATTCTGCTTTCACTAGTGAAGAATTTAAGAATATATCATACAAAGCCAGTGATAGAAGGGAAAATAACCAGGGGTGTAGTTTTGCATCAGGATTTTCTGACTAAAATAATCTTTTCTTAGATCATGAGGAAATGTAAGTTCATATTCCCAAGTATATATAATTTAATAAACAGTTTTATTCATTACATCCATGTGTAGATGTAAATTATATGATGTGAACTTATTGTAATAAAAATAAGTGTATATTGGAAAGGAATGGTAGAAAGTCAGGTTCTGTTATCTACTGTAAGGCTTCATGTAAGTTTCCAGACATTACAGACCTTATAAAGAGAATAAGGTACCAGAAACCCAGGCAGAATGTAGATAGATAGAACTCTACTCCTGTGGTCAGTTCCTCAGCATAAGGGGACTTTACATCTAAGGGAACTGTACAGCAAGTCTAGTGGAACCACAAAGTGTGGCTTCCCTGGGCTCAGAGCTCAAAGAAGGTGGAGCACAAAGTGCCCATTTGTGGACAGGTCTATTGAAGATATACAATGCCTTATTAAGTCACCAGAATAGAGTGACAGTCTCATTGATGTTTGTTGTGATCTCTCCTTTTCCATTTCTGATTTTGTCAATTTGAGACTTCAATCTCCATTTTTTTTTCTTGATGAATTTGCCAGTGGTTTGACAATATTATTTTTTCAAAGACACAGCTCTTCATTTTATCAAAGTTTTGTTTTCTTGATTTCCAATTCAATAATTTATGCTCAATCTTGTGTATTTCTTTCTGTCTGAAGTTCTTTCCATTGAATTCTTCTTGTTTTGTTTCCAGTGCCTTTAGGTTGGTAGTCAGGTTATTAATTTAGAATCTCTCTTTGTAATGAAGGCATTTAGGGCTATGAATTTTCCCCTTATGACTGCTTTCATTGTGTCCCATAAGTTTTGGTAGGTTGTGTTTTCATTATCATTCAATTCTAGAAATTTTGTGATTTCTTTTTTGATTCCTTCCATGATCCATTCACTGTTTAAAAGTGTGTTATTTAGTCTCCAAGAGCTGGTGGAGTTTTTGATGTGTCTCTTTTTGTTAATTTCAACCTTTGAAGCATTGTGATCTGACATGATGTATGAAATCATTTCAATTTTCCTGACTCTATGAAGGCATGTCTTTTCTCAAAAGTTTTTCTGTTTATTTTTATTTATTTATTTGAGAACAACAGATAGAGAGAGAAAGAGGCAGAGATAGAGAGAGAGAGAGAGGGAGGGAGAAAGAAAGAAAGAATGGGTGCACCAGGGCTTCCAGCCACTGCAAACAAACTCCAGATGTGTGCGACCCCAAAGGCATGTTTTATGGCCTAATATATGGTCAATTTTAGAGAAGGTTATGTGGGCTGCTGAGAAAAATGTGCACTCTGTAGGGTTTGGGTGGATAGTTCTGTATATATCTGTTAGGTCTAATTGATCGATGATGTTGTTAAGCTCTATTATTTCCCTATTGATTTTCTGTTTGGATAATCTGTCTATTGATGATAGTGGAATATTGAAGTTTCTGACTATGATGGTGTTGATGTTTGTTTTATTGTTGAGTAGGTTTTGTTTTGTAAACTGTGGTGCACCTGTGTTACACACACAGAGACACACACACAGTCTCTCTCTCTCTACATACATACATACATACATACATACATACATATATATATATCATGATGTGCCCATGTTGGATCATTCCCTTGATGAAGAAGAAATGACTTTATTTGTCCATTTTGATTACTTTTGGTTTGAAGTTTATTTTGTCAGATATAATATAATAGCAACATCCACTTGTTTTTTTATCTCCATTTGCTTAGAATACTATTTTCTAACCTTTCACCTTGAGGAGGTGTCTATCTTTAGTACTTATATGCATTTCTTGAAGACAGAAGACAGAAGGGTCCAGTTTTTGATTCATCTTGATGACCTGTGCTTTTTATGGGTGAGCCAAGACCATTAATATTTTAGGTTATTACCGTGTGGTTTGAATTATTCTCTGCCATGATGAGGTGTTTTATGGGGTTTCATACTATCTTGTGTTTTGTACTATTTTGAGCCTGGTCTAACTTGGTCATTTTATTGAGAAGGAAGAAAGTTTTTGTCCTTTGGCCTGTACACCCTCTGACTCAGGTAAACGGGGATGTTCATTCCCAGTGGCCAGGCAAGATACCAGAGCAAATGGTCAGATTCCATAGCTCCCAAGTGAATCAGGCCTCCCCAAGCAAGGCACAATGGGACCTACCAGGACCACCGGACTGGTAGGAGCCAGGGAACAGGAATCTGGCCTACTTTCTGTGAGCTATGCCTTCCAGCACACAGACTGGTTCAGGGAATTTGGACCAGGGAAGTGGGAGAAGCCAGGAAGGAGGAGTCTGGCCCACTCACTCCTCATAGCTCTCTACACTGCTGGCTCAATGGCACATAGACTGGCACAGAGAACCCAGACCAGGGTGGTGGGAGGAGCCATGGAACAGGGGTTTCACTCCATACTGCTGCACTAATTTTTTAATTAATTTAATTTGTTTTTTTAACTTCTATTTTACGGATGAAAATACAGAGATACAAATATTCTCCTTATACATTTCAAAGCCAATAACAGGTAGAGTTGAAATTTGAACGCAGAGACTTGCACAGACTATACTTGGCCTTCATAACCACTAAGATATACTGTATGGATACTTGGTTTCCCACACACCCTCCTTGTACAGAGTACTGTGCACCATGCACAGCATGGTAATGTATATTGACTAGTCTTTACTCACTTTGGATATGATGCAAATGTGCTATTTTTCCAGTTGTGGTCAACTCATTGTTTGTGCATTTTGACAGTCAACAACTTCAACACATTTATGTATAAAGCAGCTCAGAGTTTATTGCTAGCTAACTGGCCTTCATATAGTCTATGTTTTAATCTTTCACTTGCTAAATTTATGCCTTTTTATCACACCTGTAAATCTTTCCTTGTCATAATATGCATGATTTACTATTTTCCTCTCAAGGATTTCCTTGTGTCATATTGGCACCTCATATTATATTTTAGGACAAGGATAAAAATAATGAAGTTCAATGATTTTAAATCAGCCCAAAATATTGGCATGAGAGAAATCCAATTATTTTCCTCCTGGTGACAAGTTTCCTATAGTTGGAAATGTTGCAGTAATGCTGGTTTAAATTCTAAGTGTAGAATATTTCTGTTGCATAAAACTTCTCTCTTATGTGTATGAATGACTAGGTGTAGGCAAGAGAGACTTGGAACATTAATTTTAATTCAAAAGTGGCTTCAGAGAGACAAGTTAATTTTCTAAATCAGCCCCGTGATTGCTGGAGCTTGGAAAGGCATTCAACGAAAATGTCCATGTCTTTGCCAGCACAATTAACAGGTAACAGGCTCCTGAGTATTCTGGCCACCATAGTTTTATAACATTTCTAGAGTTCTGAGTAACTTTCCTGGAAACCTAAATTTCTATTTTTTTGTATGTGCATAAACAAAATAATCAGATTTTATTACAGTAATATAAGGCATTCTCAAGAGTGACTGAAAATGGTAATATAAATTTAGGTAGTGATTTACATTATATTTTCATAAAATATTTATTTATTTATTAGCAAGGTGTAGCAGACCGCTTCTGGTTCACTGAGATGAAATTCCAGATCAAGCACAGTTATGGAGGAAGGGATTTAATGAAGCTTACAGATTCAGGGGAAGTTCCATAATGGCAGAAGAAGCTGGCCTGCTTTCAGAGGACCAAGCAGAGAGAGAGAAGCACAAGCCAAAAAGCCAAAAGCCACATAGCACACTTTAGGAACTCCAGCTAGGCACACTTTGCATATCTTTAGATTGAAATCTGAAACCCACCACCACACCTTAAGATCCACCCAGTGACACTGCCTCCAGCCAGGTGGATGTAGATGCAAACTACAAACAAATAAAAGACTGAATATATTGGGGGCCATCTATTCAAACCACCACACAAGGGGAGAAAGAGAGTGTGTGTATGAGAGAGTTTGGGTGCATCAGGGCCTCCTGCTACTACAAATGAACTCCAGATGCATATACTACTCTGTACATCTGGCTTTACATAGGTATTGGTGAGTCAAATTCAGTGCTAGTGCTTCTAACTGCTGAGCCAACACTCCAGGCCCTGGAATTTAAATTATTAAAAAAATTTAGTTTTTTGACAATTTAATAAGATATATGATGTACTTTCATCACATTCACACCCCATTAGCTTTCCTCATTCCTCCATTTTCTACTCTTGTTGAAGCCCTTCCTCTTCCCAACTAGTCCAACACTGATCTAGACGTCCTTTTTTGTGATCCAAATAACAATAATTAAGGTTGCTTGAATGAGCATGGGGGAATTATTTACCAGAGCACAGATAAATGATCAGAAAAGGTCTCTCCTGCCCCCACCTATGATGTGCTGAAATACTCTTTTAACAAGGGAGAAGGGGGATCATGATCCCTTTCCCTATCCATGAGGGAATGTTAACAGGCCCTATTTAATTCAGGGCTCATACAGGTAACCACAGGTGTGAGGGAAACAGCCATGTCATGTGAAGAAGATAGCTTTCCATAGTCCTCCTCCCATTTCACTGGCAATTTCTGCTATCTCTTCCATAATGAGAACAGTAAGCATTGGAAGGGGCGATATAAAATTAGGACTGAGCCCTTAGTACATTCTTAGCACTTTGACCACAACAGCAAAGTGGTCAAAAGTGCAGCAACCACTACTCAATGCAAAAGAGAAGCCTTTGGGACCAAAGCTGATTGCAGCATTAATCTGTGGGTGAAAACCAAAATATTTAGAAGGCAATTTGACAGGGACAATATGTCAATTTAGCAAAAGCATTTGCTTCCTCACTGGGGCCTATGATCTTCCCAGCAACAGGCTTTTGGGAAACTTTTTAAATTAGTTTTAAAAATTTTTAAATTTTTTTTGGAGAGAGAGAGAGAGAGAGAGAGCACTAATGTCTATAGCCACTGCAAATGAACTCCAGACACATGTGCCACCATGAGCATCTGGCTTTTGTGTGTACTGGGTAATCTAACCTGAGTCCTTAAGCTTCTTTGGCAAGTACCTTAACCATTAAGCAATCTCTCCAGTCTTTATCTAATGTATATGGAACCAGGCATGAATTCTTTCTGTGAAACAGGCCTCAAATCCAATTTTTAAAAAGTGATTGGATACCTCCACGATAGTCATGTAATCACTTTTACAATATGCAGCACATCTTGCTTGGTATACGAGTTTGTATAGCATGCAGGAACGACAGGTGTAAAACTGTTGAATTTTTTCCTACATAAGCCTTCATAACACCTTGTAACACCATGAGAAACTCTCCATCAGGAGAAAGGTTCAAGCTTTATTTCTCTATCTTAATGAAAGCATGTGCTGGCAAAGTCTTATCATTGAATTCTGGTAAGTAATCAAGAGCAGTGGCAATACTCCTTATTGTTTAATGGACCTCAAGAACCTTGCTGGCCAACATCTCATTGGGAAGTATCCCATCACAGACACTAGGATTTTTGCTTAATTACTTATTCTGGAAACATTATCTATGCATGCACTTTAACCCCTCATTCAAACTCTTTTTATTTGTTATTTTTATTATCTTGCAAAGTAGTAGGTTTTTATATGGCTTTTCATTTATCAAATTGTTGAAGTCAAGCACTCAGCATCTATTAATTAGCAAGCAGGAGTTACACAGTTGGGGAAGAAAAGTTGATTTTAGAAAACAAGGTTACTTAGGAAGCAATTTTCTTATAATTATAATTATGCTTAACCACATTAATCTGAGTTTAGCAATTTATATATTTCATTGAGATATTAATTGCATCTTCATAAATTTGTGTGTGCATATATGTGTGCATTTGTTGTGTGTTAATTGTATTCTATCAGTAGTTAATAGTGAGAAATATAATGGCTTAAAATCAGAACATTTATTTTCTCTGTTAAAATGACAGAAAGCCCAAGGATAGGGTGACTTCTGTTGCTATTTTGAGCCTACTTTGTTTTTCCTGCCCTTTTCTTGGTGTGGCTTCACCCTAAGGCTGGTACCAAGATGGCCGTGAGAGTCCATCAGTCACAGTGGTCATTAGAAAGAAAATAGAGTTTTGCCCTTTTTAAATAATAATAATAATAACATTAAAAAAACCTTTTATTTGAAGTGCTTTTTTCCTCCCTCCACCACAACAACTTCCTCATACTCCTGACTGGCTGGAACTTGTGACACAGCCTATATAGATAAATAAATGGGCACAGGTATGACTATTATTGACTTCAACAATTGATCTGTGCCCTGGAAGTCCAATATGTTAATTTCTCTTAAAAACCATGGTTAAGTAAGTAAGAGACAGGCTGGTGCCAAGACAGTATGGCAGAAAGGAGTTTGTGTAAATGGACAATAGTGTCTGTTTCCAGTTCTAGACTCTTCACCTTGAAATGCTTGGGAACAGAAGTGATCAGAGTGATTTTTTAATATTTAGAGAAACATATATATTACATATATGACATACATACATATAAACATATAGATACATATGAATATATAGATAATATGAATACATATGAGAAATATTTTGGATATGGGATCCAACTATAAACCCAAAATGCATTTGTTCCACACATATCTTATACGTGTAAATTGAAGATAATTTTAGACAGTACTTTTAGTGTGCCTATGCCTGTTTCTTTCACTGTAAACCATCAAGCCAGATCAGGTATGGAATTTTCCATTTGTGGTATCATGTTGGGTCTGAAAGTGTTTCAGTTTGGAACTTTTTGAATTTTAGGGGTTTAGGTTAAGAATACTAAAAAAAAAAAAATTAGGTCTTAAAGAAAGTTATTACTATTAATAGTTAAAATAAAACTTTAAAATAAAAATATCTATTGTCATAAATGCACATTTCATACATGAAAACTAGAAGGAAGCTTGCATGATATCTAGTCCAGATTCTTAATTTATATTTTATGCTTAAAATGCAGGTGGGTTTTCCAAAATTGTACTTAATAGGAAGTACCATAACAAACTTGTGGATAATTCTAGTACAGTTATAAATTGATAATTGCTACTTTCATTACTTTAAAGAGATAGATCTCTTAATTATGACAGTTATCAGTTATTCATAGTGAAATGAAGATAATGCGACAAGGGGCACTCACAAAATTATTTCTGTGTGGAGTAAGATCTGTAAGGCTGACCTGTGCTGCAGCCAGCTTATGGTGTAGAAGAAAGCACATCTGTTTTAGATCTTCAGGTCTAGAGAGTTTATGCAACTACTTAAGTCTTGCCATTGAAATTCAAAAGCAGCCCTAAGCACTATGGAATAAGGGGGTGTGATGGGTTCCAACTAAGTTTTATTTTTACAAGAAGTTAGGCAGGATTTGATCTTTGGTCATCTACAGTGTACTGTTCTTGGTTACTCATGTCCTAAAGATGGGTTTCCTGATTGTTCCAACACAAAAAGGGTTCTGAAAAGGACTAAACGGGCTACAGGCCAGGCTAAACATTTTATATTTGTCCCAAACCCAAAGATAAAGACATGACCTTGCACATGGTTTATATCATGAGGAAATTGCTTTTATTCATTCGCTTTATCATGACAACTGGTTCATTTGCTATTCATTATTTTATGCTGACCCACAGTTTATTTCACAGTGCAGACTGGTCAAGCAGTCATAATAGTGTTCTTTTGTTGAGGCATAACCTTTATGCAGTTTAGACAGATACTCCTCCAGGAACTAATCTACCTGAACATTAGTTTACCTACAATCTACATTTCTCACTGAGCCTCATAGAAAAGCATTTAATTAAATCATATTTTGAATGAGGGCACAGCTTGCCATAGAATTAACTTAATCAAATAGCTAGGGAACTTCTGAAGTTGTTACAAAACCTGGTTATAGGAACTCATCTGCAAATTGCCTAAGTACTCATAGTTTAGAAGACACAGGTCATCTATTTTTGGCTGGGAAGTCATATGATGGGTGGATGTCTTGAAATCCAAAGGACTTAATGAGGAATAATGATTTGTATGCAGGGAAACTACTTTTTAGAACTTGCAGAGTAAGGGCAAAATATCTATTTCTTGGAGCAGTCACAAGGTTAGACTGAGTGAAGCAACCTAATGTAGCCATCCCTACCTGTGAGCTGTATATCAGTTGGAATTAATTCTTTAATTTTTTAGGTCATGTTGTAAGTTAAAAGAATAACATTTTGGATTTCAGTTTTTCTCGTTCTTTTTATTATCTCATGAATATGTTCATTTTAGGGATTCCTTCCTTTCAACCACTTCCCTGTAACCATAGAAACTTAGAATGTCTACTGGACTGTTGGCTGTATTTCCATAGTGTTCCTCCCCTGAGATCTTTCCACTAGGGTCTGTGTTTTGATGTGCTCAGAGAAAAGCATCCATGTTCATACATGCCATAATTTGCATATGATGCATACCCATAAAAGGCTCATACACTGAATATCAGCTGGTGGATTCAATCCTTGTGGGGTGATTATACATGAGGGCTCTACATTTATTGGTGGATTAAACCACTGATAGATTCATAATTTCATGGTATTATTTGGTGTTGGTGGGAGGTGAGGTCTCCTTGGAGGTGAACAGTCACTGGACACATGCCTTTGAAGGGTATGTCTGGTCACTGGACTTTTCCTCTTCTCTGTCCCTCTGCTTCCTGACCACCACGAGGTTCTCTATTTTGTCCTGTCACTTTCTCCCACTTTGATGTACTACCCTGCCAAGGCCCCAAACAGCAGTTGTTCATAGACCCAAACCTCTAAAACTGAACCAAATTAGAACCTTCCTATTTTAAGTTGTTTTATTGGCCACTTTGTTACAATGATGAATATTACAACTGACATAAATATAAGTGGAGACTGAGCATCCTTAAGATGGGATGTTGTTTGCAATGACCGTTTCATCCTGCGAACAATTTCACAGTGGGGTGGTGACTATCTCCTGCTAGTGGTTTCATCTCAGCTATCTGCTCATGTATTGACTCCCTCATCAGGGGGCGTGTCTACATGTCTACATGGTGACTCTCTCATGAGGATGATCTTTGCTTCTTGCCCACTCCCTCTTGGAAGGTCTCCTACTGTGAGATTTCTGACTTTAGTTTGACCTCTTCTTTCCTATCTCCCAGGCCACAATGAGGCATTCTATCTGATAGCCTGCCACCACTGGGCCCTCTTGTCAGCAGGAAGGACTGGCCTTACAGATGTTTAAGCAGGATAGTTACAAAGACCCTGTGCTCAGAACTGCCTGGCACTAGAAACTTCATGCTCAGAGAATGCCATAGCAAATTTTCTAGGAATTTAATCTTTCAAAATGAATTCTACTGGGAAACATGGAATATGTGTTAGAGGCTTAGTTTTAACTTCTGTAGAGAACTACATCTTGCTGCCTTTTTACTGATCTGAAATAGATCTCTGCTGACCTTTTCAAATTTCTAGGCCCATCTGGCCTTCTCATCCCTGGTCCTAGTTCTGTAAGTGTTACTTCCCTCTGCCCAGAGTGGTGACTGTGTGGGTTTATGGTGGGTTTATTGTATGGTGGAGACCTTGGCATGGAGTTCAAAAAACTTGGATTGGTGCATATTCTGTTATGTGCACTGGCACCAAGGAGACATCTATCCCTGTCCTTGATTAGTAGAGGCACAGTGGGCACTTCAGGAAGTCTTTAACCTGTTATTCATGGATTAAGTACATCCTGACAAGAGTTACAATGCTTTGGGCCTTGACATACCATGGAATAAGATGTTGGTCTATTGAAAGAAGAAACTGAATTCTTCCCATGGCTGTTGGATCTCAATTTCATTTTGCATCAGGCATCAAAAATTATATGGCCAGCTGGGCGTGGTGGCACACGCCTTTAATCCCAGCACTTGGGAGGCAGAAGTAGGAGGATTGCCATGAGTTCAAGGCCACCCTGAGATGACGGAGTTAATTCCAGGTCAGCCTGGACCAGAGTGAGACCATACCTCGAAAAACAAAAAAACAAACAAAAAAACAAAACAAAACAACAACAACAAAAAAGTTATATAGCCAGACTCTTGGGGAGTGCTAACTAAGCAGCTTGAACAATGTCAGTATGTCTTAATATTTAAAAAAGGTGGCACTTGAGGTGTTTCTTGCCACTTCCTTGCCTCAACATACAATTTCTTGCTGGAATCCTCATTCATACATTCTTTGCTGAGTTACCCCCCACTTCCCAGCTAAGAACCAGCTCCAGCTTCCTCTGCCATGCTGAACTGCCCCTAGGCCATGTCCTCCATATGAGTTCTCTTTGCTTTCAGACTCTGTGGCTCTCAGGAAAGCGGGGTAACCTTATATCAAGGAGCTCCTTTTCAATCCCTATCTGTAAATATTTTAAGAGTTTGCATCTCAGCAGGGGCTGACTGCTCTGATCTTTGTTCTATCTGGCATTCTCCTCTGGCAAGAATATACCTCTCAGGGTCTGTATTCATTTAAATGTTGCACAGAATTCTTGGTAGGCTACAGTTGACTGACTATGTATCTAAATGATGGTCTCACAAAAAATTCCAGTCCTGTGTGTAGGAGTATAGCTCAGTGGTAGAGCATTTGACTGCAGTACTGTGTGCATTCTTCTATTCAGTTTCACTCATCTTAACATTTGGAGAATTTCCTTTCTTTGTGTAAGTATCATGATTAACTGGGGGTTTTTTGTACATTTTTCTCTTACCTATAGTTTGGTGTGTGTGCTTGTATGTGGAGAGCCAGGAAAGATGTTTGGGGGTCCTTCCCTGTCAATCTTCTGCTTTATTTCCTTGAGATGGTATCTCTCTCTGTCTCACACACACACTGAACTTGGGAGCTCTCTCTCTCTTTTTTGTCCGACTAGCTGACCACAGAACCATAGCCATCTTCCTTTCTCTGCCCATGCTCAGCTGTAGAGTTACAAATATGAGTAGCCATGCTTACACTTTTATATGGGTGCTGTAGATCAAACTCAGGACCACATTCTTGAAGAACACACAGTCTTATCCATTGAATATCTCCCCATCCATCAATATTTTTGTGTATAAGAAAAAATCATTCTGATTTTTTCTGTGTCACCAACTTATCTTTAGCTTTTATCTTGTCAAGATGGAAAAAGTGAGAATGGTTCCCATTTGTTTTACATAGCTTTGGTGAGAATTCAATGGAATGATGATGGTCTGGCTTCCAAAGCTGTCAGCCATGTACATTTGGAGTACCTGTAATTTGACTCAAGGTAAGCATAAGCCCTGGACATCCATGTCCTTCCTCTGGCAACAGTTATTAATAACAAGAATAAAATGCCCCTCCCCTACCAATTAACTTAATCTCTTAATTTCTTGTGGAAAGCATAGTCACTGAGGTGGGTGCAGTTAGTCTTTGTGGCTTTAACATGTTTTATGGTTGCACATGAGGCAGGGAGCATTTGCTGTGAAAAATGAACCTGATCCTTTCATTTGGTATATATATGTTTAAGAATACAGAATCTTTTTCTTTTTACTCTGAGAGCCTTGTGTGATTTAAATTTGGACTTTTGATATCCATATAGTTCTCATTCTCATTTTAACTTTAATTATTTTCCTGTTTCATCTCTCCTACCAAACATACCACCTTCTTCCAATGTCCAACCCACTCCCCCTCTCCAGAGTCTGTGTTTCTGGATTAAGAATGCTTGTCTTAGGCTAGAGGGCTGGCTTAGTGGTTAAGGTGTTTGCTTGAAAAGCCAAAGGACCCAGGTTCTATTCCCCACGACCCACATTAACCATATGCACAAAGGGAGTGCACACGTCTGGAGTTCAGTTGCAGTGGCTAGAAGCCCTGGCATGCTCATTCTGTCTCTCTTTCCCCCTCCTCTCTTCTTTCTCTGTCAAATAAATAAATAAACAAAAATAAAATAGTAAGAATGCTTGTCTTGCCTAGGGGGTAACTGCTGAGGCTTCAGTGTTTTAGAGTTTAGGATGCCGTATGATGACAATGTCATATCCGGCTGACTTTTGGGGCTCTTACTTCTCTGCTGTTGTTTATCAGCTCCAAATTCCATCTGGTCTTGCTGACAGGAACCTTGACATTATCTTCAAAACTTGTAATAAAGCAATTTTGTCCCAAAGCAAAGGAAAATAGTAAGTTGGAACCCATTTTGGAGGTGTCAGGTTTGGTGCTTCAGAGGAAAGAATGAAAGGGTGTGGATGAATATATATTCACACAGTAAGTGAACTTCCTGAGGGCATAACTACAGATAGCCCTTGTGTACTCAGACCCATTCTTTCACATGGGCAAACATGGACAGAAGCCCAGGTAGTTCAAAAAGGTGGCATTTCTTTAGCAGGAGTTTGATGATTTCTTGACACTCAAGTTATGTCTATGCATACTTAGTTCATCTCCTACTATAGTACACTTGGGGTCAATGTGTTGTACTGGTGCATGTGACATGTAAAAACTATATCCATGTCCTCTTCTTTTTAATCAAAATGATAACTTATCCATGGCAATAATAAGTTAAAATGTATATTGTGTTAAATGTTTTATACTGCTCTAGATATTACATAGATAGGAACTTGATTCCTATGACAACCCTAGAAAACAAATACTGTTACAAATGAAAAGACTGTAGTACAGAGAGAATGAACAACTTATCAGGGACATGCAGCTAGTAAGGAGTAGAGCCAGTCCTTGAATTTAGGGTGTGTATCTCAAGCAAAAATTACAGTTACCCATTGTACTGAAGGCAATCACTACACACTTAGCTGCTAATACTTCTGTCATTTAGGAGTATGTTCTGGTCATTATCTTCTGCATGAGACCTCTTCTCTCTTCTCCATCCTAAGCACCCCCTGTGGCTATATCCCTGGGCTTCTTGGCTTCTGATGTCTATTAGTTTGCCCAGTAGAAAGTAGCAGGCAGTAATGAGTGACTGGGCACTCACTGACAGTGTGTCTGCCTTCTTATTGGGTATCTCTGAGTCTCCTCGGGTGAAGTCACAGTACTGTCTACATCTTCAGGCTGAGGGAAGATGAAACTTCCACTCTATGCAAGTCCTGATATTTTACCGTCACTTGTATTTCCTGAGCTCTGCTTACAACCTTTGTAGATAGTCCTTTCATAAAATGTAACATATCAAGCATGTTTTCTGTGTTTTGGAATTCTGACATAAATAGTATTCTTCTGAAAATTTACCCATTTTTTTCCTAAGTGAATACCTACTATTCAAAAGTAAGTGACTTTATTAGAAAGGTTTAGTAAAAGGTGGAGAACATGTAAAACTTAGACTATGTCCGGGCATGGCCTATTAATTTGGTTTAGAATAGACAATAATAGTAATTATTAATAATAAATCTTATCACTGTACAAAGTCATCTTCTTATTCAGGTGCTTAAGGATGCATATGTTCACAATTATAGCTCATATATATAAGCACTATATTATATGCACCTTAGTGAGGACTTGATATAAATGATCTCTTTTAATCCTCAGCATAGCCCTAGGAGGTAAGGATGTTTGTTATTTTTATGTTGCAGATAAAACAGCAGAAATCAAAAGAGATTAAACAATGCCCACATGACTCTATAGTTAACAAATTGTTCACATGAGATTTATACCCAGATAATTGACTCAAGAATACATGCTTTAAAGCAATATACTTATACCTCCTGCATCTGATTTTGCTTTTAAAACAACATGGAAAGTGGGATAGACAGGTATAATTTCTTCTATTACTGTTGAGTACATTGCAGTATAGTTTATTGAAGAGTCTTCTATAAAATGGTAGAGCTAATTAGTCTATATGTGTAAACAGCAAAACTGGTGATTAATGAGAAATCTTGTGGAAATCCAGTAACCTTCAAAGCATTGCAAATGTGGTAGATATGGCTGTAAATCTGTATTGAAACTGTCTACTTGACCTTGACTAATTCAGCCTCTGAGCTTCATTGTTTCACTTGTTAAATGGAGATAATACTTATTCCTTTAAGACAGTGTGATGGTGACATAAAGTAACTAATGAGGTACCCTTCTCAATACTTATTTTGAAAATGTTCCTGCACACCATGAAAGGGCAGAAGCATGAATGTGGGATTGACACAGAAACACAGGATGTTCAGCTTCTGACAGTTTCACTAGCATGTGGAGGATTGCTGCAATGCCATAACCTCAAGGCAAGTCTGATGTGGGTAAGCAAAGATTTTTCCATCCGTGAACATGTTCCCAATGATGTTTTCTCTCTTAATGAAGAAGTTGAATTTTATGTCACTGTGAGGTCTTTGTCTTTTTCATCTATTTTAGTGTAGAAACAAACTATAAATCTAGCAATAGGTGATCAAGTCTTTGTTTAGTATTATATTCAGTATATTTATATAAGGACAGTGATTTTTTTTTTCCAAACTGAGTAACTATCTATTACAAGGAGGCCTTTTGATCTGTGGGATATTAATCTTTTTGAGAATGGTTGTAGGGTATGTTCTCAAGTACATTTGAAATGTGATGCCTTTTTTCATCATCCTAACAGGAAGCAATTTCTCACTTCTCTGAACTGTTCCAGAACTTATCATCTGTAGCATTTCTCAGAATATGTTTTAGGCTAAAAAAAAAATCATGATTTGTGTTCTTGTTTTACTTTCTAAGTTGAGAAGATTTCATATATATGATCACTTTACCTTTGGCTACTGTACATAGCCACTGTGAGTTAAGTGTATATCTTTGTAATTCATGTTATGCCTTGGTGTTTTTTGTATTTGCTATTATTTAAAAATATTGACATTACTCATTGGGGCAGTAGGCTGATGAAGATATGGTCCTTGTATGCTAGTACTGAATACTTGGGTACTACTAATCATGACACAGTATACTGAGTCATGTAAGAGAATATAACAGTAGTGTTAGTTGACAAAATTATTGAAAGTGAATGCATTGTTTTGAAAATATACTAGGAAATGGTGCTGACATGAAATTTCCCTTGCTAAGGACTAATATAAGTGACTAGTGAAACTCACACCTGAAAGGTGTGGGGTGGAGTGTTTTGGTTACTTGGATTTCCCAATCAACAGAGAAATTTCCTTCCATGACATTTGTGCTAGTGAAAATGTAACAACACAATTGACATTCTGAGGACATTCTACATCTCCACAAGATGGGGATGTGTTCCTAGGAACACGGAACATTCAAGTCAAACTTTAATATGGTTTGGATTCACTACAAACTTTTAATCATTTTCCTGATTTTTAGGGACATAAGTGTCTTACACATATTATTCACTGAATTCATACTCATTTTAAAATATCAAATGGAAAAGTTAGTATTTAAAGTTTCAGATGAAAATGGGAGATCCTCAAGTGTCTCTCAGAATATGTGAATTAAAACTTCTGATAGGATTGAGGACATGTTTTCATTTATTTTGTTTTCAGAAAACAAGATGAAATGCAAAAAATTTGCAGAAGGCAAGTAGCTTCATCAGAGTTTGCTAATATCAAATGAGGTGATATGGCCTCCAATTGCCTTTGCTTGTTTGTACTTTTTAATTTCCCTAAATTAAATTAAAGCGTTGATACTGTGAAAGTATGGATAATACATGCATATGTAAAAGAAAAATGAATTTCTCTTCATCTCTGGCTTTATTGTAGCCTGCAGGTAGTTAGCAGTGGCTGCTATACTTCGGCTCAGTGTGAACAAGTATATATTTTTGCAGCAAGACTGTATATATGCAATGTACTGGAAAGTTCATGTATAAAAGTAGAACTCTGACTCATATATGTAACAACAAGTCCCAGAAATGAGCACATTATCCGTATTTGTCATCTTAGGAAGTAGCATGCTTTCTGTGTCAGACTTGTAGAGAACAGGTACCATCTCTATCAGCTGGCCCAAGAAGCCAAAGAGCAACCTGGTCTTTTGTTGGGATACAGCTTCTTGAGAAGATCTTGACCATTGCTGACTGATGTACCTCATCTTGGTTCAGGGGTATCCATTGTATAAACTGTAGATTCCTCTCAGGGTTTCACAAGCTTTCTATGTAGGTAATTTTAATAGTGTTTTTGTGCTAATGAAGCTTCAATTGGTTGACCAGGCACCAACATGTAAATGAAGATCCTAGAAACACAGCTAGGTGGTTTGTGGCAGCTTTGAAGAAATGTCTTGAAAGAAAACTGGTGCCTGTCCTTTCCCTTGGTGCAGTTGACTGCAGCATTCATCTGAGGTGCAATTTGAGGATTAGCATGAATCACTATCTTGGGTAAGATTCATAGTCTAGGGATATCAGAAAGCTGGAAGTATCCTAGTAATTGATGATGATGTCCAGCTACCATCCAAGTCACAGTTTCCTGAAATTTCATGTGAGAGACAAAGTTGCTGTCTATTTAAATTATTTTGTAGTGACACATAATTCTAGTTTTCAAAATGAATTCATTTCAATTATTCATTTTCATTAGTATTGATTTTGCTTTTCTTTCCCAAGCCTCACAGTCCTATGCTACATCAGATTCTGAGGCCAAGGTGATATACTACTCAACTTTCAATCAAGAGAGTCAGGGCAAAGGTTTACTGTTTAATACTCACATATATTGCTGCTTTCTCTGGATGCATAGCTACAGCACTTCGTAGTATTTGATTGTTTTAATTGAAAAATACAATGTCAACTTATTAATGGTTGACTGGAATGGCTGTAAACTCATTTGTTAACCCTTTCACATTTTTTGTTGTTGCTGTTGTTCAAGATAGGGTCTTTCTCTATCCCAGGATGACTGGAATTTACTATGTGGTCTTATGATGGCATTGAATTTATGGCAATCCACCTACTTCTGCCTCCCAAGAGCTAGGATTAAAGGCATGCACCAGCATGCCCGGCTAAATATTTTTATTTATGGAGAGAGAGAGGGAGAGAATATGTGCATCAGGGCCTTGAGCCATTGCAAACAAACTCCAGATGCATGCTTCACCATGTGCATCTGGCTTATGTGGGTTCTGACAAATCAAACCTGGGTCCTTAGGCTTTGCAGGCAAGCACCTTAACCACTAAAAATTCTCTCCAGCACCTGTTCACTCTTTTATGTGGTCACTTATTCATTTAATAAAGATTTTGGTTTAAAAGATTAAGTGTAATTCTAGAAGCTAACATATTGCCTAAGACACTATAAGTTTATTTAGTTGGGCTTTTATATTAATTCTATTCCTTTCAGCTCACATACTTTTCCAATTATCATCTCACAAGTATTCATGGACTCAGCCTGTAAGCACTCACATTACAACTAATGACACATGTGCATGGTTGATGAATATATCTATCCTTCCTTAGCTTAATTTGGTTCTAAGGCTTCCAAACTTTCATTATGACTGCTTTGGTGAACACTGTGGACATCTTGGGAATAAACACTTTCACAGAGGAAGGAAAATGCACTGGGAAGAAGTAAAGGGCAAAGAAACTCACTGGGAAATCTAATTTTCTTATTGTCAACTAATTCTCCTCCCTCTGCACAGACAACATCATCTTATCTTTCCTTGCGTACTTGCCTTTGGTCCCTCTCCAGTCAAGATTATAAACAGTTGCAAAACTTCTGCTTCCTATGCAGCATATTTTGATCAGCTCTTTAAGAGTGTGACTAAAAAAATTAGTTATGGCCCAAATTTAAAATGTTAGACAATGTAACTGTTGACCTCTTTGTGCTGGGACTGCCTCGATGTACAAGACTCTACTATCTCAGTTCTAATTTTTCCCACATGCAAAACTGTAAACTGTAAACTGTATGGGCAGTGTGTGCTGCACTTATGTAATGGAATGGCCTCCAAGGAGGTCTATGTGCATCCTAAACATTGTTGATATAAAGTATGACAACTTCTTGATAGATGTTCTGACAAAATCAATTTACTAAAATAATTTTATAGAGGTACATAAAGTATCTTGACTATCAAGAGGCTCTTATTTATCTTATTTGTAAAAAGTTATTGTAGAAGCAAATGGTGGCCTTGTGACCACTTGCATATTATACCCTAGGCACATGGATATAAGCTGGTTACCATTGATTAAAAGTACAACCACCAAGTTAAAATGCATTGCTACAGAGCTGTGTACAATTGATGTTACATCAATATAAATCCAGTAGTCGCTGATTGCACTATATTCTAATTCCATTATAGTTCATTACTTTTTAGCAAAAGAAGGATGCCAGTTTTAAGAAGAAGAAACACATGTTTATCAGATCTCAGGTCTACAGGGAAGAGATAGGTAATTGCAGCTCTCATGTGAACAGAACACCTTCCTCTCTTGGATTGACAGCTTTGCTGAGAGCAGCCTCTGGACAGCAGGGGTTGCATGTACTATGGTTGAAATGAGAAGTACTGGAAATTTCCTGACCACCCACAAGGCAGATTCTCATTTTATTTTCTGTTTTGTGTATGTGTGTGTGTGTGTGTGTGTGTGTGTGTGTGTTTGGTGTGTTTGTTTGTGTCATGTTGAAGCCAAAGAACAACCTTGGCCATAGATTTTCAGGACTCTGTCCACCTTTTATTTATGTCTTTGAAACAGTCTCTGATTGGTTTGAAACTGACCAAGTAAGCTAAACTGCCTGGTAAACCACAGGCATCTGTCTGTGCCTACCTCTCTAGTGAAGGGATTACATGTGTACACCACCATACCTGGCTTTTTTTTTTTTTTTAATATGGATTCTAGGGATTTAACACAGGTCCTTAGGCTTGCATTCAAAGCAAGAACTTTTCTGGCTGAGCTTTCTATCCAGTGTGAGTCTCAGTTTTCTGTAAGCTAGACTCTCAGTACTTTTCTTTCTGGCCACAGCTTGGAAAGTGTATGCTGGTTTTTGTTCATCTACATTCTCCTTCAACATAGGTTAGTATTTTTAGAGGCAACATCTTAAATTTATTGTTTAAAACATTTAGACAACATTAAGGAAAATTGTATACAATTTACTTGAAAGTACTGAAATAGTCAAAATTTTCTAAATCAAATTGGAAGGTTAAGCCATTATTTTATTTTTATTTTATTTTATTTTATTTTGGTTTTTCAAGGTAGGGTCTCACTCTCATCTAGGCTGACCTGGACTTAACTATATAGTCTCAGGGTAGCCTCGAACTCACAGCGATCCTCCTACCTCTGCCTCCCAAGTGCTGAGATTAAAGGCGTGCGCCATAACACCCAGCTTAAACCATTATTTTAAGTAACATTTTATAGTCTATCATTTTTGAAGTCATAAATAGATGCATTTAACCATCACATGACCACCTATTACAAAGGAAAAACGCCTACCTATTTCCATTAATATAATGGAAATTCCTAAATTGGCATCAGATTAGAATTAGAGAATGGCAGTTGTTTTTCACAGTTTCAGTTTCCAATTGAATCAATCTATAAAGTTACAATTTATACTTTGCTCATCCTCTCTTAGAGTTTGACTTGTCTAGCCAGAAACTTCATATAGAGAGTGGAATATCTCTGCCTCTACTCCATATTTTTTCCATGGGAAATTATGATTTAAAGAGCTAACAACTCACAATTGACCTCCAGAATCACTGTGCTTGTTATAAGATTGCATCTCTTTGTACACCCAAGTTTTGCTACCATCTTGTGAAATCCTCCAAAATATTTCTTATGCTTAAAACCTCTTTATATATTCTAATGGCACCTAGTGTAAAGCCTTACATATAGCACTCAGATATGTGTCAAGTCATATTAAAATTATTCTTTATTTCAGAATGTTAAAGCCACTAAGTGTGACATGATTTTTCCCTTCTCTATAAAAGTGACTTATTCAGTTAAAAGTTGTAACTGTTTGGCATTTTTTGTCCTACTTCACTATTTCTTTTCTCTCAAGAATTTATTTATAGTATTAAGCTCTCTTCACATTTTCCACTGCATCTTCATTTTTCTCTCTATATAAATGTGTGTATATGTGTATATCTGCTATTTATTTCCAAGTTTCTATTTACAAATTTATCCTCATTCAATAACTCTAATGCTAATATTGAAACTGGTCAGTCACTACTACATCCATGTCATCAGAATGTCACCTGGCCAGGGGATGCCCTCGGGGCCAGATGACATTTCCTTCTATCTATGTCATTGTCTTGGATTTATTCCTTATAATACAGCGTGACTTAGATAATACAGGGTGACATAGAAAAAGTTGTCAAGGGTGAAAAAAATTATTCTTATGCCTATGTTTAAAATCACTTTTATCACCTTGCTATTACTTATCCCATAATAAAGCTTAGTTTAAATGTTTAGTTGTATTGTAATAAATTACCAAAATGTGAAGCTTTCTAAATATTGAGTATATAGGAATTTTCTGTTACAATACCAAATTTCTGCTGCAGAGCCAACCCCACACTCACCACCATTTGCTCTTTCTGCAAGCAGCTGTTATTTTGTTTGTATGTGCAGCCCTCTACCTGTTGTGGAAAGGTATTATTTTAATATGGATATCATGTCATTTTTTCATTTTTTTCTGTATATTTTGCAAATAAGTACCTAAGATAGCATTTCCTAGATTATATGTTTCACATAGGCCATGCTTTCTGAAATCTTGTTATCCATTTATATCCATAATCTCCAGTTTGTATGTATTACTGGGAATTAAGGCAAACTTTCCCCATACTGGAATGCACAGATCTTATGTATACAAATTGATGAGTTTGAGAATAATGCGCCCCTCTGTGGTAGTTTGAATGGATGTCCCCAAATAGACTCAGGGGTTTATTAAAGCTTGTCATTTAGATCTATATTCTCCTGACTGGGAAAATCCTGGGATCCAGCCTTAAGGTGTTTGTTACTGGGGGCAGATCAGAATTCCAGCCAAAGATATGCAAAGTGCTTAAACTTTGCCTGGGGTCCTGAAGTGAACTTACTTTTGCTGGTGGTGCTGGCTTTATTCTGTGTGTGGAGCTGTGTAAAGGGAATCAGCTTCTATTATGGAACTTCTCCTGGACCTGTAAGCTTCAAATCCCTCCCATAACTTGTGCTTGGTTTGGAAATTCATCCCAGCAACATAGAGCTAATATGCCCTCTATAACCATGATATTAATAAAAATAAAATAAAAACATTTTCATCATCTCAGAGTATTCCCTACACTCATTCCCAGGCTATGCTCACAGAGGCAATACTGTTCTGATTTCAATCTTCACTGACTACTTTTGCTTTGTATTAGCAAAACCTGATAACACTTACTCTTATGTCTGACTTCTTATGTCTAATTTGATTTTGCTTATAAGCTTCATCTATCTTGTGACAATAGATTTTATTAGTGCTAAGTAACATTTCATTATATGAATGTACCCCTATTTTTTTCTTTTCTGTTTTGATGAATATTGGGCTAAGGTATATACATTACTCTTTACAGTAAATGTCCATACGTACTCTATTATTGTGTTGGAAGACTACCACCTCCTTGTTTTGGCATCCTGCTTTTGCTCATGTTCCATTAATATGCATATGTTTTGGAGTGTGTTATTGCTCTGTCCACATGATGATGGCTGGCAAGTAGGACTGCCCAGCAAGGCTGGTTCTGCTACTGCTTCTGTAGGGGGCAGGAGGAATTATTTTTGTCTCAATACTTCTGAAAAATGGAAATAACAAAAAATGCCTGTATCCTGATAATGCTATAATAAGTTTAGGTATTCAGTAAATGTTATTTCATGCCCATAAGCACTCACCTGCTTTAAGTCTGATTTCAGCATCTAAGAGCAGATCACAGACTTGTTGTACCACTTTTCTTGTATAGTCATGTAGTTTCATACATTCATGTGTCAGACTTTTACATGTTATTACTATTATTTTTTGTTAAGACATCCACCATGGTAAACCATTGAAACAAACCCACTTGTTACTTCATCAGCCAGCAAAGTAGCTGTCTGCACTAACTAGGCCATCATGGTGGAATTCTAAAAGAAAACCCAGGTCTTCATACTTGAACAGATGAGTCCATGAACAGAATTGAATTATTGTCATGCTCCTTTTGCATAACGTTAGCAGCCACTGCTTAATTTCACTTGATCTGCTAACCAATACCCTTTGAGATGGTTAGGCAACAGTTTGAGACCCACTGACCATATTATTATTATGTTATCTCAAGTTATGTTATGCTAAGGAAAGCCATTCTACAAACCTATAGGATTCAAAAGCCTTGCATGTCCTATCAACATGTTGAAGTTAACTAGCATTCTTTTTGTTTCTTGGTATTTTCTGCTTGTGTCTTGAGACAGAGTTTCAAAATACAGTCAAAGTTAGTCTGTAACTCATTATGCACCCAAAGCTGGACTCTGACTTGTACCAATTCTCCTGCCTCAGTTAACTAAATGCTGGGATTACAGGTGGGAATCACTATATATGGCTTAACCACATTCTTTGAATATTTCTTCTGTTTCTCTATTAAAATATCTTAGACTAATATTTTAATAATTTACCTCATAATCTCAAAAATTTAAAGGACAACTTCTACATTACTGTTCAAAAATGTTACGTTCATTGTACAAAATGATTCTTCAGGGAAAAATAACAACAAAAATAAATGTAAAGGTATTTACTCCTTTTCAGTTAAGTATGCTTTTTGCAGTATTCTTGATTTCCATAATCAGTGATTGCCCTGTGATACTTTCAATAAATAAAATGATCAGATTCTTTTCTTTCCTTAACACAACTAGAATAATTTCAAAATACTTTTCAGTCCCAACTAAGTAATGATTACACCCAATAGTAATCTTTTCTTAAGTATGTTATCTTAACTTGACTTATCAATCTATTGTGGCTAAGATTGTCTAGACATCCTCACATGCTTAGGTATGTTTGAGTATGTTTGAGAATGTACTTTTTTTCCTGATTGTCATTTTCTTTTCTATTCTTTAAAAAAAAAATTTGTTCATTTAAATTTATTTATTTGAGAGTGACAGAGAGAGAAAGAGGGAGAGAGAGAGAGAGAGAGAGAGAGAGAGAGAGAGAGAGAGAGAGGGAGAATGGGCACGCCAGGGCTTCCTGCACTGCAAATGAACTCCAGATGTGTGTGCCCCTTTGTGCATCTGGCTAACGTGGGTCCTGGAGAATCAAGCCTCGAACCAGGGTCCTTAGGCTTCACAGGCAAGCGCTTAACCACTAAGCCAAGTCTCTAGCCCTTCTTTTTTATTCTTGATCATGAGAATTGACCTCTTACTTTGAAAGAAAAGATTACTTATTTCATACAACAGAAAAAAGAAGCAAGTTGATTGGGAAGACCTTAAGTGAAGGCTGGGGCCAAGCCACCTTCTTCTATCTCTTTCTTAGCATTGTATTTTCACAACCAGTATACAACAACAACAACAACAAAATGCTAAGTTGTATTGAAGGAGAATCAAGTTAATTCTAATTGGCATTTTGTAATGTATATTCCATGCCTGGAAGTATATTTTCAATCATTCATAATTGTTTCTATTAAATATTATCTGCCTGTTCATTATAGTAATTTGAAAATGTCAAAGGAGAAAAATGTTTCATTTTGTCTGTAATTTTGTGGTGGGCAATGTTTTGGTGTCTGAGATCATTTAGAGAATGGTGGGAGGATGACATATTCAAACAATTTTAAAGTAGAACTCAAGACATTAAATTCTCTCAAAAGATAGCGAAGTGATTACATTTTTTAGAATACAAATCCCCATCACAATGGCTTTATGAAACAGTTAGAAAGATCATCATAACTATGCAAACTGATGTGGATCTTTTCTATACTTGTATTTCTGTGTAAGATGAGAACACATCCAGAGTAGTGTCCTTGGGCAAGTCCTTGATATGGAATCATCAGAATATCATTATTTATTATCTTGCTTATTAGACTTCACAGACACTTTATGTGCCAATTTGTGCATTTCTTTATTTGAAGATTGCAATATTTACATAAAAAGCCTTCACTTATCTTGGAAAGATTTCCAAATGATATTTTTCTGGTTTCTATCTTAACTTATTTTGTTTATAAGGAAAGTAAACAACATAAAATACAATGACAATTTCTTCCTCCTCCCCATCTTTGACCCAACATCCTCCTCTTCCTCTTCTTTCTGTTGTCCATATTGTATGTGTGAAATCATCAAGATTAGCAAGAGCTATAACCTTCAAGCCCTAAGAACCTTAGCATGAGCTCTTATTTTAGTTCTTAAACTTTAAGAAAGATATCTGTTTGCATGTAAGTGAGCTTGGCAGATAAATCAAATATCCTAACACCAAATTTAATACCAAAGACTACAATAAGGAGTTGCAATGCTTCCTGGCCATACTGAGGTCTATAAACCAATGAGTAGCTTACAATGAGATATAAAAATAGTATACAAAACAACCAGACACTTCATAGAATAAAACCTTGGTGATTTTGATGTTTGGCAATGGTGAAAGAAAATCACTTGTTCTTAAAAATTGTTGTGTGCTTTATTTTTTCAAATGTTAATAAGGAAAACCTTGACAGATTAATTGGGCTAGAGGTGTCACTGGTTTGCAGAAGGGGCTATAGGTGAGGACCTTCCTTTATGGCGGACAAATTATGTGCCTCTCTGCTTAAGATTTGGTACTTTCAGATGAGAAATGATAGATCCAGGGAGAAATTCACTCAAGAAACGGCCACAAAAATGTTGGAAAATGAAATGAAAGAAGCCCCAAATGAATAATTTATGATTGAATCTCATCCTAAGTTCTCATTTTCTTAACGAACCCATGAGCAATCTGTCAAGAGAGGAGCCACCCTTCCCAAGGTGCCAGTCTCAGCTTGTGTTGATGTGACAGAAGCATTTTCAAATCCAGTGCATTTTTCAAGCTCAACCTTATTCATTCATTTCCCTGCAGATATGCATAGCAAGTCATGGCCAATTTCTCAGCAATAGAAATGCTTTGTGTGCCTTCTCTCCTAGGGGCCCTGACTTCCACAGAGTGCCCTCAGTCACAGCCTTTTAACACGGCCTCAGACTGTTAGTGTGTGCCTGTCATCACCACGGGCTGTAGTCTATTTCCTACTGCTCCCTGAGTTCATAAGCATGGTCAAGTGTGCATGAAATGCCTTGCTATGCCCAAACCTCCACAAGACTCTAACACTTCTTGTGTCAAATTGAGAGTGGGTGGAGGGGAACAGAGATTTTTGCCATGCTTTTTTTTTTTTGGCCAGAAATAGGAAAAAATAACTCGCCTTGAAAGAATCTCCAGCTGGTAGTGTCAGCCTAAATTGACCTTTGGCATAGACATTTCTGTTTTTGTTTTTTTTTTTTAACTGAATAAAAAAGTGGTGCAACAATGTTGGGTGAAACCAGTAGTTTATATCTGTATTATACATCCCATCAAAGGCAGGAAAAAGGCTATATGAAGGGGTAATATTTCTGTCTGCTTAAAACTGGAGTAGTCATGATTTAATGTTTTTCTGATTACCAGAATATGACAAAGATCTCCATTTAAGGATCTATTCAAACTCATTATGGTCATAGTTGTTTCTCAAATATTTTTTTCCACAAATGTGAAATTAAAAAAAATATTTATTTGAGAGAGATAGACAGAGAGAGAGTGTGTGTGTATGGGTAAACCAGGGTCTCTTGATGCAGATGAACTATGGGCACATGGGCCAGTGTGTGTGACTTTATGTAAGTATTGGGGGAATGAGCCTGGGACATGGGGCTTTGCAAGCAACTGCCTTTAACTGCTGATCCATCTCTCCAGCTCCCACAAATATGAAATTTATATAAAGTGGCTAGCTAAAAATTTTATAGGGGAGGACATAAGGAATAGGAAATGTTTATACTTCTTGAATGATAAATTCTGATTTAAGAAATCTATGCATTTGATATTGAAAACATCTAAGTATATATTTCCAAGTATGTTAATGCAAAACTATTTATTATGAGCCTGAAATGACCTAATTGTTATCAGTATAAAAATAATACACCCATAAGATATAAGATGGAGTAGTATGTAACTGTCAAAAGGAATGAATCAGAGACCTATATATCCATCTAGAAGAGCATTCATGATATCATATATATATATATATATATATATATATATATATATATATATATGGTAAAATAAGATGTTATATTGCAGGTTATATCAAACAATTTCATCACAAAAAAATCAATGAGAATCATGTACATGGAAAATGTGTGAGATGACACATGCCAAAACGATAATATCAGTTATGACAAGACATGATATTACAAAGGCAAGACAGTATGATTTTTTTTCCATCAACAACTGCATGGATGGCAGATTAGTTTATCAGGACTACTGTAATGAAGGGCTACAAACAGAGTGGCACAAACAATAGAAATCCATTTTCTTGTGTTCTGGAGGCAAAAACTCTAAAATGGAGGTGTTGGGAGAATTGCTTGCTTCTGAGGGCTATGCGTAAATGATCTGCTTTGGTTGTGCTTGGCTTGTTGATAGCTGTCTATTAGGTTATCTGCCCTTTAGGTACTTTTTGCCTGTTTTTAAGGACACCAGTTGCAGTGGGTTAGATCTATCCTAATGCATTCATTTTAACCTTATTGCCTCTTTATAGACCTTCATCTCCAAGTAAGGTCACACCATGGAGTCTTTGGAGTTCTATATCAGAATTTGAATTTGTGACGACACAAGTCAGCTCACATCACTGCAACAGCTGGAAAGAAGCAGATATAAGTCTGGAAGCCTATGCCTCTGTTAACCCCAGTGCCCATACTGTCTTTTCTATATATGGATCATTTTAAAGTCTTTTACCTTTTAGATAACAAATGAATTACCTCTGCTTGCTTTGATGATGATTTCCTCTGTTTCTAACTTTTGTTTGTTTTCTTTTGGCGACAGGGTCTTATGTAGCCCAGGCTGTACTCAAACTCACTCACCATATATATCTATATATACTGGCCCTGGACTCCTAATCCTTCTGCCTCTAAATCCCAAATGCTCAGATTACAGGCACGTGCCACCATGTCTGGCTTAGGTTTGGTTAAATTTTGAAACTTTTGCCCAACATCTTCTTTTTCTTTTTACTTTTTTGTTTATTTATTTATTTAAGAGTGACAGAGAGACAGACAAAGAGGCAGAGAGAGAGAGACAGAATGGGCAAGCCAGGGCTTCCAGTCACTGCAAACGAACTCCAGATGCGTGTGCCCCCTTGTGCATCTGGCTAACATGGGTCCTGGGAAATTGAGCCTCGAACCGGGGTCCTTAGGTTTCACAGGCAACCGCTTAACCGCTAAGCCATCTCTCCAGCCCTTGCCCAACATCTTCTAAAGACTCCCTTTACCTCTAGACCAGCTAACTATCTTTCTCCATTTTGCTGCTGTGAATTTAGTTTTAAAGATTTCACATGTAAGTGAGATCAGATGCTACTTGTATTTCTGTTTCTGGTTAGTTTCATTAACAGGAGGGTCTTCACTTTCATCCACAGCATTGCGAATGGATCTTAGACATTTTCCACAGTGAGTCAAAACCATTTTTCTCTAACCTGTGAGTTATTCTTTATCTGACTTCATGGCTTCTACTGAAATCCTGGGTGTCACATTTCACTGTATTTTGTGGTTACTAATGGAGTAGCTCACACGTTGTTTAAAGTGATGCATCAAATTCTCTCCTTTAGGCAATGCATGTCACTCCTGCCGATACAGGGCAACAGTATGTTCAGAGGGGCAGCAGGGATATTCATTATACCCATGAACTTGAACCTTCCAGGTCTTTGAATTATTTCAAATAAGATACCAAAATAATCTTCAGATGAAGCACAGGCTTTTGCTATGTGTTCATTCAGGCTATGGTTATCATAACAGTTCGGCATTGAATGGTTCAAGATCTAATTTTCCATGTTAGGCACAGGGTTATGAATATCTTTACCAGACTTCCACTGGCATATATCAAGTACATTTGAGTGACTAAACATTTATGTAATACTTCAGTCAGAGACTACAAGTTAGATGGTGTAATTTGGAAGGTTGTGTTAAAAATGCATGGAACACCTAGTGTCAAATATAAAAAGCATCACTGTTGGACAAAGCTACAGGAAGAGAGGGCATAATACATTGAATTATTCATGGAAAAGTATTACCTCCTTCTGGGTTATGTTGAAGTCAGATGGTGACTATTATAATTTAGATATAGTAAACTTTTTATTTTTTATTTTAGAGAGAGAAAGAGAGAGAGAGACACAGAGACAGAGAGAGAGAGTTGGCATGCCAGGTCCTCGGACACCACAATTGAACTCCAGATGATAAACTTTAAAAAAAATTATACTTATTTATTTGAAAAAGAGAGAGAAAGAAAGGGGGGAGAGATAGATAGATAGATAGATAGAAAGCAAGCAAGCAAGAAAGAAAGGATGCACCAGACCTTCATTCACTACAAATGAGCTTCAGATGTATGTGCCACTTTGTGCATCTGGCTTATGCCACATATCCTGGAGAATCAAACCTGAGTCCTTTGGCTTTGCAGGCAAATGCCTTAAGCATTAAGCAATTTCTCTAGTCCTAGACATAATAAGTTTTTGCTGTAAAAAAAAACAAAACAAACAAACAAAAAAAAACCTTTGTGTTTTGATGAAACAATACTTTCTATGGAAAACATTAATCCATGACTGTCAATAAGAAGAGGCCCAGATTTAATTCTTACTTTTCTGCTGTGGACTTATTTCCTAAAGATAAGCATAGATATTACTAAACAAATAAAGAAAAGGCTCAAGGAGTCTTCTACATTCATGTTTCAGCTTTCCCATAAAATCCTAACTGCCTCTCAGGTGACGTTGCTCAAACTTTTTACCTGACTGTTTCCAAAACCATTTTAGCTGTACTAAAGATTCATAATACAGAGAAAGAAGTACTTTGACCTAATTAAGTAAGATGTGGGAAACACACAGACATTTCTTTTTTTTTTTTTAATTTTTATTTATTTATTTGAGAGTGACAGACACAGAGAGAAAGACAGATAGAGGGAGAGAGAGAGAGAATGGGCGCGCCAGGGCTTCCAGCCTCTGCAAACGAACTCCAGATGCGTGCGCCCCCTTGTGCATCTGGCTAACGTGGGACCTGGGGAACCGAGCCTCGAACTGGGGTCCTTAGGCTTCACAGGCAAGCGCTTAACCGCTAAGCCATCTCTCCAGCCCCACACAGACACTTCTGTACGATTGATTTATATGGTGACAACAGTTTAAGAGAAATGGCTGACCTGATTGCCCAGTGTTGACTGCAAAGGAAGTGAGAGTGTTTATTTTCCACAAAAGAAGTAGGAAGTAGACTTATATTCTGTTTCATCATTACTTTATGTCTACAACTTAATACGGAGTACATACTAGGCTCTTATGCACATATGTTGAATGGTTGAATGACTAATAGTGTGATTGAATGTTAATACTCATATAACGTATCAGGGAAATGTACATATTTTAATCTCTAGAAAACTGGCATAACTTCTATACTATCCTTGGCTGAGAAGCTGTGCGGAAGTTCAGACTTTTCCTCTGAAAGTTTGCTAATTGAGTTGGCTCATAATACTGACAGTACACAGACCAACAGAGGAAACAAGAAGAGGATTTATTAACATGCACATGTGCACAGGAGCAACAACAACTATGGAATTCAAAGCAGCAGCACATAGGTTATGCTTCAGCACCTTCTGCTCAAGGGAAAGAGAAGTGGGGGTTGTGGGCAGTTCTACAAGGAGGGGCGTGAATTTTAGGGGAGACGAATGGGCCTAAACAACACTCAATAAAATGGGAACAATATGCTCTTGTGGGTTTTTATTTGTGTGTGTGTGTGTGTGTGTGTGTGTGTGTGTGTTTTGAGGTAGGGTGTTGCCCTCTAACCCAGGCTGACCTGGAATTCACTAGGTAGTCTCAGGCTGGCCTCGAACTCAGTGATCCACCTACCTCTGCCTCCCAAGTGCTAGGAATAAAGGCATGCACCACCATGCCTGGCTTAGACTCTTGAATTTAAGACTCCTTTGTGATATGAGTTTAATCTTTGCTAGTTAGGAAAACATTGGTAAGAAGATCTGAGTCCACTGTGTGGATTTTATCATTGTGTGATAAAGGAACTTCTTGGAAAGCCTCTTCCACAGTTGCTGCTCTCAGGTGTTCTCAGTTTACAAAGTAGCAGATTTCAAGGCATTGATTTCAATATTTTCACTTTTTACTGATGACTTCCACATATGAACACATTATATCATGGTGTTGTCACCTCCCACCACCCTCTATTTTCCTCTATATCAAGTCCCTTTTTCTTTCCAACTAGTCTCTCTTTTATTTTGATGTCATCAGTTTTTCCTTCTATTATGCAGGTTTGTGTACTTGGTATTTTATGCAGGTGAGATCATGAATATAATGACCAGTTTGCATTTGGAAGACAGCACTGTAAGCATTCCTACCCTTCCTTTGGTTTTTATATTCTTCACGCTCCCTCTTCTGCAACATATCCTGAGCCTTGGAGGGTATGATAGAGATGTCTCAGTTCTGAACATTCCACTATCAGTTCTCAGAACTTTTGTGAGTTTTGAGTCACCCCATTGGTTACTGACATCTGAAAAGAGAAGCTTCTCTAACTAAAAGTGACAGCAGCATTAGTATATGGGCATAAGCATGTGTGTGTGTGTGTGTGTGTGTGTGTGTGTGTGTGTGTGTAAGTTTGGGGCATAATTTATCCAGTTGGTCAGACAATAGTGGTAGTTTCACCCTTAAGGCATATGACCTTCCAAGCCATAGGCTTTTGATTAGGTTTTCAGTACCAGGCAGAAATTCCCTATCATGGAATAGGCCTCAAGTCCAATTAGAGAACATTTGGTTTCCTCCATTACAGACATGCCACCAATGCACAACTTGTAACATTTAGCCTGGCTGCAAGTATAAAGCTTGAAGGGTCCACTGCTATTTAATATGGTTGGTGGCTATTCTCCTCCCATAAGCTACATAGCTCTTCCCAGCATCCTGGCAGCCGTGCAACAACAACAGCAACAACAAAAAGCTTCCATTTCAGCTTCAACTTGATTTCTCAGTGGCCTGCTGCCTGGGCATGCGGAGTCTTCAACAATAAGGTTTTACAATATAATTCTGGTAGGTAACCCAGAACCTTGTGAAGGCATTGCTCTCTAATCCCCAAACATACAATTATATGTTGAAATACAAAATAAAATTATAATATGTGATGTGTGGACTATAAGGTATGAAGCAGATCATATGTTCTTTGATTAAATTTATTTTTAATTAGACATTCTAGATAATTATAGATTAGTGTGCAGTGACAAGATGTAACATGAAGAAATTTTGTGTATCCTTACTCAGATTCTTCCAATGACACTTTCTTGGAAAAATACAGTATAGTGTCACAACTAACGTGCTGATAGTGACATCGAGACAAAGCACAAGGACCTGGCCTGTTAGAATTTATAGCCATCTCTTCCCCTCTGCCTCCTCCCCAATACCTGATCTGGTCTATCAATTATCCATTTATAGTTTTATCATATTAGGAATGTTATTTCTATATAATCACACAATTAAAAGCCATTGGGAATTGGTTTTTCCTCAGCATCAAGTCCTGAAGAGTCATCAAGGCTGTTAAGGGATAGAGATTCAGCATGTGGGGCTGTGTTGCCAATGATCAGCTTGGTCCAGGGACACCAACTTTCTAAGGAATCCAAGCACACTTGGCCCTTTACTTTGGGAATGGATTAGTTCTCTTGCTCAGCTATGCCAAACCACCCCAAGGAAATTTGATGGGCTCTGTATGCATCTTCAGGGAACACACATGATCATATTCCTGCTTAGTCCTGCAGCAGGTCTAAAGCTCTTAGCTAAAACCTCCTACAGAGCACATACAGAAAGCACAAGGAAATTCAAGGAACTTGACAGTGTACTTTCATGGGTGTTTGTCTTCCTTCTTTCTGTTTTTCAGAGTCTCCTGTTCTTGTATTATTGATAAGGGATCTTTTAATGGAGGATGGCTCAAACATCCAATTAGGAGGAGCCTCATCATTAGATGCAGGTGTGTAAGGAAGAGACCTGATTGATTGGCTGACTCAAGAAGGGCCAGTCCACAAGGGTGCTAATCTGGCACAGAAGTAGGAAGTGCTACTGAGGAGTTGTTTGCAGCCATCTTGGATGCAACCTGATTAGAAGCATGTTCTAGTCTTGCTAGAGCAGACAAGGTGGCACCCATGTTTCTGTATCTTCCTAACATAATAAAGGTTGCCTTACTCCTAGTCTGTAACATTATGTCAAGTCTTTTTGATTTGAAAGAGGGAGGAAAGGTGCTGCTCTGTCTTGGCAGAGTAAGTCACTTTCATTTCATTTTGAGGGGAATTTTATGCATCTTTCAATGCACTTTATGAAATGTCAACTTCAACACATGATACCAGCTTTGTGCCGCTTTTGTGTCATTCCTATTGCTATTCAGTACCCCTAGGTTTCATGAGAGAGATCTACACTAAGTTTTTGTAAAATAGACTTTCATTAGGATAAATATTTAATGATGAATTGATATGTCAGTTTCAGTTTATGGTTAAAAAAAAGGGGGGGGGGAGGTGGGAGAGGGGAGACATATGCAGTCCTTCCTGGAATTGTCTCATAATTTACAATTGCCACTCTATATATTTATGTTTTAAGACAGCATTCTCAGAATGTTTGGCTGATGGAAGGTATACATCATTTTATCACTCTGGAGAACTTGAACATGAATTACTGATGGTTGTTGAGCAATTTTGTGGTGCTCCTATGAGGAAGGGGGTATGATAAATTATGATGTTCTACATAGCCCATATTAAAATGTTTTTGATAATCAGCCCACATATTATTGATCATATAGCATTTTATCTCTAGTTATTACTATGTTCCTGTTCAATGAATTTCTTCTTGAAGCTTTTTTTCCCTACTTAGACATAGCAGTTACTCTTTTTTATTTTTACTTTTTAGGTATAGCCCAGTCATTTTCAGTGTATTTTTCTATTTTAGATAGAACCTAAGGAGGGCACCAATAATATACTAAGGAAATGAGTTAGTTTCAGATGTAAATGTTTTATGTGAAGCTGTAGGCCATTGACATCTCTCAAGACATATTTTAAAGCTTCTAAGTGTCTAAAACTCATAGAAGAAAATAAGTGATATACTTCTTAATTCAAGCAAAAGAAAGATCCATGTAAGCCAATCTATATAAAGGGAGGAGAAATTAGTGTCCAGTGCTGCTTATATATTTTGTATAGTCAATTTCAATGCAAGTTTAGTTTTCATTTCTGATATGCACAAGATCTGAGTAGTTAATTATTTGTTAACAATACCAGATTCAGATTCAGAGATAATAACTATATTTTGTACAAGAAATTATTACGACTTCTGGCCAAGAAGGTGACCACCTAGCTGTGCCTCAGAACCCGGGAAAAGAAAATCAGGACATTAAGGGTTCACGGGGTCTTTTAGGGGAGAGAAATCTCCAATAATTGCCAGTGGGAGGGAACAGAGGGGGAAAAACAGGGAATTGTTGATTCCCTCACAGGTGGGTACCCCACCCCTCCCTCCAAGGAGCCACCATATCCACGGAGCTGCCACAGCTATTGATCCCTGCGTGTGGAAGCTTAGACTGCTCTGCCCACTTGCTCACTTACTGCTCTGGCCACCACACGTTCAGCGAGTCCAGGCCCATAGCAACTGCCACACAAGCTCAGACTGTGTCGGTCACTTGCGCCAGCTCAGGAGCAATCCCCTAACTCTCTGCTATGTCAGCCGTCTGCCATTGTTCTGTTGTGGAGGAGTGCAGACTGCTTCCTGGTCCCAGGGTTCCCCCACCAGAGTTTGGGCTGCTTTAGTGCTTGGTGCCTCAGTGTCCCTCCTAGCATGAGTGCAAGTAACTTTGGCACATTAACACTTGAGAGCTCAGGCAACTTTGATGCCCCAGCCAGGCAGTAGATCAGGTGACAGTCAAAGCCCAGGCTGCTCAGCAACTGCCCCAGGCTGCCTCAGATTCCCATTGTGCTTGAGCCCAGGCTGATCCATCCACCTATGTGCCCATACACTGATATGGGTAAACCACAGTGCAAAAGAAATAACATGAAAAATCAAATGCAAGAAAATCCAGTTAGATCACCCAGTCACCAACAATGAACATCTATCATCAACACATAAAAGAGTCATTAGGATCAGAATACCAAAATGAAGCTATGAGCAATACAACCCTGACCAAGCTACTGGTAGAATTTGCAGAAAAGCAACAAAGGACCAATAATCGTGTGGATGCTGCCATCACTAAACTAGACCAAATAGATAAGAAAATGGAAGGAGTTCAAAGACAGTTAATAGATTTGAGGGAAAGTGAAAAAAAAAAAAGAAAGAAAACCTCAAAAATCAGCTTGTAGGGCTGGAGAGATAGCTTAGTGGTTAAGCGCTTGCCTGTGAAGCCTAAGGACCCCAGTTCAAGGCTTCATTACAAAGGACACACATTAGCCAGATGCACAAGGGGGCGCATGCATCTGGAGTTCATTTGCAGTGGCTTGGAAGTCCTCCTGTGCCCATTCTGTCACACTCTATCTGCCTCTTTCTCTCTCTGTCACATTCAAATAAATAAATAAATAAATAAATAAATAAACCAAAACAAAAATTAAAAAAAAAATCAGCTGGTGAGGCTAACTGAAGACATAAAGGAATGCAAGGATGAATTCCAAGAATCATCAAGAAAATCAGAAAATTATGTGAAAAGAGAGCTTGACAGAGGGATGGAAATTATACATAGAAAAGTAGTAGAAAATTCAAACCTAATTGAACAAGTCCGAGACTCTCTAGAGGCTCTCAAGAATAAAGTCAGCCATGTAGAGGATAGAAACTTTGATCAGGAAGGCAAGATGGAGGAAACAGTTTGAGAGTTCAAAAATTTCAGTAAGTTCAAAAGTTTCTGTGAACAGAACATGAGGCAACTGTGGGATACACTAAAGTATCCTAATATCTGGATCATTGGAAAACCAGAAGGAGAAAAAATTCAGACCAATGGCATGGAGAATGTATTTAACAAAATAATTGGTGAAAACTTCCCCAGTATCTTAAAAGAAAGGCTGATCAAGATACAAGAATCCAATAGAACTCCAAACAGACTGGACCAAAGGAGAAACTCTCCAAGAAATATTGTCATTAAGACTCTAAACATTGACACCAAAGAGAAAATCCTAAAAGTGGCTAGGGAAAACCAGCACACCACTTTTAAAGGTAATCCCATCAGAATTACTCCAGACTTCTCAATGGAATCCCTGAAAGCTAGAAGGGCCTGGAATGGAACACTGCAAAGGCTAAGAACCTATGGATTCCAAGCCAAACTACTCTACCCAGCAAAAGTATTCCTCATTATAGATGGTGAAAGACAAACTTTCTATGACAAAACTCAGCTTGACAATTACATGAACACAAAACTAAACAAACAGAGAATATTTCAGGAAATGCTCCACACAGAAGAAACAAATAATCAAACTCAAATGCCTACAAGAAGCAGATCATAACAACAAAACTCAGAGTAGGCACAAAAAACTTCAAAGTCCATGAAAACACCAACCCACATATACCATCACCTTATGGCAGGGATGAAATCAAATCATACAGTCATTACCCTAAATATTAATGGCCTTAATTCACCCATCAAGAGACACAAGGTAACAAGATGGAACAAAAAATTAGACTCCTCAATCTATTGTCTTCAAGAAACCCACCTCACCACTAAAGACAGATACATATCCAGGGAGAAAGGGCAGAAAACAATTTTCCAATCAAATGGAAATAAGAAACAAGCAGACATAGCTATATAAATAATGGATAAAATATACTTCAAACCAAAAATAATCTAAAAAGACAAGGAAGGCCACTTACTACTTATCAAGAGAATGATCCATCAAGAGAATATTACCATCATAAATCTGTATGTACCAAACACAGGGGCACCACAGTTCATAAACAAAAACCTACTTGACAATCAAACAGAAATAACCACCAACACCATTATAGCTAGGGACTTAAATACACCATTATCAGTAATAGAGAAATCATTCAAACAGAAACTCAACAGGGAAGTAAGAGAGCTCAACAAAACCATAGATCACTTAGACCTAGTGGACATCTACAGAACTTTCCATCCCAAATCCACAGACTACACATTCTTCTCAGCAGCCCATGAAACATTCTCTAAAATAGACCATATACTAGGTTACAAAGACTGCCTCCACATATTTAGGAAGATTGACATAATTCCCTGCATGATATCAGATCACAATGCTATGTTGCTAGAAATCAACAACATAAAACCCACCAATAATCCCAAGGGTACCTGAAAACTGAACAGCACACTTTTAAACAATAAATGGATAGTGGATGAAATAAGAAAATAAAATTGCAGGGCTGGAGAGATGGCTTAGCGGTTAAGTGCTTGCCTGTGAAGCCTTAGGACCCTGGTTTGAGGCTCGATTCCCCAGGACCCCCATTGGCCAGGTACATAATAAGGGGCACATGTGTCTGGAGTTCATTTGCAGTGGCTGGAGGCCCTGGAGTTCCCATTCTCTCTCAATATATATCTGCCTATTTTTTACTGTGTTGTTCTCAAATAAATAAATTTAAAAAATGAAATTGCAAAATTTCTAGGATTGAATGACAATGAGAACACATTGTACCAAACTTATGGGACACAATGAAGGCGGTCCTCAGGGGAAAATTCATAGCATTCAATGCCTTCATAGCAAAGACACACAAATCCCACATCAATAACTTAACCATACACTTAAAGGAACTGGATAAGCAAGAAGAATCCAATGCAAAGAGCTCCAGAAGGAAAGAAATAATTAAAATCAGAACAGAAATTAATGAATTGGAAACCAAGGAAACAAGACAACTGACAAAACAAAGAGCTGGTTCTCTGAAAAAATAAACAAGATTGACAAACCCTGGCCAATTTGATCAAATAAAAAAAAAAGAGAGAGAGATGCTTCAAATTAACAAAATGAAAAATGAAAAAGGAAAGATCACAACAGATATAAGTGAAAATGTGAGAAACATCAGGACTTATTTCAAAAACCTCTACTCCACAAAATTAGATAATGTGCAGGAGATGGATAAATTCCTGGATGCAAACCATCTATCAAAGCTAAACTCAGAGCAGATTTATCTCCTCAATGAACCCATCATACTCATGGATATTGAGAAAGTAATAAAAAACCTCCCCAAAAAGAGGAGTCCAGGACCAGATGGTTTCTCAGCTGAATTCTATCAAATCTTCATGGAAGAACTCAAAACAATCTTCCTCAAACTGTGCCACACAATTTGAGAACAGGAAGAGCTAACCAACTCCTAATTAGCTAGTATGACCTTAATTCCAAAACCAGGTAGAGATGCCACAAGAAAAGGAAACCCACCTATTTCCCTGATGAACTTAGATGCAAAGATCCTGAACAAAATACAAACCAAATCCA
Organism: Jaculus jaculus; assembly: GCF_020740685.1. Taxonomy (NCBI): domain Eukaryota; kingdom Metazoa; phylum Chordata; class Mammalia; order Rodentia; family Dipodidae; genus Jaculus; species Jaculus jaculus. The sequence goes on from NC_059103.1 coordinate 35,302,479, forward strand.
ACAACACATCAAAAGCATTGTCCACCTTGACCAAGTGGGATTCATCCCAGAAACACAGGGATGGTTCAACATATCAAAATCTGTCAATGTAATACACCATATAAACAAGGTTAAACATAAAAACCACATGATTAATTTGATAGATGCAGAAAGGGCCTTTGACAAGATACAATATAACTTCATGATCAAAACATTAGAGAGAATTGGCATGGTTGATTCATATCTTAACATAATAAAGGCAATATACAAGCTCCTAAGGCCCAAATAATACTTAGTGGAGAGAAATTGGAGGAATTCCCATTAAGATCAGGAACAAGACAGGGTTGTCCACTCTCACCTTTGCTTTTCAATATAGTGCTTGAAGTCCGAGCTCAAGCAATAAGACAGGAGAAGGAAATAAAAGGGATACAATTTGGAAAGCAAGAAGTTAAGTTAGCTCTATTCACTGATGACATTATTGTATATGTAAGAGACCTGAGAGACTACATCCCAAAACTCTTGAAGGTGATTAACTCCTGTAGCAAAGTAGGATAAAAAATCAATGCACAAAAATCAGTAGCCTTTCTATATGCAAATGACAAAGATATGGAGAAAAAAATAAGGGACATGGTGCCATTTTCAATAGCAACAACAACAACAAAAAATACCTTGGAATAACGTTAACCAAGGAAGAGAAAGATATATACAATGGAAACATAAAAATACTCAAAAAATAAATTGAGGAGGACTTGAGAAAACAGAAAGACCTCCCATGCTCCTGGATAGGCAGAATTAACTTTGTGAAAATGGCAATCCTACCAAAGGCAATATATAGATTTAATACAATTCCAATTAAAATCCCTACAGTGTTTTTCACAGAGATATAAAAAAGGATCTCACCAACACAGAGAAAAATCAATGCCTACCAAATCAGAGAGCCAGAGCCCCAGGGGCCCCCAACACCTCATCACTGAAGCAAACCAGAAATGAACCTAACATGGCTCAGGGAAATTTTGCAGAAGAGGGGGCAGAAAAATGTCAGAGCCACATGTTGGGTCATAATATACAGAGACATTTATCGTACCAATGACTGTGGGCTAACTCCACAATGCACAACCCATATACCTAAACAAGGAGGGGGCCAATGGGGAGGGGGTAGGTCACGGATGAGCCTAATAATGGTACCAAACTGCCTGTACTCGCAGAATAGAAAACTAATTTAAAAAATCTCAAATTTCATATGGAAAGGCAGAAGGCTTCACATAGCCAAGCATATCCTCAGCAAAAGAAATACATTTAGAGGTATCACCATACCTGTTCTAAAGCTACATTACAAAGCCATAGTGATAACAGCAGCATGGTACTGGCATAAAAACAGGAGTACAAACCAATGGAATAGTCTTGAGGACCTGGACTTTGGGTCAAAAAACTATAGCTACTTGTTATTCAACAAAGGCCCTAACAAAATAGGCTGGGAAAAAAAAAAAAGGGGGGCTGGCGAGATGGCTTAGCAGTTAAGCGCTTGCCTGTGAAGCCTAAGAACCCCGGTTCGAGGCTCGGTTTCCCAGGACCCACGTTAGCCAGATGCACAAGGGGGCGCACGCGTCTGGAGTTCGTTTGCAGAGGCTGGAAGCCCTGGCGCACCCATTCTCTCTCTCTCTCTCTCCCTCTATCTGTCTTTCTCTCTGTGTCTGTCGCTCTCAAATAAATAAAAACTTTTTTTAAAAAAAAAAAAAGACAGCATCTTCCACAAATGGTGATGGACGAACTGGATAAACATATTCAGGAAACTGAAGCTTGATCCACACATTTCACCATGCACTACACTGAAGTACAAAATGATCAAAGACCTCAATATAAGACAAGAAATTAGACTACTACTAGAAGAAAATTTAGGAACTACTTTCCTTGATATAGGAATGGAAAAAGACTTCCTGAACAAAACCCCAGGAGTTCACTATCTTAAAAGTCACTCAACCAATGGAATCACATGCAGGTGAAGAGTTTCTTTACAGATAAGCATACAATAAGCAAAGCCAATAGATTACCCACAGAATGGGAGAAAATATTTGGTGAATATCCAACTGACAGAGGCCTAATCTCTAGAATATACAAAGAACTCAATAATCTAAACAGTACAAAGTCAAACAGCCCACATACAAAATGGGGCAAAGAGCTGAACAGGCAGTTCACAGAGGAAAAATACAAATGGCACACACACAATTAAGAAAATGTTCACCATCTCTAATCATCAGGAAAATGAAAAGTAAAATAACTATGAGATTCCACCTTATCCCAGTAAGGACAGCAAACATCAAAAAATCAAATAAAAATAAATGCTTTTGAGGATGTGGAGAAATAGGAACACATCCACTGTTGGTGGGAATGTAAGATGGTACAATCACTTTGGAAACCAATATTGAGATTCCTGAAAAAGCTGACTATAGAAATACTGACAGACCCATTTATTCCCTTACTGGGTATCTACCTTATAACCTTCAAACCAGAGGCCAGAGATATTTGCTCAACCATGTTTGTAGCAGCTCAATTCATAATAGCTAAGAGCTGGAATCAACCCAGATGTCCATCACTAGAAGAATGGATAACTAATATGTGGTGTATCTACACAATGGAATTCTATACAGCAGTAAGAAAAAATGACACAGTGAAATTTGAGGAATAAAGGTTGAACCTGGAACAGATCATGCTCAGTGAACTTACCCAATCACAGAAACAAATCACCACATAGTCTCACTCATCTACAGCACCTAGCCTGATTCTACCCAAGATGCCTTACATACTCAGCAAGCATCTTGTGGACTAGACAATAGGATGGGTGAGGAGGGAGGGGAGGGCAACAGAGGGGGTGGGAAACAAAAATCTAGACCCAAATGGCAATGGTACCATAAAATTCTGTTTCCAAAAAGGTTGACTAAATGGCTGAACCTTCACCAGGCCCTTACAGGGACCTCCTAAACCATAAGACAATGGAGAGTGTATGATGAAGACTGACCTTAATCTTCTACAGCTTCCCTCCTTCCTTCTCCCTTTCTCTCTCTCTCTCTCTTTCTCTATCTCTCTGTCTCTCCTCTCTAACTCTTATATATTTGTTATCTTTTTCTTTCTTTTCTTAGTGGGCACTGACCTGTAACTCCCAGTACCAGCATGTGGCTATCATCTACAATGATCTTTTGATCAGAGAGACCTACAAGGTTTCCTAAAAGAAAGACAGATTTCTGTCAGAGTACTTGTTGGCCCACCAAAGGTTAGTGGTAAGACCCTACTGCTGAACGCACCTTATGTGGTCAACACATAACATGGGATGGCATGGCTGGAAGTTAGAAGAGAGTCAGTCCCCAGACAGTCAGCACGTCTAGTGCCAGAAGGTGCTACATGGATGACTGGGGGAAAATGACCAATATATGTCCAAGTAACTCACAGTCTATCCTACTTAGCAGCAAATATCCTGTTGTGATGCCCACACAAGTGCAATAGTGGCACACAGCCATGGTGGGGAACCAACTGCTCTTGATTCAGCTAATTGATCCCCTCAGTGGTACGGGACCCATAGCTGGTTCTGGGAAACAAGTCAGAACCATGTCCAAACATAAGCCCACTCTCCATTATGAAGCTACCATCAATGCTGGGCTACAAGAGGGCCTACACCTATTAAATTCTCTATAAAAAGAAAAGTAAGGGGTATCTCATTTTTCCTGGTGCTAATTTACTCTCCGTTGGAGAATCTGCTTCTCTTTTTCAGATAGTTGTAGATCCTAAGGAGAGAGCCACCCCATAATTCCTCAAAAGGGCCCAGGCTGAAACTAGAGGGAAATTGGTGAAAGAAGCAAGGGTGCTCTATTCTTGGTGAACTGGGTACCAGCACAAGGGTGAAGGAGATCAACACAGAGAAAAATCAACTCCTACCAAATCAGAGAGCCAGAGACCCAGAGGCCCTCAACACCTCATCACTGATAGACCAGAAATGAGCCCAACATGGCTCAGGGAAATTTTGTGGAAGAGGGGGCAGAAAAAATGTCAGAGCCACATGTTGGATCACAATATGCAGAGATATTTATCCTACCCATAACTGTGGGCTAACTTCACAATGCATGCCCCATATACCTCAACAAGGAGGGGCCAAGGGGTGGGGGTCACGAATGAGCCTAATAATGGTACCAAGATGAGCCTAATAATGGTACCAAACTGACTGTATTTGCTGAATACAAAACTAATTAATAAAAAATTAAAAAAAAGAAATTATTACTTGTAGATATGATGTTATCTATAGTACCTGCTTGATAAATATTTATCTGGATGAAGGAAAGATTCCACTTTCCTCTTAGGAAATACTTCCTTGATCTGATGTATATAGACACTTCTTTCACTAGTGTCTTGTTCAGCTTTCTAAATGCCATTTGCTTTCAGTGCTCTGGTCATGGTCAAGCTAGGCAGAATGCACTCCGCTATGACTGAGTTGACCCCATATTACTATATACTTGCTTTGAAGTAGGTGTTTGGTTTCAGACTCCTCCGTCTTTCAGTTTCAACTGTACTGGTTTCTTTGTGTCTTTGAATTTGGGTTATATGTACACTTCTGTGCTTTATGAGATCTTTACTCTGTTCAGCATTCCTTCCCACTTCTTTATCTGTCATACAAATCTACAGCTATGTTCCCACCACATCTCTCATTCTTCTATGATGCATTTCATAAACACTTTAATGCATGCTACTGTATTCTATATATGACTACTAACATGCTTCATTGTAATTGAAACCTGCCTGATTGAGTATAATCTCTTTTTTTTCCAATTTTGTTTCTGTTTCCCACTTACAAACGGTTTGTTACACTATTGTTTGCTCTGATGAGGCCAAATCCTCTTTCTGTAGCTGCTCACAACACTGCAAATTTCATAGACTTGGTCAGAGTGGTAATTGCTCTCAGTCTTGCAGCGCAATGCCTCTTGATTCGTTAAATCTCATCATCCAACTTCCCAGCACTGCTGTTTCAGGACTTGGATTACATGAGTCGTGCGTGCCATGAATGAAGGTTGTTCTGAGGTCTCCCTGCTAGTGGTGTGCTTTTGAATTCCTCTTTAGAATACTTCTTTTTACCACGAATATATCTTGATTACCTACTATGTGTCAGGTAATATTCCAGTGACATTTCACATATATATAAGTGGTTAAACAGACACACTTTCTGATTATACTCTTCTTGTGGAGGTGATGTTGTAAAGAAAAAAACAACAGTAGGTGGGTGGACAGTAATAATAAGTTAATAATTAATATTAGAAATTATGTGAGTCAGGATAGGCTAAATTATAATGTGGTAACATGCAAGCCTATAATTTTAGTTTCTGAACATTAATTTTTTACTTCATGAATAAATACTATAGGTCTGGCTAACTCTCCAAGGGAGTTTTCCTGTCTATAGCCCTTCTGAAATATGGGATACTTTGATCTTCAGAACCTCAGTCTTAAAATGAAGTCAGTTTCATGATTGCCACAGTTGTGGAAGAGATCGCTGGAAGATTTTGTACTGGCTGTCAAATTCCTCAGCACAAAAGTAGTGCATGTCAATTGCCCTGACAATCCTTGTTCAAGAAATGATCTCATGACATCATTTATATGGGAGGGGCAGGGATGATCAGTTCTGTGTGTTTGAAGGGAGAGGATATCCACACAATGTAAGCTTTCAAAGTCTTTATGAAGAAAGGGAATAAACTGATCCAGGTAAGTGGACTTTGTGTTTCTGGGGGTATTATAATTTAACCTTCATTCATAAAATGATAGTTGAGCAATTACATGAAAAAAATGGGATGAGGCACGGTATTGCATCTGAGAAAGGTGTTCAGAGATTTACTCTAGCCAGTGCTGAGGTTGTAAGCCTAAAAATACTGATGAATCTGAGGAAGGACAAGAACAGCTATATTGTCACTGGTAGTGGGCAGGAGAGAGAGAATGTGGACAAAGTAGAGAATCACTGGTGAGGCACCAACCAGATGATAGATACACTGACTTAGAAGCTTTTATAAAGATTTTACACACACACACACACACACACACACACACACACATGCACACACACAAATCTTCATTACTTTAATGGTGTATTTAGCATATTCACCAAGTTGTGAAACTATTATCAAAATCGACTTCAGAATATTGTTATCGATCCCTAAAGAAATTCATACTCACTAGAAATCACACTGTAAGCAATCAGTTTCCCCAGCCATGCTTTTGTATGTTTGACTTTTATGCATATTTCATGTAATTGTGTTAAAAATGTGAGATTTGAGAATTGACTTCATAATGTCTTTTATAGTATGTATCATGACTTCATTTATTTTCATAGTAATATTTCATTTTGTGGATGTGTCAAGTTATTTATTCATTCATCAGTTGATGGACCTTTGGTTATCTTTACATTTTAGCAATTATGACTAATTATGCTGTAGATATGAATGTCAAATTTTCTGTATGGACTGGTTTTATAGTTCTGTGGTAGCCACAATAACTTTTAACATTATGGAGAGTTGCTGGACCACTGTCCAGTACAATATCATCATTTTACATTATCTCTAGTAGTATATTGTTTTTGATGTTTCCACATTCTTTAAAACACTTTCTATCACATTTTCTAAAGTTTATCCATCCTAGAGTATGTGAAGTGGTAACTGACTGTGAGTTTGAAGTGCATTTCTCAAGTGGCTGAAAATGATGAACATCTTTACACATACTTACTAGGCATTGTTATATCATGTTAGATGAAATGACTATTCATACCATTTGCTCATATTTTAATTGGGTTTAGTAATTTGGCTTTTATCTTGAAAGAAATTGTGATCCACAAAAGCTTTCAGCAGACAAAGGGAATCATCTGATTTATGATTACAATTGAGTTTCTCTGGTCATTGTGCTAAGAACAGACTACAGGAAAATATAGAAACAGTCAACAAAACATCTTGGTAAGCCTTTTGATTAATTTGGACTAGGAGAGAATCAAGGATAAGAAATTGTTGTTTAGATTCTTGGCAAGTTGGGTACAGGGCCAAGAATAAGAAATGAGTCAAGGATGATTCCTCCTCTGAAACCAGAGCCAGTGAGAAGACAGTTGCTAGCCCCAGGGTGAGCAAACTGAACTTGGAATTAGTCTGAGGAGAAATTTAGTTTGTTCCTCCCCAGCTTTCCTTATGAGAATTACATATTTATGAAGACAGGGACCATATCAATTGTATTTACCATGGAAATCCCCAGCTTGGAACATGTTTGTGATGTAAATAAATGAAGGAATAAGTGATTAAGCAACTACAAGCACTATGCCTCCTGTTAAATTTGAATGGATGTGTTGGAGAGAGGTCATAAAAGGATAACACAATTAGAACACCACCAAATTTGCAACACGTTCATAGATTAAAGTTCTCAATAAAATTTAAAAATTGAATTTAGCATAATTTTGGCAACAGAACACAAATCTAATACATTAATTTAATGCTTACCCACTTTTCTTTTAGATAGTGTTTTAGATTATTATTATTCATCACAATATCATTCTCAAGATGATAGGCTTTATAGATAGATAACCTTGGCTTTTCAGCCAAATATTGCCAGTATGGCATTGGGCTTGGTTATGTAACTGCACTGAGCCACAGTTTTCTATGTATTTGTGGTGCTAATACTCACTTCTAAAGGGGTCTCTAACTATTTAATGAGAAGTCCTTACTACAAACCATGGCACATGGAAAGTTACTATGAAAATGACTTTTGTCCATGTGTATATGTACATATATGTGTGTATGTACACATGTACATACACATATATTAATACACATATCTACAAATATATAATGCATACTAATATGATACATATTTAACACTTTGAGTTAAAATGTCAAAGCTATCTATTTCATTATGTTGTATATAATGCTGAATCAGTTTTGTCCCAAGCCCAATTTTATCTTATTCCTACAAGAAATATAGAGGGAAAATTATGAGCTTTAGAGGTAAATGTCTGGGATTTAACCCTCATATTTGCATTTTGTTGTTCATGAAATTCTTTCTCTCTAAGAATTCTCCTTCTCACCTGTAAAATGGTGATGGTCATACTTCTACTCACCTTGAATGTCAGGGTTAGGAAGAGGAAGAGAATTGTACACACAGGTGCTGCTACTGTTAATTTTTTTTAATTTAATTTATTAGTTTTCTTTTCAGCAAATACAGGCAGTTTGGTTGCTACTGTTAATTTTATATATGAAATCTTCAAGTGATTCTGACCTTCACCTCATAACCTCATGTTTAATTTTTAGGAGATGATATCATGAAAGAGAATATTTTATCAGTGAATTCTGAGATAATAGGAAAAGTAGGAAGAAAACTTTTATTGGAAATGCAATGTCCAATAATCTGTTAAAATGTCTCCAGTAACAAAATAATATAAAACCCAAGACAGAATTTAATGAAATAAATAGCATGGAATCCACAGCATCTTCCTAGGTTTTAGTCAGTGACAAGTCAGACTCATTATGTTTGATTCATTTATCGGTGTCTGAAGCTGAGGGCTTCACTTTCTGCAGCCAATTGTGAAAGAACAAATGATACTACAAATGGACAGCTCAGCATCTTCACTGCTTTGGAGTTCAGGTCACTGGAGAACATCAGTGTTTGAAAGTGCTAGGGATCTTGCTATTCTGGCCTTGAAACTCATTTATTTTTATCTGAAGTATGTCACATATACTAGACATTTGATAATCGATATTGATAAACATAACTTTTACTTTTTAGATATTTGATCTGGGGTCATAGATAATCATGTGGGAGGGGATAAACAATGAATAAATCACTTTCTTTGAACTACATCAAATTAAAAGGCTGGGCTGTGGAAATAGCTTAGTGGATAAAGTACTTGTCATCTCTAGTCTCAGTGATCAGATGTCAGAGACAGGGGATCCCTGGGATACTCTGGCTAGCTAATCTACCCAAACTGGTGAGGTCTGGGTTCAAGAGAGAGAAAGAATCAGAAAATACAGTAAAAAGTAATCAAAAGAGATGACTAATGTCAGCCTTTGGTGTCCATACCCACATGCACACGTGTCCCCTCATACATAGAAACATGCATACATACATGCACATGAACCACACATACTTATACATGTAAAAAAGGGCACAAAGGCAAATTGATGGAGAAAGAGTGGGCTGATAGATATATAGTAAAGAAGATATGTAAAAATTATTAATTGTGCAGTTTAGGTGGTAGAAATTTACATTGTGCTAAGTATAATTTTGTAAATGTTTCTTCTAGTTTAAATTATACTTATAAAAAAAGCATAAAACTAAAATGACTAGAGATATCCTACAGGAAGAAAAACTACTTAAGTTGCTTGTTGGGTTCCTTCACATACTGTAGTACAAATAGCTAGGCACAGAGGACAAGGGCATGATCTCACTTATATGAATAACCTAAAGCAATCAAAGTCATAGAAGCAGAGAGAAAACTGGTGTTTTACAGGGACTAGAGTTGTGGGGGATGGGGAAGCACTCATCTAAGGGACAAGGTTGTACAAGGTGAGTAAGGCCTAGAGATTGTACACCACACTGACTGCAGTTAATGCAACAGCACTGCATGCTTGAAAATTCAGTAAGTGTTGCAATGGTAAATGCTGCTACTACAAAAAGTCATCCAATAAATCAATAAAGAATATGAAAGAACTTTTTGGAGGTGAAGTTTTCCCTAGAATGTAGAAGTTTTACTACAATGATAGTTTCAAGGGTGTATAATGAGATGAAAGTGTAATATATACTGAATATGTACATCTACTTATATGTTAGCTATACTTCAATAAAGTAGTTTTTAAAATTTTATGAGCAGTGAATCAGTTATGTTCTAACAAGAACAGTGTCAATGGTATAATGACGGTTTTAAAGTTTCACTTTTCCCCTCTTTTCTCCGTGTACCAAATAGAAGAGTAGGTATGTTGTGTATCAAGTGATCCCCATATTTTAGTCACTGAATCCCACACAGTTATTTTATTATTCTCTCATATCTGATACTGCTTGATTTGGCCTTTGCTGTGGAAGCCACTCTTGACAGAAGCTCTATCACCATGCAATGTCATTAAAGTCTGTCATTAGCAAAACCAAGCATTGAACAAAACCACAAAAGAAAAAAAAAAAAGGCAGAGAGTGCCAGGCTCCTCCCCAGGCAGGTAGTGCTGTGGACCAGGCCTTCTGGTTCCTCCCAAAGGGTTAAGGAAGAAGATGAGCCTATGACAACTTAGAAACCTCTCCTAGCCACCAGAGAAAAACCAAACTGAGTCAGGAGTCTTTCCAAAGCAGGAGCTCACAAAAATCTCACTTCATTATCTCGCTTCATTGCTATGAGCAGTTGCCTATATCATGTTGGGGATGAAGGCGGGGATTTTAGGACAGTTGGGGGTAAGGGCCAATAGTAAACTGTAACTATTGAAATGTTAATTTCAACTCCTGCATGGAAGTAGCAGGCCAGAAGCCATTAGGGGTCTTGCTGAGTCCTAGCTGGCCAGATACAGGTCGCTAAACTTTAGCTAGGCTCAGGAAGTTCCACTAGGCCTCACACCTGGGCCTTTCAGGGGCCAACATATCCCTCTTTTGTTTTTGTAAGAGCATTAGTCACCATGGCCCCTGTCTTAGGTTGTCCCGCTCTGGCGATCTTACCCATCACTGGGTACCAGGTGTTTAGCTTGCTGAGAACCCACTCCATGGCCTGTCTTTGGTTGTCCCCCTCTGGGGATCTTACCCATCATTGGTCACATGGAGGGCAGAGGAGGTGGCTGTGGGTTATCTGAGCAACTTAATTCCTGAGTTGCCAGCCTGTGATAATGTATCTTGACCTGATGAAGTTTTATTGCCTCTAGCCGCTGGTGAATAAATTGTGTAATTTTGTTCATTACATAAGGCCCGACAGTGAGGAGAAGGAGAAGAAGGGGAAGGGGTTTAGGTAGAGGGAGGAGGTAGGGTAAGAAGTCATGTAAACCCAGTGGGTTGTCCTAGAGGTCCTGCTGCCTCCTCTCTAAGTCTTCCTGGAGCCTCTTAATCTTGTCCTGGATGACTCCCGATTTATTGGTGTAAAAGCGACATTTTTCCTGTAAAAACAAACATATGCCTCCCTTTTTGACCGTTAGTAGGTCTAGTTCTCTCCTATTTGTAAGACTACCTCAGCCAGGGACTCTAGCTTCCAGGAATGATATCTATATCTGGGATTAAGGTGGCCGGGGCACAAAGGCCCGTCCAATTGGTGGGCAGAAAGTCATAGGCCATTCTGCCTCCACAAACATAAACCATTCCAGAAGGCAGGCAGCATTGAGCATTGGGCTCAGTTGTGTTAACAGTACATAAGGAAGGATAAATGTACCCCACATCTATACTGGAATTATTAGGGGAAGGCGGGGCCCAAATGTAAGTTCCAGAGGAAACACTGGGAAAAGCTAGATGGGATGGGGAAGGTGGCTGAGCAATTTTACTGCAAGCAGCTGGGGAAGCCCATATATTTTAGGTCTCTCGCTGGCACCCAAATGGGTCTTTTTCTTTTTACAAAGTTTTCCCATGGACAAAAATTCCATGAGCTTTATACAAGTTTCTATCAAAAAACTCCTTTCTGTTATAGAGTTTTTGTACTTTAACCACTTCTCAGTATAAAAGATTATCCCAAGGTTGATAAACAAACAAACCCTTTGATTTTGGCAATATACACATAAATTTTAAGGAATGGCCAGCTCTTATCAGTAACACTGAATGTGTATTATCTTGTTTATAGGTAGGTGCTAAAGTCTTGCTGTCAAATGGCCAAGAGGTATGGATACAAGACCAGCCAAATGGTTTTAGACAATTTCCCCCTTTTTTATTTTTTATGAACTGGCCCCTTCTGGGTCTCGGTGCAGAAAGACTGTGTCTGTCGTAGGTTTTCCTCTATGATATTTAGGCCTTACCTGTCATTGGTACATGAATTCCATCATCTATGCCCTGTCTTAGGTTGATCTAACTGGAGAGAATCTTACCCATCTTTGATTACCAGCCTCTGCAGGGGATTTAAGATAATGTCTCAGGAAGCTAGGGTCAGTTCTATAGCTGTATCCCATGTACTTTTGCATGGATATCTATAATGGATCTCAAAAGGCATTTAATGAGTATGGGCAGCAGACACAGAATAAGCAAAAGACAAACACCTGTAGAAGCAAAGCTTCCTATCCAAGAAGTGAGAGAATTCCATCCAGGCAAGGCAGACTTAAAAGCAGATATTAAGTCATCAGCAGCTTTAGCTACATCAAAAGTAAGATGATTATTTTGCAAGGACAAAATATCTGAATGTAATTGAATTAGATAAACGTATTTTTCCAATGCTGTTGACTGTCAATATATATATTTTTTAGAAGTAACACAAATCCATTGAAAATCTACATGACACTCCAAATGAGTTTTAACTTTTAACCTTAATATCTTTTCACCCAAATACGTAACCACATCATACAGAGTGTCTAACAGGTGAAACTGTATCTAGGGTAAGGATTGACCCCAGATCTTTTTTTTTTAATTTTTTTTATTATTTATTTATTTATTTATTTGAGAGCGACAGACACAGAGAGAAAGACAGATAGAGGGAGAGGGAGAGAATGGGCGCGCCAGGGCTTCCAGCCTCTGCAAACGAACTCCAGACGCGTGCGCCCCCTTGTGCATCTGGCTAACGTGGGTCCTGGGGAACCGAGCCTCGAACCGGGGTCCTTAGGCTTCACAGGCAAGCGCTTAACTGCTAAGCCATCTCTCCAGCCCGAGCCCCAGATCTTAAAGGGAGGTCCAGTTGAACTTTATCAAGAGCTACTTTAAAGCTGTGAGTATGAAGGATAGTTAGACATTAAAACTACAAGCCTAAAGCCAAATGTCACAGCATACTTTAGGAACTCCTGCTAGGTACACTTTGTATATCTTTAGATTGAAATCTTAAACCCACCATCACACCTTAAGATAAACAATTTAATATATTGGGGGCCATTTATTTAAATGATCACATTCTGTCCCTGGAGCCCAACAGATTTATAACCATCACACATTATAAATTGTTAGAAAAAATTAAAATATTTTGGGCTTTTTTAGTTGGTCATATGGGGGTGAGGATTCCCCCTTTTGTTTTTGCAACTGAGACTAGAGAGTTTGATTATATCTTTTAACGATAGCCTGGCCCCAGGGGTTCTATGGGATGCCTGTGGAATATGAAATTTTTCAGGTCTGGAGAAAAACCTATAAAGGCTTTGTTTACAAAGCAGGGGCCATTATCTGTTTTAATTTGGTCAGGTAGTCCAAGGGTGGCAAAGCATTGAAGTATATGGCTAATTGCACGTTTAGATTTTTCCCGGCACGTGCCGATGCCCAGCAGTCGCGCGTAAAGGTCAGTGAGCACAGTCACCACAAGAGGGCGGGCTTCTCCCCTGTCCCCACCTGGGTCATTCCAAGGGGGCCATGTGGCAGTCTCCCAGGAGGTGGGAGCACAAGTTGCCAGGAGGGGGCCATCTATTTAAATTGCCAAATTCTGCCCCTGGCTCCCAATAGATTTATAACTATCATATATGATAAACTGTACTCAGTGTAATTTTAAAGGTCCCAGTCTTGACCAATTTAAGATATTAACATCTATAAAATTAAACAAGTTAAAAACTTCTAACATATAAAGGCACAGAGTAAACATTTTTAACTGGTATAAGGCATAGCAAGGAGAGACTAAAACAATGTAAACTGAACCACCATAACCTAAAATTAGTCTCAGTGCCTGTAATTTTAACTTGCTTGAGGGTTTCTAGCTTAAAATCTCAAGTCCTAGCCGGGCGTGGTGGTGCACACTTTTAATCCCAGCACTTGGGTGGTGGAGGTAGGAAGATTACCATGAGTTTTAGGCCACCCTGAGGCTCCATAGGGAATTCCAGGTCAGCCTGGGCTAGAGTGAATCCCTACCTCGAGAAACTAAAATAAATAAAATAAATGTTAAATCTCTTAATCCAATATATCTAGCTAAGTATATTAGTCTATTACAAATTTAACCTTGATTAAACTCTCTGGGCCTGGGCAGCAGGATGCAGCCACCCTTATGCTAGTAGCCCAGTTCCAATGAAGTTCCCTGTAGTCTTTCTTTCCTCTTAGAAAGCTTATAAGCCAAGCCTCGAAGTTTAATGTTGTCTGCACTTAGTATTTTAAAATTTCATCTGAATAGTCCATAAAATTTGGCTTACCACTCCAGAAGACACTTTCAGTTGTAGGCACCCAGTCCATGCCTATTTCTCCAAAACAAAGGTTCCAAAAGATTAACATCCACATGATCAGGTTCATCTCAGCTCATTCTTTGGTCTGTATCAGACAGCTTTAGGTTCGCTGAGATAAACTTCCAGACCATGTACAGTTATGGATGAAGGGATTTTTATTGAAGCTTCCAGATCCAGGAAAAGTTCCATAATGGCAGAAAAAGCTGGCCTACCATCACAGGCCCAAGGAGAGAGAGAGAGACAGAGACAGAGAGAGAAGCACAAGCCTTCAGAAATACAAAAGCCTCTGGTGAACCAAAAGTGAAAGGAAAGAGAAAGGGTCTTAGAGATGTTGACAAACAAGTACAGGTTATAGAAGCAAAGTTTAGTGCATTAATATGAAGACTCATGATGGTATGCTCATCTGCACATGTACACTGATTATCTCCTCAATGACTGCCCTCTCATGGGGCACTAGCCTGCCGGACTCCAAGAGCTGCACATTAGGCACCAGATGCCGGGCTCCTCCATGGTCAGGTAGTGCTGTGGAAGGACCAGGTCTGCTGGTTCCTCCCAAAGGGTTAAGGAGGAAGATGAGTGTATGACGACTCAGAAACCTCTCCTAGCCACCGGAGAAAAACCACACTGAGTCAGGAGTCTGTTCAAAGCAGGAAAAACCTCGCTTTATTGCTATGAGCAGTTGCCTATATCATGCTGGGGACAAAGGTGGGGATTTTAGGATGGGGGTGGGGGAGAGGTAAGGGCCAATAGTAAACTGTAACTATTGAAATGTTAATTTCAACTCCTGTGTGGAAGTAGCAGGCCAAAAGCCATTAGGCGTCTTGCTGAGTCCTTGCTGGCCAGAGATAGGTCGCCAAACTTTAGCTAGGCTCAGGAAGTTCCACCAGACCTCATGCCTGGGCCTTTCAGGGACCATCATCCAAAAAAGCAGAAAAAAAAAAAGGCAGATAGGTCATGTAATGATTTTTAAATGCCAGAAGCATTACCTTTCATATGTTTAAGGGATAGAGGAATAGCTGTGCACTAGATTAGATATATGAGACTGAAGAAAGGGTTGAGAACTCATGTCCTTATTGCTTCCAATAAGAGAACTATATTGTTATGCTAGTAAGCCTTAATCTTATGAAATTTTAATATGCAGAAGACCTCAAGAAACAAAAGATACATGCCCATCTTGTAGAGGTTCAAAGGTTATGTTCCTTATTTGCATATTGGCATTATGTGTGGCTGGTACACTGTTCTCAGAATTTATCAATGGGTCAAAAAGGTTCAACACTTACTTTGTACCCAATGTGCATAAAAACTATCACCATATGGGAATCATAAACACAGATCCTGCCTTTAAGGCATACTCATAATAATAATCTTGAATGTAATGAGCATACAGTAACTAGAGAATAATTGTTACCAGAACAATTGAAAGCTTGTTTTAGAGACCAAGAATAAGACACATGCTGTGGTGGTTTGATTCAGGTGTCCCCCATAAACTTAGGTGTTCTGAATGCTAGGTTCCCAGCTGATGGAGATTTGGGAATTAATGCCTCCTGGAGGGAGTGTATCGTTGGGGGTGGGCTTATGGGCTTTATAGCCAGTTTCCCCTTGCCAGTGTTTGGCACACCCTCCTGCTGCTGTGGTCCATCTTATGTTGGCCAGGGGGTGATGTCCACCCTCTGCTCATGCCATCGTTTTCCCCTGCCATCGTGAAGCTTCCCCTCAAGCCTGTGAGCCAAAATAAACCTCTTTTTCCCAGAAGCTACTCTTGGTTGGGTGATTTCTACCAGCAATGCGAACCGGACTGCAACAGTAAAGTGGTACCGAGGAGTGGGATTGCTGCTAGACACCTGACTGTGTGGCTTCGGCCTTTTGGAGCTGATTTTCAAGAGGAATGTGGGAGGATTTGAAACCTTGGCCTAAGAGATGCCTTGCAGTGCTGTAAGTACAGCTTAATGGACTATTCTGGTCTGAGCTCCAAGACCTGAATGCAGTAAGAACTATGGACTGTGAGGTTTGGCTTATGAGGGTGAGAAAGAGCTGTGCCTGGACTGGGCTAGCAGTTTGTGTGAGAAGCTTGCTCTTGTGCCTGTGTCCTAAGAAGTTGTGCAGGGTTGCTTTGCGTAGAAATGAATTGGTGTGAGCAAAGGGATATGGCACAGAAAGAAAAATCTTTGGGTGAACTCTTGCCCGTTCAGCTGCAACTGAGAGATTACAACCTTTGAGACTGGGCTAGCTGACCTGCGCTGGAGCAACAAGAAGAATGTCAACTCTTTTGAAGGGGCCTGAGTGCTCAAGGAGTGAATTGTTCTTCAAAGTCTGCTTTATTCCCCCCTGGATTAACAAATTGACACCCTACCTGGTATTGTGGAGTATAAGAAATGCTGGAAAGAGGGTCATTGAGTTTGCAACACGGTCTTGTGTTTTGGAAATGGCCATGGGCAGTGTGAAGCAGGTTTGTTGGTTGCCTGCATAGAGACCCCATGGAGCCATGAGGATGAACCGTGGCTTGCAGTAGAGACCCAGTGGAGATGCTGGGACCATGAGATGGCTGCCAAGGAGCTGCCGGCCCCGATGAAGTTTTCCAGGACTGTGAGTAGCCTAGCTGGAGGGGCGGAATTGGAATGCCAGAGACTTGTTGCTGGTTAGAATTATCGGACTTGAAGATTTGTCACTGGCTAGAGTTGCTGCACTTGAAGCTACAGAGTTTGATGTTTGCCCTGGTTGTTTTAAATCTTGTATTGGTTGAATGTTTCTTTACTATGCTCAATGCCATCTTTTGCAGTGTGAATATTTATTCTGTGCCATTCTGGGTTTTTTGAGGTTATATTTTGGTATTATGGCTCAGTTAAAAGATCTTGAACTATGGGGATGTATGAACATCATTGGGATTGATAAAAACTATGGGGACTCTTAAAGTCAGACTGAATGCATTGAATTTTACATCATGTATGGATATCAGTTTATGGGGGCCAGGAGCGGAATGTGGTGGTTTGATTCAGGTGTCCCCCATAAACTTAGGTGTTCTGAATGCTAGGTTCCCAGTTCATGGAGATTTGGGAATTAATGCCTCCTGGAGGGAGTGTATCATTGGGGGTGGGCTTATGGGCTTTATAGCCAGTTTCCCCTTGCCAGTGTTTGGCACACCCTCCTGTTGCTGTGTTCCATCTTATGTTGGCCAGGGGGTGATGTCCACCCTCTGCTCATGCCATCGTTTTCCCCTGCCATCGTCAAGCTTCCCCTCAAGCCTGTGAGCCAAAATAAACCTCTTTTTCCCAGAAGCTACTCTTGGTTGGGTGATTTCTACCAGCAATGTGAACCGGACTGCAACAGTAAAGCCAAAAAGTTCAACAGCACATCAATATCAGGAATAACAATGACAATAGTAACAACATTGTGTTTATTATGTTTCAAGAAGTGCTCAAAGTCCTTTATAAATATTATATATTATGAAATGTCCCTGTTAGCCTTGTGAGTCAGTGCCATCACAGACGGACACTTCACAGAACTGCACTGATTCCATTTTTAGCACTGAAATACTGGTGGTCTTAGAAAAGAAGCAGGGCCAGAAGGAAGCACTCAGCTGAAGAGCACTGTATATGAAGCACAGAGGCGTGCACCAGGGTGGGAGGTGGCCAGGTAAGTAAAGGTCACAGTCTGAGAAAGAACGGAGTTTGGTAAATTGGGAATGATGAAGTCATTGGGAATTTGAGATCCATAGGGCTGAGGTTTTAATACTTTTTTTTAAACAAGTTGCAATAATGTTGTAACTCAGGCCTGTCATAAATGAAAAAATATCAGTAGAAATAAATTGAGTTAATATATATTATCTTCATTTTTGCTTGACTCATCAGGCATGTATGCTAGGATAGGTAAGAGATCAGTTGACCCTAGTATAAAGAGCTTGGCCCAGTTACAAAGCTCAGAGGATGTAGCCTGTAAAACCACCCTTGCTCCTGACTTAACTTTAAGAGACACTCAACATCACACTTCATTTGTGTGATTTTTCTAGAAACAATTCACTGAAAGACAAACCAAAAACAATAACAACAGTAAGAAGCAACTCAGAGAAAAGTATTTATTGGTGTGTGTATGTGTATGTTCATGAATGTGTGTGTATTTGTGTACACATGTTGTGTGCATGTGGAGGCTAGAGGCTGATGTTAAATGTCTTCCTTGTTTGCTTTCCATTAAATTACCTTAGTCAGGGTTTTTCATTTGAACCCAGCCCATTCTGTGAGTCTGGCTAGTTCTCCCCAGGGATCCCTGTCTATGCCTCCTGTAGCTGGGATTATGGATGCTGCTATGCCCAGCCAGCAGTTACATGGCTGATGGGGATCTGAATTCTGCTCCTTAACACTTATGCGACAAGCACTTTATCCACTGTGCCATCTCCTCAGCTCATACAGAGTTGTTTGTTGTTATTGCCGTTGTTGTAGGTATTGCCAATAAACTTCTCCCTTCATGTGTATTTCTCAACAAAACAAACAGAATAGCTTGTAATGAACTTTACTATCCAAGTTTGTTTGCCATTTCTTCCTTTGTGCTCTGTGAAGAGTCCTAGATGGCATTCTCTGCTTACATTTGTTGCCTACAGTCAGAGATAGATTCATCTCCCTTGCAGATGTCTGAGACTACAATAGGGGAGGCAACAGGTCATGGAGAAAACCACTGGCAGGATTTTGTGGTGGGAATGTGGCCAAAGCACAGTTTAAGAATTGCACACAATGTAAAATGTAGGGCTTCAGCTAAGACTTTGGTTATACCTCATGGGACAGACAGCTTCATGGAATTTGGGGTTGAGGGACAGTTGCAGATTGGGTTTACATCAAGAGCTGTCACAAAACAGTTGGCAGTTGTGGTCTGGGGGGTGGTGCGTAGAGGAGTCAGAATCTCACATTGGAGGTGGAGGGAACACTGGGGACTTCAATCGTCCAAAATACTGGTTGTATCTTTTTTGCAAATTTGTTTAGGTAAGCCATTCAAAGCATAAGTATCAGACGATCAGATTCAAGTCAGTCTGACCTTCATGTATTATGTGATCTGTGCAAACTATACCTCTCTCTGTCTGTTTCCACATATGGTAAGTAGGGGAATACTTAGTTTTTACATCATTAATTTCTGTTCCTAGTTTTTGCTATTCTCTTCTTTTTTTTGAGTGTAACTGGATCTTTTGAATTCTACCTAATTAAGATGCGGCGAGCCCCTGACCCGCAGGAGAAGCACGACCACAAGACAAAGATCCTTCTTGATCACACTTTATTGGAGAGCCTCTTGGTTAACAGGAAAGTTGATGGCGAGGGGCGAGGGGCGCAGGAGTGTAGCTGCTTTTATAGGGCAGAATACTATGGGATGCCTGCTGATTGGCTGCCATAGGCTCACCCACCCACAGGAGCCACGGGATAGGCTCAGGACAAGGTGCATCAAGCGCATGCACAACCTCAAGGGAGGTTGCTGCCTAAATGAGGAAGTATTTACCTCAAGACTGGCGGGAAGCCAGCATCATCTTGTAATGGCGTCTGCATTGGCTCCCTACAGTTCCCCCTTTTTTATTAACTTATGGCATAGCTCAGAAAAATAGCCACCTTCCCGATCAGGTCCGCACCTCATGATGTGTTGACCGATCAAGGGAAGAAGTTCAACCTCCCCTTCCTCAGTGCAATGGGACAGATCCCCTGAGAGTGCAAAGGCGGCGGTCAAATGAAAGCTACCAGATCCCTGCCCATCCTCGTGCAATGGGTACTCTGAGACCCTGAGGGTGCAAGGGCCAGGGGAGCTATATGCCTTTTAAAGCTGACAGCCAAATTTGGGGGGAGGAACCACTTTCCAAGGCAGCAAGCGCTTGAGAAATGACCACCTTGTCCCTCTTGGTTTGGGTTCGCAGGCGGCAAATCAACCAGAGGCAAAGTACGCATCCTCCCAGGCAGCACACTAGGAACATTCCCACTCCTACCCCTTCCTTAAAATGACAGATAGCAGGAAGCATTGGTGCAATTACTAAAAGAGAAGTTACTAAGAACGAACAGAAACGGTGGATGAACACACACCAGCGCAGGGGCAAAGGAAGTATTCCTCCCACAGCCATGTTCAATGTCATTAACACCCCCAGATGTATTGAGGCGCTTCCAAGACGCCCCTTCATCTTGTGTCCCTTCCTCTTCCACTTGATTTATGGATTCCAGGCACAGGAGGAAGATTATCCACAAGACCTTCATCATCTCCGCCCTGATGAACATCACTGTCTCCTGGACCCTCCTCCGGAGATCGCTTGACTGTCCTCACCAGCCGGGCTGGAACCCAATGAGGGGAATCCTGTTCCTGTGGAAAAACACAAACAGCTCCCCTGGATCTTATCACAACAAGATCCAGTCCTTTCCATTTATTATCTAAGACATCCTTCCACAACACCATCTCACTAGATGATTGAATCATATGTTGACTGTGCCTGTCAGCTGCAGATTTATTATTATTATCCAAGATTAAAAAATTAAGGGTAAAAAGGGCTAAAGACACTCTTTCCTTGGGAGTTGCATTTTCCGCTATACCCCCTTTTTGTTTAAATAAAAGAGCTTTTAGACTTTTATTGGCTCTTTCTACTATACCTTGACCTTGTGGGTTGTAAGGAAGGCCAGTGGTATGTGCAACCTGCATTTGGGCACAGAAGGCTCGAAAGCCACCAGATGAGTACGCTGGGCCATTATCAGTTTTTAGGCGGTGTGGCTTTCCCCAAGCAGCCCAGGCCTCTAGGCAGTGAGTTTTTACATGAGAGACCTTCTCACCTGCCAATGGTGAGGCAAAAATAATACCTGAGCACGTGTCCACTGAGACATGTAGGTATTTTAATCTTCTAAACTCTGGAAGATGTGTCACATCCATTTGCCAAAGGTCTCCAGGACGTAGGCCTCGAGGGTTAACACCCACATGTGGGGAGGGTAAAAAGGTGACACAAGACTGACAAGATTTTACAATGTCTCGTGCTTCATTTCTGGAAATAGAAAATTTTTTTCTCAAGGTGTTTGCAGGAACATGATATAATCTATGGAATTCAGTAGCTGAAGCTTTTGTATCTTCCAGAGAAATCATGGCGAGCCTAGTGGCCCGGTCCACGAGGTCATTAGCCTGTGATAAGGGGCCAGGCAGTAATGAATGTGCCCGAATATGAGAAACATAAAATGGGCAAGTTCGCTGCAGAATTAAAGATTGAAGTTGTAATAGAATATTAGACACTAAACTAGAGGAGCGAACTGAAGCTGTGATCTCTAAATTAGCCACTGCATTGGCCACATACAAGGAATCTGTAAACAAATTAAAGGAAGTGGGGAATGTCTGAAATACCTCCAAGACTATTAAGCATTCAACAATCTGAGGAGAGTCAGGTCTGAACATTCTTACTATAGGCTCCGATCCCTGTACCAAGTAGGCCCCACGACCAGACTTTGAACCATCAGTAAAGATGGCAGGGGCTGATGTAATAGGCTCCTGAACAGTGATTTTAGGAAAGTAAACCAGATTATTTTCAACAAAGGACAAAATAGGGCTCTTTGGATAATGATTATCTATGACATTTGGGAAAGCACACATGAGAATGCTCCAATCATCCACAGTGCCAGACAAAACTTCTACCTGTTCCTTAGTATAGGGGATGATGAGTTTGTCAGGCAGCTTTGCAAAGTGTATTAAGCAATATTTAAGCCCCAAACAAGCCTGTCGGGCTACCAGCTGCGGAAAATATTGGAGAGTGCGGGCTCCCAAAGAGTTTCTTTTTTTTTTTCTCTTGAAGCCATAATAGAAGCCCCTCCTAGCGGAGGCCAGCCGGACCAGGTTTTTGTTTTAATGAAGCAGCATGTGTCCCCAGGGGAGGTTTTAATGAAGCGGCATGTGTCCCCAGGGGAGTTATAGGGTGGGGGTGCGGAAGGCTCTAGGGACTGTAAAGGACTACACCCTTGGCCTTTAGGCCCCTTTGTCTGTTCCCTTTTATAACAGGCGGTGGCCTCCTTTAGTCTTTCCTCTTCCCCTTTAAATAATTCTTCTTCTTCCTCCTCTGCAGAATCGGAGCTAGCCTCCTTATCTGTGTCAAGTACATTTGCATGTGTAAGCTCCTCAATGGGAGGATAGAGCCTGTTAAAGGCTCCTTTTTCCCCCTCAGGGGGGGGCAATTATAGATTTTACCTGTTTCTCTGAGCTCATCTTGTAAACTTTTTTCTTTGTTTAATCCCTTCTTTTTTATTTTTTTTCTTTTTCTAGGCCTAGTTTTTGACTCCCCATTTGAATCTGACTCAGAAAGGCTATCCTGATGCCTTGCGAGAACTTCCCGTCCCCTTCTAATAAGTTCCATGTGGTTTTCTTTACTTAAGCAAGAGTGAATCAGCCACCAAAACGGCAGTGTACCCTTACCAATTTTAGGGGCGCAGGAGTGTAGCTGCTTTTATAGGGCAGAATACTATGGGACGCCTGCTGATTGGCTGCCATAGGCTCACCCACCCACAGGAGCCACGGGATAGGCTCAGGACAAGGTGCATCAAGCGCATGCACAACCTCAAGGGAGGTTGCTGCCTAAATGAGGAAGTATTTACCTCAAGACTGGCGGGAAGCCAGCATCATCTTGTAATGGCGTCTGCATTGGCTCCCTACATTAAGATACAAGTTTATGTTTTGATTTTCATTCCTTAATGTCTGTGTATAACTTACAGATAAAAATTTTCCAGTTGCATCCCACAGGTGTTGACGTGACATATCTTCACTACAGATTCAGTTTGGCATATTGTAAATTTCCATCAGAGGTCTGGATTATTTGGCCATGCTCTGCTTTATTGCTAGTTAGCTTTCTGTAACTGATTACTAGGAAGTCCATGTGCTCAGACTTGATTTCAGTCATGTGAGGCTTGCTGAGACTTATTTTTTGGGACTGGCATTGCAATTGTTTTGTCACAATTCCATGGGAATTCTAAAGTAATGTGTTTTCCACAGCTGTGGGTATGCTTTCAAAACTGCCAATAAGGTCACATTGGTTTATAGGTTGTTTGTGTGTTCAATAGTTACAGATCAAGATGTGTTAAAATTTCCAACTGTGACTAAAGATTTGTCAAATTCTCCTTTAAGGTTTTTTACAAAGTGAGTTTCTTTAAGATTTTTAGAGACATTTTTTGGTGCATATGCATTGTGACTATGTAATTATACATATAGATTGTTATGTTTCCTGTTCAGAAAACTTTATGAGTTGGGTTGGGGAGATAGCTCAGCAGTTAAGGCACTTGTTTGGAAAGCCTGAAAGCCTGGATTTGATTCCCCAGTACCTATGTAAAGCCAGATGCACAAAATGATGCATACATTGCATCTGGCGTTTGATTGCAATGACAAGAGGCTCTGGTGTACCCATTCTCTCTCTCTCCTTGTCACCATCTCTCTCTATCCTTGAAAATAAATTTAAAAGTTAATTAAAAAAAAAAAACAACCTTTTTTTGTCTTGTCTTATTCTGTAACCAGCTTGCCCTGCTTGGCAATCCATCTGCATCAGCTTTTCAACTTCTGGGGTTACTAGTATATGACACCATGCTTGAGCAAAAATAATTCTCTTTATCTGTAGTAATACTATATCTTTAAAAACTTTTATTGTGATAATGTTTTCATTGTAGCTTCTGTTTGGTCTGTTTTGTCCATCATAAATCTTTCTCCATTCTTTCATATTATTTGCTTTCTTATATATAACAAGCATTTTTCTGCCTTGTTATTTTTTCATCTTAGCTATACTTCTGCATTTTAATGGAAGTTATGACATGATGATTAAGCTATATATATGCCTACAGTTTGTCACTTACTTTATTTCAAATCCTATTTTTGCTTCTGCTTTCCTGTCTTATTTGGACTTAATAAAAATTTTTACTTATATTTGACATTAAAAGACTGCTCGTATGACAGATGTCCTTATACTACAGAAGGTTCACAATCAACTAACATGGCAGACATTTAAATTTGTCTCTAGTTATTCCCCAAATATAACTCCCTATTAGTATATAAGCATACTCCTTTTCTATGTATTACATCTTGAAACATCAAAAAACTATTCTAATATATTCACCTTTAGCATGTTATTGTTAATAAGTTTCTCCAATTCTTTCTTACATATCACCATCTTGAACCCTTTCTTTTATATGTTTTCCTAGGTGGCTTGGAATTTTATAATCCTCTCAATTAAAGTAGAAACAGAATGTAAAGTGTGGAAGTGTGGAAGAATAAAGTGAGACTGTAGCACTAAGTAGGTCAAGGATGTCTTAAAAAGATTTTAAAAATAGCATGACTGAGCTATGAACAAATATAACTTCCAGTAATTTAAGGGATAAACTTTAATCATACCAAATTTCTAATATTTCATTTCCACAATTTAAACAGAAGAATGTAAAAATTTTCTCTAATTTTCCACCTTATTGATTATTTTCAGAAAGTTAATGATCATGTTAAATTTAGGAATCTATCAAAATTTTTCTCACTTTTTCTTGCCCCTTCATTGGTTTTTGAATTGTGTATACGTTTTTCAATTTTATTTATTTATTTACTAATATATTTTGTTAGTATTTAAGGTATTAGATCTCTTTATGGTAATTTGCAAACAAATTGTTTTCTTATCCTTTGTATCTGTTATCCCACACACTTCTCCTTCCTTCTGTCTCCTCTCCCCACCATAGCCTCTCTTCTACTTTCACATCACAGGAGATTTTTACACCTGTCCTGCCCTTTCTCAGTACCTCTTGTTCCCCCTTCATGTTTTCCTATCTAGTGTTATAGCCTCTAGCCACTCTCACACTCCTGATTTTATGTATAGATATATTTTTAAAATATGAATATCAAAAAAATGTTATTTTTTTCATTCTGGGCCTGGGTTACCTCACCTATTATATAGTAATTTCCAGTTCCATCCATCTTTATGAAAATTTCATTTCATTTTTCTTCATAGATGAATAACATTTTACTATGTATAACATTTTAATTATCTAACCATGTTTAAATAAATTTGTATTTATTATTTATTTGCAAGCAGAAACAGAGAGATAAAGAGAGAAAGAGAAAATAGTGGGGAGAATTGGTAAGCCTCCTGCTACTGGAGATAAACTCCAGAGGCATGCGCCACTTTTTTGCATATAGTTTGAGATGGGTATTGGGAATCGATTTTAGGTTGTCAGTCTTTGATAGCAAGTGCCTGTAACTGTTGAACCATCTCTATAGTCCTTTAAAAAGTTCATCCAGCCATCGGTTGAAGGACATCTAGGTTGATTCCATTTCCTTATTATTGTGACAACAGTAGCCGTGAATGTGAGTGTGCAAGTATGTCTGGTATGATATGCAATCCTCTGGTTATCTGAGTCACATACAAGTCTATTGTTTTTTTTTTTTTTTTTTTTTGAGAATTCTCCACACTAATTTCCATAGTGTCAGTGCCTATTTACACTCCCACCAGCAGTGAATCAAAGTTTTCTTTTTTCCCACATGTAGTCTCTTTAGAGAGGTCTCCAAATATTGTTTTTTTTTTTTTTTTTTTTTCTGGAAACAGCTATACAACATTATTTGGCTTTGGAATTTATATAGATGACATTGAAGCTCCTCACTTGTCACATGAAGCCATAGTAGATTGTGGACAAAGAGTCATATCTCTGTGTCAATGAAAGTTGAATTGCTAGCACCAGTTGCTAGTTAAATTTGGCCTATGGGCTATGATTGGCAAACACACTGACAACACTACCATTATTATTATTAAGTTCATATCACATGAATTTGGGGGGAGGCACATCAAAAGGCACTGCATCAGAGGCTTAAACATGATCATATCACTGAGCATCTGTATGATGTTTTGTCATTATGAAGTGTTTTCACCCAACCTATTGTCATTTCCTACTTTTGTAGCATCTACAGCATTGTACACTAAGATATGTTCAAGAAGCCTCCAAATATGTAAAACCTGAGGTTGAGTAACTAATTAAGGCAGTTCTCAAATTTTATGATCAAGTCATCTTTAGAGCCACATAATGATGGATCCTCAATGTCTAGGAATGTAGTCAAATGAATACAGCAAGATAAAACTATCATTTAATCTTCCTGTTTTCCATTTGACTTTTCCAACCCATGGACCTGGATAGGCTGTTGTAGATGAAAGAAAGAGACATTACAACTCACAAAAAATAGATGGAAGTAGGTTATCACTTCTACCACAAAAATAACATTTTTTTCTTTATTAGTTATGTACATACTCAGCGTGTAAACAGCACATGTTGGTATCATCATTAGCTTCCTCCCTGTCCTCCCTCCCTGAAGGGACCCTCCTTGTTGGGGTTTAAAGTCATTGAATACACATGAAATAAACAAGACTAAATGTACTTAATATGGCAAAGAATAGACCCTTTCCTAAGTGATCTGAGCTGCCAGTAATGGCTCATGTGCTGAGAGCCTATTTCTCAATATGGCTTTGTTGGCAGTTGGACAATGGTAGGAAACCAGGTAGTAATGGCAAAGAACTCAAGAGTCTTGGGACTCTGTTTTGCAAGCTTGGCTTCCTATTGTTCTGACCATCTCTTCTTGGCTCACTCTTGCCCTTTCTTCTTCCTCCATGCTATGAGGCACCTGGAACATGCATCTTAATATCTGGTGTTTGGGCATGAGCACCATGTATTGGACAGACCAGCCTCCAGAATTGTGAGCCAAAAGAGCCTTTTTTGGTTTATCAAATTTCCATTTAGCAGTTTTTGTGTTATCACAATAGAAAAAGGTCTAACACAATTGGACACATCAGTTTCATTCTTTTAAAAATGACTGTTACAATTTTAGTTTACTAGGTGATGACAGACATTAGGTATATTTTGATTGAGGCTTGTAGCAACTTAAGAAAATCATTAAAGCCCAAGTAACTATACAAAAAATATATCACTCCTTCCCTTAAGCCTGTCATGTGCTTTATGATCAATGTAAATTTCATTTTATCATTAAGTTTCAGGGAACAACATAACTTTATATTACTGGGGGAGAAAAAGCTTCTTTAATTTTGCTAGAACATTGATTGTCTTGGGAGAGCCACTTGACTCTGATGATGTTTGCATTGCAATACAAATGCACAAATATTTCTTGGGGACCTGTCCTGATCCCAACTTTGTCCTAAGCCTGTGTGTGCCAAGTTGTTCTTCAAGTGAACTATCATTTCAGCTGCTTTGCTCCTTCAACTGTCATCCTTTTCAAATGACTCGGCCTTTATTTTTGTATCACTTGCTTACTCCAAAGATTTTTTTTTTCTTATCCAGGTCAAATAAAATAAGTGGAGTTGGGCTGGAGAGATGGCTTAGTGGTTAAGCGCTTGCCTGTGAAGCCTAAGGACCCCAGTTCAAGGCTCGGTTCCCCAGGTCCCATGTTAGCCAGATGCACAAGGGGGCGCACGCATCTGGAGTTCGTTTGCAGAGGCTGGAAGCCCTGGCGCGCCCATTCTCTCTCTCCCTCTATCTGTCTTTCTCTCTGTGTCTGTTACTCTCAAATAAATAAATAAATAAAAATTAAAAAAAAATAAGTGGAGTAATTAAAAAACCTTTCTACAATGTCCATATCTTGGTCTTTTCAACATAATCTTATTGGCCTCTATGCTACTTAATCATTTGTAGACCTTTTTTCCTTTATTCACCTCCTTTCCATAAAACACTCTGTGTATGTGTGTGTGTGTGATGAGTTGAATGACTAATAAAAATAGATTCTTAGTAGCTCAGCTAAATAAATATTACTGTTCTTTGAGTTTTGAATTGAGTACTATAAGACTTGTGCTTTGGTCCTATTCTATTTAGCAATAGTTTCCTATTCAAATTGGTTAGGAGCATCACTGTAACCAGCACATTTGACTTCTTGAGCTCCACTCAAAAAGTGGTGATAAATAGATACAAACTGGTGAAAGTGATTGTTACTGTCCAGTTGTTTCATGGAAGCACATGGACAGAAACACCACCTGTCAAGTGGTTATGCATTATCCCTTCTAAATCATCTCCATCTATTGTCTCCATTCAAAATAAACAGTATAATGTTGTCAAAACATTGGCCTTGAAATAAATTCCATAGCAGATATATAATTAGTTTTGTGCTCAGTGAATACAGTCAAGTTGGTACCATTGTTAGCCTCCTCCCTGTCCTCCCCCTTCCCACTGGCTCCTCCTTGTTTGGGGTATATGGGTCATGCACTGTGGGGTTAGCCTCAGTTATGGGTAGGAGGAAATGTCTCCACTTCCTGACCAGAGATACAATGTAACCAGCTGCCATACTCCTGCTACCATGCATTCCTTGCCATGATGGGCGGTAACCTCAAGGTATGAAACAAATGACCTTCTCTTCCTTGAATTGTTTGTGTCAGGCATTTTTGTCACAGCAACAAGTAATGAATACAGACATCAAGACAAGACTAATACTACAATTCCATACATAAATATGAAAATATAGAAGGCCAAAAACCTCATATCTAAAAGAATTATTAGACAAATATTCAGTCATAATTGGAGAATTTATCACATCTTCTTTGTAACTGAGAAAATTAGTAGTATATCAGTTAGAGCATTGATGACCTGACAAATCTATGAACCAGTTTGGCCTAACTGCCAATTATGGCAAACTGTACTTTTTCTGTGCTCTTTGGTAAATCTATCCATGCTTGAATTCTAGATCCCATTTTCACACTTGTAATATTAGCCAAGTCAACTTCCCTCCAAAAGCTTTAGTTTTCCATAATGTTAAGTTTTTTTTTTAATTTAGAGAATACTTTATTAGTTTCTGTAATCAAACCCAGGTAGATAAGACCTTATATATTTAATACCGTGCATTACCCCTGTACAAATGGAAAAAAAAATTAAGTTTAACATTTCTAGACCAATATGGCTGTTAATTTCTGTACAATGCCAACTCAACATGGTAAGCAGGGATTTTTTTCCAAAGCTGACAGCTCAGCTAAAGTTTCCAAAAATTCAAATTATATATATATGTATATATATATTTATATTTATATAAAAAGACCAATAATAGTGGTATGTTATGCGTCAATAGCAGCAACAGCTTTTCCAGGTTCTGCAGTTGTCTGAACAAAATTGTAGAGTCATCCAGCATGCTTATTAAAAAAAATATATAAAAAAACAAAACCCCAGTAAACAGCCAAGTTCTGTTACTGTTATGGTACCTGGCACCAGTTATTTATTTTTTTGTTTTTGTTTTTTTAAGCTTCCCCATCATCATCTGGAAAGAAAACATTCTAGAGTAACATCATTACACACAGCTCCGATAAAGCACAGTTACTACTACGCATCATAAAGCATGTACAAGATATTCTACATTCACAGAGGGATGATACAGTACTGTCCTACATCTATAATACTAGAGGATACAATTTAAAAGGCATTATTTGAGACTTGATTCTACTTTTCCAGCAGAGGGCCCAAAGGATGGTACGACACAGCTCTGTAGAGAAATGCACGCTTAGACAGGATTTCCTTTCATTAGTGGCACAGCTCTAAGTGCTTGTTCTCTTCATGAACATTAGCTAAAAACTGTTGTGAGAAAAAAAAAAAAAAAAGAAAAACAAACAGGAAAAATTCCCCATGAAACAAAACTCTGTAACCATTGAATTCATACACAGATGACCAAGTGAAGGTGAGCAAGACTCAAGCTAGCAACCATTTAGCAAATCTGTCATGTCTGGATGATGAGAGCTCTGAGGAAGAGAGGGGAGGCCAAGTAGTGCTTCAAAGCTTCGGACCACAATCAAAACACAGCATCACTTCAAACAGCAGCAGCACCCAAACACTGCTCATGTGGATGCTGACATCAATATTGAATCATCTGCTCATTCATCCAGGAAGGGAAGATCAGTTACTACTGTACTTTGATTGTGTTCAATCCAATCACCACCTTACAAAAACAGCAAGCTGTCGTAATAAAAAATAAGTCTCCTTTATCCAGCACCAGTTATCTTCAGCTCACCCCAGCCTATCAGTGCCATCACCATATCTAAAGAACGAAAGGAAACAAAGAAACCACAGCAGATGGATTATCTGGGATCACCCAGCTGGCCAGGCTGAGCTCCTCCTCAGTGGCACCAGAAATAGGAGGAACATAATGTTAAGTTTAAAGATAATACTTGATATGTGCTATTGCTGGATTAGCTGAAATTAGATTGAGAACTAGATTTAAAGCAGAATAAAATAAAAAGCACAGCACAAATGAAGAGTCACCCACACAATAAAGCATCAATAATATCTAAATAGGAGTAACTTAAACACCAAAACAGGTTTTAAAAAGAGTGTACTATACTGTTTTGAAAATTCATTAGCAATGGGCCAGTGTCCTGGTGTTCTACGTTCTCACCAGCACTGGTATATTCACTAGCATTCAGTTTTAGTTCTTTTAATAATGACTATAAATCTCATTATGGTTTAAAGTGTTATTTCCATAATAACTGTGTTGAACAGCTTTTGGCCAGATTGAAATAACAATATGAAATTTGTTCTTTTAAAGTATACATTTCGGGCTGGAGAGATGGCTTAGTGGTTAAGCGCTTGCCTGTGAAGCCTAAGGACCCCAGTTCGAGGCTCGGTTCCCCAGGTCCCACGTTAGCCAGATGCACAAGGGGGCGCACGCGTCTGGAGTTCGTTTGCAGTGGCTGGAGGCCCTGGCGCGCCCATTCTCTCTCTCTCTCTCCCTTTCTCTCTGTGTCTGTCACTCTCAAATAAATAAATAAAAAAAAGAACAACAAAAAAAAAAATAAAGTATACATTTCAGTGGCATTGAGGAATCATAGTCTTCATGGCACTCATAAGAAACCCCACACTCATTCCTGTCCTGGCAAAGACCTTAGCAATTAATTACTAATTTGCGTGCTGCTGTCATATATTTCCTATGTGGGATATTTCATTAAAGCGGAATCATGTATTTAAAATAAAAGTTTTGTCTCTGTGTATTGTGACCCAACGTGTGGCTCTGACATTCTTTCCGCCCCCTCTTCTGCAAATATCCCTGAGCCACGTTGGGTTCATTTTAAGTCTGCAGCAGTGATGAGGTCTTGGGAGTCTCTGTGTCTCTGGATATCTGATTTGGTAGGAATTGGCTGTTCTCTGTGTTTATCTCCTTCACCCTGTGCCAAAGTAATCTTATACTTCACCTTGTCTAAATAAAGCCATTTATAATTATACATTTTTGAGGTACCCCACCATGTATGCGATGTAAAACATCTAGAGAAATGTAAGAAATGTACTGAATGCTTCCTGAGGATAGATTGGACCAATTTTGAGGATCAGATTACTTGTGAATTTTGATGAAATGACTTCTTTGTAAACATGGGTGCTAAGAATTTAGACATTTTTTTTTCCTATTGCTACCAATTCTTATTATAATGATTTGTCTGGCTGGGTATTTCAAAGGTACATTAAGGTCAATCAAAATTATAACAAAGCATATTTGGGGGAATTTCCATTTAGTATAATAGTGGATATAAAAATTGTACTTGGGGGCTGGAGAGATGGCTTAGCGGTTAGGCGCTTGCCTGTGAAGCCTAAGGACCCCGGTTCGAGGCTCGGTTCCCCAGGTCCCACGTTAGCCAGATGCACAAGGGGGCGCACGCGTCTGGAGTTCGTTTGCAGAGGCTGGAGGCCCTGGCGCGCCCATTCTCTCTCTCTCCCTCTATCTGTCTTTCTCTCTGTGTCTCGCTCTCAAATAAATAAAAAAAAAAAAAAAAAAAAATTGTACTTGGTATACTCTCAAAGCAACTGATTTATCAAGCAGTAAGGAGCCAAAGAGAATTGCAGAGAAATTGATGGTGTCTTCTTTTCTCTGATGCGTTCAGAGATTAAAGCCTTACACTCTTCTTTACTGAGAGATTTCTCACATGTTCACTAAGTCCTCTGCTGCTACTGTAAATTTTTAAGGCTTGGATTAAAATTGGCTCCTATTTACAGAAATGAAATAACATCCTAGACTGGATAGAAAATCTGCTCGATATTTCTTGTCTTGATTTAAAAGACATAATTTCTAAATTAAAATATTCATTGAAGGCTGACTTCTTGATTCTGTTATTTTTGTTTCTAGAGGTTTCCTGGTATGTTTATCTTTACTGGTGAGATTATCTATAAACCTCTCATCCATGTCAAACAGCAGTTTGGAATGGAGAGCTCTGTGCAGACAATGATGTCTTTAGAATCCATGAACAGAAAGAAGAACAGAAGTTTTTCATAACCAAACCACTCTACCCTGAACAGAGAAACCATCTTAAAGAAAAAAAAAAAAAAAGGTTTAAAAATATACAAGCATGGTTGCTAATTTCACACGTTCCATCTAAAAACAAAGGTCAAAGGTAATGCATATTCAAATTTTTCAGTACATTTGGAATCTAGAAGTGAGAATGAATCTCTTTATGCATGCATTCATTTGCATTCTAATTAAATGAACAAAATCTTATGGGGAATTTTAAAATTGAGGTTTTAGGATAGAATACAAAGTTGGATTTCCTTATGACATTTTCATACATATATATCCTTATACTTTGTTCTCATTCATTCCTTAAAAGGTTGAGAATTTTTACTTATGGTGAGATGGAGATAAAAAAAAAAATAAAAAAGCACGTCCTATTTTATCACATGTATTGTATCATCCTTCAATGGTACCAAGGTAATGACGCGGTTTATTTAAGAGTATTCCCACAGAAAGTTATCAAGAATTTCTAAGGTTGTACTCCATTGGCCATAGTTATGGCAGAGATATGAAACTCATTTTTTTGATTAATGTCTATAAATCCACAACTGTGTTTTACTTCCATGGCTAATGTTTGGCTTTCTATAATTTTCTAATTTCCAGCATAGCAACTTATGTCTTTGATCTTTAAAATGAAAGAACTCACTCAACTGACTGACTTGGGGTCTGATCAGTGGTGCACAAGGCCAAATTCTATAAACATGCTTATATTCCAGCCAATCTTTCCCTAAGGGGGTGATTTTGTCATGTCTTAATGAAGTCTCACATTCGCAAAATACTGAAATTAAAGCAAACATCAATCTCTTTGGCTGCCTGTCATTGTCTCTGTTTCTAATAATTTACCTTGACTTTCCATTATAGAATCTTTCGTGTCTTTACATTATAAAATCTTTACATTTTAGAACCAGATACTTCAACACCCTCTTCTCCACACCAGGGTCTAATTAACTCAAAGCCATTATTGTTTTATTAATCTGTCTTTACCTTACCTCTACTCTACCTTGTTTTTCTTTAAATATTTTATATTTTATGTCTCTATTTTTATATTTTCTCCTCTATCACCATTCATTCAAGAAATACTGATGTGCCACCTACTCTACATCAGATCATGGTGTGTAAATTGGCAGGTGTGGAAAACCCAGGCTTTTATAGTGCTGTTTGCTAGATACGGGTTGGCTCTGACCACAGCTGTCTGTTCAGCTATCATGCTCCCTCACTTGTCATTCAGTGACCACTAGCTGGTCTCTCTGCTCCAATCCTGTCTTCATGCCAATCTTTTCTTCACACTGAATGTATGATGAATTTAAGAGAAACAAAATCTGGTTATGTTGTCTACCAACCAGTTTGTTTTGGCTTGCTGCAACTCTGACAAAATACCTGATATAATCAACTTTAAAGGTATAGAGACTTATTGTGCCTTGCAGTTTCAGAGGCTGCAGGCAATGGTCACCTGGCATGGCTGCCCTTAAGCCTTCAACACTGTGGTATATCATGGTGGAAACTGTGTTGGAGAGTCTGCTCACCTTATGGTGGTCAGGAATTAGAGAGAGGAAGCTTACTTCTATAACAAACCACCTCCAAATCCCACTATACTATGGATCCATAAATGAAATAACATAAAACCCTCCTGATCCAATAACCTTCCAAAAGATTCACCTTTGAACATGTCACTTGTGTACCAAGTCTTTAACAAGTAAGATTCTGGGGAACAGAAGTTTTTCAGAACCAAACCACCCTACCCTGAACAGAGAAACCATCTTAACATGTCTGTAAAGACCTGCCTCATGACTAATTGCCTGGTCTTCCATCCACAGATTATACTTCATTCTTGTCATCTCTGGACTTGGCCCCTCATCCTAATACTCTGTTCCTATGCTGTTCCTTCTTGTTTCAGTGTCTGTGGACTTGCTATGCTTTTCTCCTTAAATGTGGCTTCAATCCCTCCACCTATCATCTCTGACCTCAACTCTATTATCACACCTTAAGGAATTCCAGAACTTTCCCCATCTTATTTGTTGGTTCTCACTTCCTACTATCTTTCCAGGGTCTAGTACAGACTTCAGCACTTTAGTGGGTACCATACATACTTACTAACTAACATACCTTGTATACTATAAGATTTGAATCTGAACCTTGAAGCAGTTCTTAATGTTGACAGTGTGAACTCACGGAGGAAAGGTCAATTTAGGCATCAGGAAGTACCCAAGTATTCTGGGTTTCTTTTTATTTAAAAATTTTGTGACTACAGCTTTTGAGGGAACGAGAATTTAGCATTCATCAGATCCTAAACAGGTGATTTTCAAAGGTTAATAAGAACATAAGGGAGACTTTCAGATCTTATTTTGTTTGTTTTATCACCCCTTAAGACTAAGAAACTCAGAAAACCTTGTTGCATCAGCAGCATGGCATGATATTTATTAAGGCCCAGAAAGACTATGCTTAGTGATACATTAAGCAGATTCAGAAACACCAGGACTTGCTATGAATTTGAATGAAGTTCATCTGGAGTTTGTTGCCCTGACTTTTTTGTTAAGTGGAGAGACCTGGCAGCAAACAGGTCAGGGTTATATTTCAGAGAGAAAGAATGATGGATTTAGGTTGGCTGTCGAGACTCATTGGTCCAGTGGGATTCTGTGGCTGCTGGTTATAAACTCAGAATGACAGAGTGATGCTTCGAGTGAATTTCCCTCCCCATCTCATAAACAGCTCTTTAATTAAAGCATTTTATGTTTATATAGTTGTCACATCCAATAATTTAAAATTATCCTAATTTAAATCAGCATTTTAGAAACACTAATTAGATTGTTAATATGTTGAATTTTCAAGTATCCATGTTCCTTTTTCATGATAAAAATACAGAGAAAAATATTCACCTACAAAAATCTTGCTGGCATGTGATTCTAGCCATGACAGGATAGCTTATCAGGAGATCAAATGATGTAAGTGTTCTGTAGATAAAGAGACCATTCTGCATTCCTCCCTCAGTTTCTCATGCATGCTAGGAAGCAAAGTAGCTTTTCTTATGACACAACATGTGAGCAGACTATGGTCTAAAATATTCACAAGTGTTACTCATTAAGAATATATCCTTCTGGGCTGGAAAAATGGCTTAGCTGCTAAGGTATTTGCCTGTGAAGCCTAACGACCCTGGTTCAATTCCCCAGGACCCATGTAAGCCAGATAGATGCATATGAGGGTGCATGTGTTTGCAGTGGCTAAGGCCTTTGGCATGCCCAATTTCTCTTTCTCTCTATCTGTTTTTTTTTTCCCTCTATCTCTCTCAAATAAATAAATAAAATTATATATATATATAAATAAATTATATATAAATAAAATATATTTATAAATTTATATATATAAATAAAATATATTTATAGATTTATATATATATATATATAAATAAAATATATATATAAATAAAATTATATATATATCCCTAAATGAAAAAAAAGCATGAAAGAATAGTAAACACACTTAAAAAATGAGATTGAATTTATTTCATTATCTTTGAAACTAAAGTTAGAATAGATTTGATCGGTATATGGAGAAGTTCTTATGACCTTTTTTTTTTTTTGACTTTGACATCCAAAATGTGTTTAACAGTTGGTTTAATGTCCAGCTCTTCAACTGAAAAAAGTTGTGTCGATTGAAAATGCCTGAAGCTCTCCAAGCTGAGAATGATTGCCCATATACTTTTTATTCAATTATTCTGAATCACTAACTGCAAAAACAAATGGGTGATGTTACCACAGGGCTAGAAAAGCATGTGATATGATGAAGAGTTTGTGAGAAACTATGACAGACAAAGCTCAATAGTGTCACCCTCCTGTTACAAGCATGAGGCTTCAATTTCTGCATAAATGTTCTCTCAAATAGTAAGTGTGTGGGAAACATTCCTGCCCCCAAGGTCCTATCTCTCAACACCTTAATTCTCCAGGATATACTTGGGAGAAACTCATGCTTGCACAACTGGAGATATTTGCAAGATCATCTGTAGAAGATCTAATCACAGTACATCTGCAATGAATAAATGAGTGAATATTCATATAATGGCATGTTATAACACAATCATTATAAATAAACTCAAAATTAGGGATGGCTTTTGGTGATATATTTGTATAGCTGAAATAATTAGATTCCAACATGCCATGGTATGATATTCTTTTTAAAATTTTATTGACTTGCAAGGAGAATGAGGGGAGAGAAAGAGAGAGAGAGAGAGAGAGAATGGGTGTACCAGGACCTCTTGCCACTGCAAACGAACTGCAGATGCATTCATCACTTTGTGATACTGGGGAATTGAACCCAGGTTGTTAGGCATTGCAGGCAAGTGCCTTAAGTGCTGAACCATGTCTCCTGCCCCATATTCTTCTGATTAAGTTGAAAACAACTCAAACGGATTGATATGAGCTGTCTAAGAAAAAGGAAAAAATGAGGGGTGTACCATTTAAAAGGAATGTTACTTGCAGAGGAAGTAGGAGTTTGAGATAAAAGTTATAGATGGTAGTGTTGGCTTTGTCTTGGGTGAAGGGCTGGGACATATTTGTTATTTTATTAAAAATAGCTGAAAAGGGACCATCTTTGAACCAATTATGAGCATGTCTTGACCTGAGAGAATAGTTCCTGAGGAAAAATTGTGTATGCATTGTCTCTTCTTGTTGTGGCCAAATCATGACAGACATAACGTAAGGAAGACAAGGTTTATCTTGGCTCATAGTCAATGGACTCCGTCCAGTACTGGAAGGAGCATGTGGCAGAGGGTTGCTGGTGACTTTGTGGTGCACGGGAGCTTCAGCGAGTCATGAATCACTGAACAATGAGCTGGTATTTTTATCTAGTTTCCTTGTGTCAAAACCCAGAGTTTCTCTTACATCTTGAATCTGTGTTTTTCTGCTCCATATATTTTATTCTTCTTTTATTTGTGTTTTGTTGCAATTGCTAAATCCTTTGTCATATAGAATTTTCCAATAATATGTTTGTTACCCATGTTATGTGGCGTCATTGTAGTTTGTCTTTTTTATTTCTTAAATATTGGTGATTCAATTGGTGATTAATTGGATTCATATTTAACTTCCTTTTAAAACTACTTTGAAGTTGGTGCCCTGGATTTCCATTGTGATCAACATAAAGTCTCATCATTTCTCCTTTTGTAATGTTTGTTACTATTGGCTGATGGTTTCTTGATTAAATTATGTAATGTAATAGTTTAATTGATCACTTCCACATTTTTTATTATTTAGAATCATTTAATAGTGAGAAAAATCCCTTCACCAGTTAGGATTATGTACATATTATACAAATAATATAAAAGTATAATTATAAATCTTTTTATTATTAGTTATCAGAATTTTGAGTTGATTTCTGATTATACTGTAAAGAAAGTTAATGAAATATTTGCTCTCATTATGTATTTGTGGTTCTGAATATATTTAATGCAGTTCAAACTATTTTGACCATTATCCTTATAACCATCTGATTGTCCTATCTTTGGCCAGTTGAAGCATATACAACTTGGACCTGAGTGCCTTTTGTATACCCCTAGCAGTCTTTGACACTTGTCTTTTCTTCTGTCTCAATGGCCTTTTTCAACTCATCCTGTGCATTTTCTTCTCTGCATGTCTGATTCAGGAGCTTTGGCTTCATCAGTGAGAGCTGGTGTCCAGATAGCACGGCTCACACTCTAGGACTAGTGTGTAGCTACTGAGCTTCTCGTCATGTGTATGCCTTCTTAGCAGAGAAAAACTTTTTTTTTAATTAAGAAATGCATTGTGGGCTGGGTTAAAAGATCAGCCAGTAATAGAGGCCATGGCATGCCCATTCTCTCTCTCTCTCTCTCCATCTTTCTCTATGAAATAAATAAATAAATAAAATATTAAAAAAAAAGATCAGCCAGTAAAGTGTTTTCCTTACAAGCACAGGGACTTGAGTTTGTTTCCCAGAACCCATGTTAAAAAAAAAAAAGAGCCAAATGTGGTAGGGTTGGGGATGTTAGCGTGCTATAACCTCAGTCCTGGGGAGATGGATCTCAGGCCAGTGAGGAATCTTGACATAGAAAAAGTGAATGGTATTTGAAGGATCAACACTTAATGTCATTCTCTGATCTCACATACATTTGTACACACATGAGCCTGCACACACATGCACATACACACCCCCAAAATGCATTGAAAGTTTCCATTGTAAATTCTAATTCTAATTCAGGATTATGAGGTTTTAAAATTACTCTTATAAAGTTGTATTTGTGTCTCCTTTCATTCATTCCAAACATCTCATTTCTCCGTAATTATCAATAGGCTCACCCATGTGCTTTTATATGTAGTATATGCTCATAAGAGTTTTAGACAAACAATACCAGGCCCATTATCAATAGTTGATACAAAATGCTGAAGATACATTGTATTTCTTTTTTGCCATATGTATAACCCACTGGAAGCTATAGTCAAATAACTTGTTTTCAAATTTTGGTATAATCTCCTTTATTTAGTAGATTTAGAAGTAAGCTTATTTTTTTCTTTTAAATTTTGAATTGAAATCATATGTCTCTAACAGCTACCACTGGTTTGATTTTACTTTATGGTTCATGAAGTATTTTGTTGCATTTTTCTTTTGCTGTAAATGGCATTAAAGTGCTAGTTACGCTGCTATTGGTAGTATCCACTCTGACTGAATAAATGTGTGTACTACATTCTAGCACATCCACTCCTAGTTGTTCAACCACTGGAAAGATTTGAATGTGTTTGTCAGGATACCTGTACAAAAATGCTTATAGCCAACATCATGAAGCTACAAAAGTGATCATCAATAGTAAAAGGAGAAAGTCTTGGGTCACTCACATTATGGATTATAATAAGTATAATGAGAACAAATTATTCCCATCTACATAAAATAATTCAGATAAGTCCCTGAAACACATTTCAAGAAAAGAAGTCAGATGCAAATGTATCTGTTGCACCTGTTGTATGATTGTGTCTACATAAAATATAAAAATAAGAAAAAGGGGCTGGAGAGATGGCTAAGTGGTTAAGTGCTTGCCTGTGAAGCCTAAGGTCCCCGGTTTGAGGCTGAATTTCCCAGGAACCACTTTAGCCAGATGCACAAGGGGTACACATATCTGGTGTTCATCTGCAGTGGCTGGAGGCCCTGGCACACCCATTCTCTCTCTCTATCTGCCTCTTTCTCTCTGTCTGTTACTCTCAAATAAGTAAATAAAAAATAAACCAGAAAACTAAGAAAAAATTATGCGTGCTATTACAGGTAAGGATTCTTCATGAAGATCAATGATTGGAAGGAAGCAAAGGTAGAGATCATCTCTACTTGTGGATATGGGTGTAGATGTTTGTATCTCATGTTTTTAATACTTAATAATCTGAAGTCATTATGAATACCAAATAAACCTGCAGCACTGGTAATATGTCTGTTATGAGGGAAACCTACTGCTCTGATTGGAATTGAAGTCTACCTTACAGGAGGGAAATCATGCCTAGTACTGAAAACCTAATCAAAAGCCTATGGCTGAGGAGGTCATAACCTTTTTTTTTTGGGGGGGGAAGGGGGAGACTACTACTGTTGTTTGGCTAAAATGGATGTATTATGCCCAACCAAATTACTCTCTAAATAGTTATGTTTATGTCCATATATTAATGCTACTTTCACTTTTAGTTAGAAAAGCTTCTCTTTCCAGATGGCAGAGACCACTGAGCTGATTAAAAACACACCAAAGTACTGAGGAGAAATGGTAGTGATGTATTAAGCACTGTGTGAGACATCTATACCACATTGTCCAAAGCTCAGAGACTATTATGAAAGAGATGGAAGAAAGAGTATAAAAGCCAAAGGAAGAGGAAGAGTGTTATTCAGTAGTGTCATCCAGAAAAAGTGGCCATGATATTCATGACCTTACAGTGACTGATGCTACCTACACAAGATGTACATAGTACTAGAGAAAATATGGAGACTCTTCAAAGGCCAAAAGTAAAACTACCATTAGATCTAGCTCTACCTCTTTTGAGCATATACCCTAAAGACTACTAAATACCACAAAACACTTGCTAAACCATTGCATATTGTCTATATGTAGAGAAGTTTTCAATAAAAAGTTTAAAAAAGTAAAAATAGCTACTTTACAGCCATCTTCATAGCCTTATCATTTATTTGTAATCTTGCCATTAAAAGCAAAAATGATAATAATAGGGACTCCTATTAAATTAAATAAGAAATACTTGGGCCTACAATGATATTTAAAGTAAATAGAGGGGATGGGCATCGACATTGGTGTGGTCTCTGAAGAGAGCCCATTGTGGGATGGGTCATGGCATGTTGCCAAGCAATCACATCCCAATAGAAGAGGTGCAGAGAGTGGGAGGTGCCAGGCTTCTTCCTTTCCTAATAATCCCTTTGAGACTAAGGTATCATGTAAGAACTGCCCTCTAAGAGTCCATCCACATGACTCAGGGCCCTCCCACTGGGGTCCACTTCCCAAAAATTCTACTACCCTTAGTAGCCACATTCTACTGGTCAACACCTCAATTACAATAAATTTTTGGAAAACATTCAAATTATATGTAGGAGTCACAGCCCCCAGAATAGGACTGACCTTGTCTTTCCACTTCCAAGTGATTTATTGAGTTTTGCTGCCTTACATAACTATCCCCTTATTCTACTCTTGCTTAGTGTTATACTAATCTGCTCACTTCACAATTCTTATTACTAATTGATGTGCTGAGTTTCTTTATAGATGTCTCTATTACCTTTATTCTTACTGAGATGGAAGCATCATGAGACCAGGAAGTTTTTTGCCTTGTACTCATTATTCCCAATATCCATACCAGGCTTTGGCAGGAAACCCATCACTCTGCCCCAGCAGGACCCTCAGATCTCCATTGGGCAAGGCAAGCTATTTTACCACCCTAATATTTGCGGTGGTGAAGGTGGCCTGAGAATCTCTGAGGAAGAAGCATTTTTAGGATGCTCATTATTGGTTAAAGTTCTTATGTGTGAGTAGGAATTCCCTAAAATGTTTAAACTGGGAAAATGGCATCTGTAGTCGGAGTGTAAGCCTTTGAAAGGAGACATTCCTGTCACCCTTATCTGTTTTTGACTCACCATGCTAAGCTTTCAATATTAAAGTGGGGCTAACAAGTGCAGAAATTGTTGTCGGTTATCATATATATCAGGGGCATGATAATGACAGGGAACATTCCATACCTGTCTTTGATTACTTGGGTTAGTTTAACCTCAATTAAGAAAATGGAGCATTTGCCTGATGAATTCAAGGTGGGCAGATGGTGCTGACACAGCTGTCTGGGATGCCAGGTGGAGGAAAGGCATTTAGACTCAAGTGAGAGCCACATCTCCTCCATTAGCAAATGTGCCATCTGCTCCTCCACTGCTTTAGAGGAGAAATCTTAACTCCTTCATGGACTGGCTCTCCATAGCAGCCAGTGGCATGTAACATTAAAAAAAAAATGCATTTAAAGAAAGCAGATGAGGGCTGGAGAGATGGCTTAGCGGTTAAGCGCTTGCCTGTGGAGCCTAAGGACCCCGGTTCGAGGCTTGGTTCTCCAGGTCCCACGTTGGCCAGATGCACAAGGGGGCACACGCATCTGGAGTTCGTTTGTGGAGGCTGGAAGCCCTGGTGCGCCCATTCCCTCTCTCTCCCTCTATCTGTCTTTCTCTCTGTGTCTGTCACTCTCAAATAAATAAATTTAAAAAAATAAAAAAAAAGAAAGCAGATGACTTCCTACCCACTGGCAAGACAGAACAAGAACAGTGTGTGTGTATGTGTGTGTGTGTGTGTGTGCGTGTGTGTGTTCATATCATTGTTTACCTGCAAGGAGGCCAGTTTGATTTGTTTCTTTTCGAGATGGGAAAATATTTCAACTAAGTCAAAAATTTGGTGGAGGTGATATTAAACAGAATGCTGGGGAAGAAGGAAAAAATAGCCAGGTGGTTTTAGTTAACTCTGGCAAAAATAAGTAAATGGTGGTCCAATTTTTGTTTTTTTGTATTGCTATGTATGGCTGCTTAGCTATTTGGAGTGTGATTTTCCACCTAAACTAATAGATTAACACATGTTTATTTATCTAATCCATTTTGTCTTTCTGTGTCACTTCCTACTCCATTCAGCAAATGGTTTGAGGAAATAAAGCCTTTGCAAAATACTATCAAGGTCACAGCAAGAAGCACACATGTATAAATAATTCTAATACATATTCTGCTTGAGGCACGTCCTGTGAAAGTCCCTTCCCCTAGTTGCTTTGATGTCTCCACCTGAGCTGATGTGAGAGGCATACTCCACCCTCATGATTTAGCATATTCTTGCCATCTCTTATAACAGGCTTGACCAGACTTCTGCTTCTCTGACTCCCAAATCCCCTGGTTTAGGATGAGGAAAGCAGACAGTGAGTTATTCAGCTTCTGCCCAGTGTAGGTCATAGCAAAGGCTGTTCTCTTTGACTGATATTTGGGATTTCAGAAGAAATTGAGACCTTTCTATGGCCAAGCAGCCTGGCTCTGTCAGCCATCTAGAAATGTGACCAGGCTTCCTCCATGAATGATTTCCCACTGTCCATGTAACTCCTGTATTTTCTCTCTCTCTCTCTTTTTTTTCCTTCTAGTGTGTTATTACCTCCACTTTGGTCACAGAGATATTTTTAAATATATATATATATATATATATATATATATATATATATATATATATATATATATATTTATTTGACAGAGAAAGAACTGTGGCTGACTGAAGCGGAGGAAATCTTGTCTCTTAGCTTGGGAACTAGAATTCACCAACTATTAGAGGATGGTTATGAACACACGAACAATCTTCACAGATCTTGAGAAGGCTGAGAAACTTCTATAGAGGTGATCTTGTGGAATATTCAATGAGGGGATGAATGCTAAAGAAAGGCAGGAGACATGGGAGGGAGAAGAGCTCTGAGCTTCTATTCTGCTTTTTCTTCTTTCCTCTCCTGTTTCAGTCTGTGGTATGTCCCTCCTCTGTCTTTTGCATATATTTATCTGACAAACATGGGTTTCTCCAGTTCTGCCCATTGTCACCACTCAGTCCAATTGACATAGATTGTTTTTCTTAGCATGGCTTCTTACTCTTTTTTGGTTCCTTTTCAATGGTAAACCAATTGTATTATGGTAACTGTCAGTCCTTGCAATCTTGGCACAGGCTGGTTAATAAGAGTGAGCCTTTGGGCTGGGGAAATGGCTTAGCTGTTAAGGTGTTTGCCTGTGAAGCCTAAAGACTGGGATTCA
The DNA here is from genome assembly GCF_020740685.1 of Jaculus jaculus. Classification (NCBI taxonomy): domain Eukaryota; kingdom Metazoa; phylum Chordata; class Mammalia; order Rodentia; family Dipodidae; genus Jaculus; species Jaculus jaculus. The sequence continues at coordinate 35,346,227 of NC_059103.1, forward strand.
ATTCCCCAGGACTCATGTAAGTCAGATATACAAAAGGGTGCATGCATCTGGAGCTCATTTGCAGTGGTGGGAGGCCCTATTCTCTCTTTCTCTCTGCCTCTTCCTTTCTCTGAGTTTTATATAACAAATGGACCAAGAACAGACAGAATGCTTTTAGAAGTTTCCTTAGATTGAAAGAGGTATTTTTTTTTTGTCAGCAATACTATGAGAAAGCTATCAATATAATATTAATACAACTGCCCCAACAACACAGCCAGTGCTGGACTTAGGCATTCAAGCAATACTTCAATGTTTTTTTAAGGAGGTGTTCATTTAAAAAAAAATGTTAGGCCATGGGTTTAAGTGGCTTAATTTCTATTATTGTCTTTGTATTTGTGTCACCTTTTGTCTATTAATATTCAGCCCAGATTTTCTTGTTAATATGTGCCTCAACTCTACTAATCTTTTGTTTGTACACAAGTAACTAAAAGCTTGGAACTAAATTTCTCAAACTACTAACCAGCAGAGATCTGGTTGGTCTCTTGTTGCTGATGAGGGAGTCACTTTGATGAGGTATGGAATGAACGTCCATGTTTCACCAGCACAAACTGTGGGCAGCATAAGCAGCTGTATGGTTTAAAAGTATTTTTTTTAATTAATTCTAGCCTGTAGTAGCTGAGTTAACCATGAGGCTTTCAGCTGCTTCTTGGCAATCTTCTGAAGATCAGCCATTAGTGGCAGGCAGAGGGAATTGATGGCTGGAGCCGTTCTGGTTCCTAAACTTCCTGGAATCCAGTAACTCTTCTGACCATTGTTAATTTCATCTTGAAGTGTTTGTATAAGCCTCTAATTTTCCATGTTGATTCCTTTATTCATCAGATACCTAGAATGGCTTCTGATTTATAACCAACCCCCAACTAAATTGTTTGACTATCTTATTTCTTAGTGTGGGACCTCAGTCAACAGAAGGATCATGCAGTAATTGAAATAATACCATCCTTCATCTCTGTTTCTTTTGGTGCTAATGTGAAAATATTCATTGATTCTAACTTCCTGTAAAAGAGCTTGAGGGTCAATGATCTGTCCCATCATGCCCTCATAAGATCAAGCCAATCTCTGTGGAAAGTGGTAGTATTCTCAGTGATGCTTCTCTGAATTGCAAAAGCTCTGTACACATGTCTATGGATTTTAGTTGTCAAGGAAGGGGAAATGGTCTGTTGCTTAGAATTGCTAATGTAGTACATGTTCTTAATTTATTCAACCATTTAGGAACATATAGTCCTTGCTTTTGCTTAATCTTACCCTTGACTGTCATTAACATGTTATTTCAATTTCTCAGTAATTTCTAGACTGCTTTAGTCAAAGGAGGTTATATTGTGGAAATAAATGACTCTAGGCTTGGTGGGTTGGGTTTCTGTTAGGAAGGACTATAAGAACAAACTGGGAATGAACTATAAGAATGAAATATCAGGGGCTAGAGAGATTCCTCAATGGCCTAGTTAAACCATTGACCCCGAACAAGTATGCATGTGTGAGACTGCTGACCACAGTGTTTAGACAGTGTGGTCCATAACAAATTGCCCACATAACTGCCACAGATCTGTTGAGGATAACAGGTGGGCTTAGTGGGATAATATTTGTGAATGGTGTGTGTGTGTTTGCTAGATCAACAGAATCCAATAGATCACACCCCTAAATCTCTTCCCTTAATAAATGTTTACAGGTTTACCAAAGCCAGAAGCTCCTTGCCCCTAGTTCATGTGATCTTCATGTTATTCATGTGATGCTGCGTTGTGGATGTTCAATGAGTGCCTGTAAGCAAAACCTATAGCCACAGACACTTCAGAGCAGCAGTCATGATAGATACAGTGGGTTCACCCTTGATTTAAATGACTCCAAGGGTCAGTTTATTGTCCTCAGGCCCAGCTGCTAGCAGTAGCTGCCCCATTCAGGTAAATCTAAAGCTTAGTCTCTTATCCCTCAGGTTCTGTTATAACAAGAAGCTATTCTTATTTTTTTAATTCTTTTTTGTAATTCTTATTTTTTTAATTTAAATGATGTCAGTCCATGTGTTTATTTAGTTAATCTTACTGAATAAGGCCATCCATAGATTTAGCTTTTCAGTTACTTCATTTGTATTGTGAGAATAGTTTATCTGAAGTAAGATTCTTCTTTGATAAAATGTTTCCTAGTCTCTCTAGCTTCACTATTTTCCTTATCATCCTCAGAAAAATGAAAGCTTGTGTAGTCTCTGACTGTGGTCCTCAAGTCCACTGAGGACCAGGATCACCTAATGGAGCCATTTGAACCATGAATGTATGGTCCCTCTCACCCAGAGTTTCAGAACCAATTTGGTTTGAGTTGGGCTCTGAGATGTTACATGTCAAATGACTTTTTCCTGATTCTGCTGGTCTGGGGACATGTTAGAACCACTGGTGTTGACCAAATGGATTATTAGTGAGTTTGCCATCATCTTCAGTGTTTGTTTTTGTCACATTCATATCAACACACATTGAGTACTGTGAGCAAGACCTTATGCTGCCTTATATTATAGGTGATCAGTTCTGTTTAAACTATTTCCTTCCTTAAAGAAACAGTATTAAACTATGGACTAACTGCACATTATGAACATGCAATAAGAGGTTGGAATGCATAGAATATCTGCAATTTATTGATCATAAAACACTGTTGCCTCTGAACTTTTAATAATTCATGAAATACATTTATAGGTCATAATTTTAGAAATGTTTTTGGAATAATGAGATTCTGAGGTATAATTATAGAATAGTAACTAGAGTAATGGTACAGATTATTAAATAATCAAATGGAAAAGATGTTAGAAACAAACATAAATTTTTATACATTATTTATAACTAAATGTTATCATTTTCCCATCTACTACATAAAGCAAGAGTTCATCTATCTAACAGTAATTCCATCTGTATCTATTATATGTATTTCAATAATGTATCTACTGTATGTATTTCAATAACATAGGGTTGTTTTTGCTATTTTTTAAAATATTAGTAGGTAATCAGCTCAGAGTTATTAATTTGTATGAACTAATACAATTCGTTTTACTGTCTTGTCTTAAAACAATGAATGGTATACAAATGAAAAGATTATGTGTAAATAAGTTAATTTTGAATGATTATGAAAATAGGTTGTGGAATAATGTGATCTCACTGGTGGTCTTGTGGAAACTGACAGTCTTTCTCAGTTATTTTAGCATTATTCTCAAGTAATTCAATAACATGGTATGTGAATTGTTCCGTTTCATGTCCTTGCTTATTCTCAGTCAAAGGCATTGAAATGACTAGATTTGGTTCTTAATTAGAAGACATTTTTATCTTTTTATAGATATTAATATAAGTGAACTAAAAACTCTCTAGACTACATTTAAATAATGAATTAAGGATACTCAAGATTTTAATTTTGCCCTGATACTTCCTGCCCAAAGGTGAATTTTCCTCAAGAGTATTGATCTTGTTTAATTGTACTGTTCAAAATATTTGCTATGGGATATTTTTGCTTCACAGAGGACCTGTGAGTTAGAAGTCATGTAAAATTCTACAACAATAAAATATTTATATAAAACTTTTTGTTCTAGTGCTATTTGAATTTGGATTCAGTTTCATGAGATGTTTTATAATTAATTTCTTTTTTAATCCAAACTTTAAGATAATTTTCATGAGAATATGAATGAAAACCTTTTCTTATTTGCATTATTGGGATAAGTTGGGCATGATATGAATTTTTGTCGCTGGCATTTATTTTATTTCCTTGGAAATATCTAAAGATAAAGCTAGGCCTTTTTATATTTGTAGAATGTAACCAGTATAATTTTATATTTTTCTCCATCAAATTTTATTTTTTAATGCTTAACATGTTCAAAAACATTTCTGGCCCAAGTTGCAAAAGGATACCAAAGTTACTGGGAGGATGCATTCAGAATTAATAATGCAGTATATCTCTAAAAATAATAATTAATAAATTTCAATCCTAGGATAAATTAGAGGTAATAATTTCTAAAATCATTGAATAAGCTTTGAAGCCAATAAGGTGCTCTTCCAGATTCCTGGTTGGTTTGGGTAGTCTGAGGCTGCATGAGTATTCAAAATAGCATGGATAATTATAAGCATATATATCTAGAGATAACTTTTCACATAGCATTTCTAGGAAATATTTAATTAAACAATATTAAAGTGGGGTATATTTTCACATTGTGAATATGTGAGAAGAGGACAGAGTATGTAGTAGTTTTTCATACTTGTTTAATCATGAAACATCTTTGACTCAACACTTTAACAATTCATGAGATACTAAACATCTATGAGGTCACAATTTTAGAACTGCTGATATGTTATTATTATTTTGGCTAATATGATTCTGAAGTATATTTATATAATATTAACTAGAATGATAATACTGCTTATTAAATAATTAAGTAGAAATAATGTTTAAAGAAGTAAAATGGGGGCTGGAGAGATGGCTTAGTGGTTAAACACTTACCTGTGAAGCCTAAGGACCCCAGTTCGAGGCTCAATTCCCCAGGACCCACTTTAGCCAGATGCACAAGGGGGCACACACATCTGGATTTGTTTGCGGTGGTTGGAAGCCCTGGTGAGCCCATTCTCTCTCTATTTGCCTCTTTTTCTCTGTTTCAAATAAATAAATAAAAATGAACAAAAAAATTTTTAAAAAGAAGTAAAATGGTTATACATTATTTAGAAATTTTATTTCCTCCCGTCTACTACATAAAGCAAAAGTTCTACTCAATATAATGATTCCATCTCTAGTATTATATATTATTTTTTTCCACAAAAACTTTATTTATTTTGTCTCATTTATTATGAGGTCATTCTCTCATCATTTATCTTGAGCATACTATTTGGTATGTTAATAGCAATAATAAAAGCAGTAAGAATGACAATTTTTTTCTGAGTGATCTTCAATTCTTCCTATGTGATCAAATCAGGTATAGTAGAAGAGTTCTTTCTTTTTAATAAAATAATAATAATAATAATGAATAATTCTATTTTTGAGGTTAGGAGAGATAAAGGTGACCTGGTCAGAAGCATCTCATCTTTCTGCCCAGAAGGGGATTCACTCTTCTATTATAGTTTTAATCTTCTTACAAGGGAGGGTTACACAAGGCTTTACTTTTGCCTTTTAAATCATAATTACCTTCAAAGAGTGCTGTGAATAAGAAAGAAAATACATGTAAATTTCTTCTTATTATGGATTTCTCATGTTAGAAACTTACAGACCATTAGTTATTTAATTTAATCACCAGGTAGGCAGGGCTTTTTGCTAGATATCCCAGTATGGTATCTGGTGATTGAATTTTGCTCGTAGGGTGCCAAACAAATAAACAAACATTTAATTGAGAATTTCAATAGCATATCTAGTACACCAAAGACCAAATTAAATCAAGACAGTTTTTACTCTGGTCTTATCTTATAGGTGTTATTATTCTTTTGAAACTTGCTGTGTGACCTTACTTTTAACTTGCCTTCTTTTGACTTTGGGTTCCTAGCTGTATTATAAAGAAATTAGGTAATATTTAATCTACTCCTAGCTCTGACCTTTAAGTTTATAAAATTTAGAATAGGGTGAAATAAAGCCCATAATTACTTAGGTACTAAGATCAGACATTTTCGTATATCAGTTTTAATGAATCAGAGGATACTCAGATACCTGGTTAAGCATTATTTCTTTGTGTCTGTGAATGTGTTCAAATGATGTCATTATTTGGATTCAGTAAAGCATATTGTCCTCCAAATGTAAATATCCACCATCTAATGTGCAGAAAGCTTAAAAATTAAAAGAAGGCAGAGAAAGAAGGGATTTGACCTCCACGTTTCTTTTCTACCTGCTTACTCAAAGGCATTGGTTTTCACCTGCCTTGGAGTGAGATTTGAAACATCTGTGCCTTTGATTGTTGAGTCTGTAGGCTGGGATAGAATTATACCATTGGCATTCCTAGGTCACTAGTTGCACGTGACAGAACACAGGACTTCTCAGCCTCCATATCTTCCTAATATGTCAGCCTTTTCCTCTCTTCCTTCTTTTCCTCTTCCCTTCCTCTAAATCCACTTACAAACATTTCCTGCACCTGCTGGATTGGGTTCTTGGGGAAACCTAATACAAATATTAAGTAGCACTGTACCTGGATGATTGCTCCAGAGAGATTCCAATTTCTGGAGATCCCATGTACATTTAGCAGTAAGCAAGCCATCAGTGGTGTTATCACACATCTCCTTTTCTGTGGTGGCTTGATTCAGGTGTCCCCCATAAACTTAGGTGTTCTGAATGCTAGGTTCCCAGCTGATAGAGATTTGGGGATTAACACCTCATGGAGGCAATGTATTGGTGGGGGCAGGATAATGGGTATTATAGCCAGTTTCCCCTTACCATTGTTTGGCACACTCTCCTGTTGCTGTGGTCCATTTGTTGTTTGTTGGCCCGGAGGTGATGTCCACCCATGCCATCATTTTCCCCTGCCATCATGGAGCTTCCCCTTGAGTCTGTTAGCCAAAATAAACCCCTTTATCCCCAAAGCTGTTCTTGACTGTGTGATTTCTGCCAGCAATGTAAAACTGACTGCAACATTTTCCTTTTTATGCAAACATTCATTCCCTCACTAATATGGGATGTTCACAGTCATAGCAGAGAAGGACCTGGTAGCTGGGGAGAAATGAAGTTATCTCAAGATATGTAAAATGAATTTGGCTGCATGCCTACAAGGTATATTTGGATGCATTATATTCCATTTCTAAATTGCCTCTTCATAATTAAATAGACTAATATCTTCTGTTTTATCATTCAAAGAGAAGCTCATTCAACTAGAGAAAACTATTTTTTAACTTCTCTGCATGACACATTGATGATACATTTCCAGGGCTTTCATGGACACTTTATTAAGGCTCTAGAAATAAGTACAAAAACTGATGGTAGCTAATGTGAACAGAAAAGGGATTTTAAAATAAACTAGCATTTTAATTGATTAAGCAATTATATAACTTAAAGCATGTCAAGGCAGATCATTTTTGTGTTTATGTGATTTGGGTTATACAAAAAAAATATTAAACTAAGACCATGCTTTGGTGAAACTGGGCTTTTTAGAGTCGCCATTTTTCATTTTCTTTATTTCTGTTATAATTTTTCTGAGGAAATGATTTCACAGAACTCACTTAATACTAAGCAGTCATTTATATAAATAACTATTAAAGCCTATTAAGAGCCAAGTTTTCTTTTATCTCTGACTATGTCCTTAAAGGAGTGCCTAATATTATAAGAACCAACTATTAGATCTTGTCAGCATAACTAGGAGAAGTAGAATATGTGAATATGAAAAGGGGCAATGCTGTCTGTAAATGCTGAAGGATGTATGTCCAGTGTGTCAGACAAAATAAAGTATAATAACTGAAATTTTTAAATGCTTACATTTTTTTGGTTTTTTTTTCTTTTTTCTAAAGTTTTGTTTATTTATTAGAGAGAGGGAGAGAGAGAGACAGAAAGATAGAGAAAATGGGCATTCCAGGGCCTTTAGCCACTGCAAATGAACTCCAGATGAATGCACCACTACGTGAATCTGTCTTATATGGGATCTAGGGAATCAAACCTGGCTACTTAGGCTTCACATGCAAATGCCTTAACTGCTAAACCATCTCTCCAGCCCTGCTTACATTATTTAAAGCATCTTTCATAATAAAATATTATGATCTATATTTTATATATAAAGAAGCTATCTCATTGAGTTTACACACTAGTTCAAGACCACTGTTACAGACAAAATGATAATTTGTTTCAAATTCAATGTGAAATGTTCTCCAAAGCTCCTGTATTTGAAAATTTTGTTCCCAGCTAGTGGAACTGTTTTGGGAAGTTTTTGAACCTTTGGGACATGTGGTCTAGCTTGAAGAATTGGGTCTTTGGGGCGTGAGTTTGAAGATTATACTTACTTCCTGTTCTAGTGTAGTGGTCTGCTTCCTGTCTTCCAAGGTGTGAAAAGCCACCTGCCAACTTCTGCTGCTACACACTGAGCTGCTCTACCATGCCTTCCCCATCACAATGACCACCTTTTTGGAAACCTTGAACCAAAGTAAATCCTTCGTCCTTTAAATTGCTTCTGCTAGGCATTTTGTCACAGGTATAAAAATGTAACTAATACAGTATGCATGCCCCAATACCCAGAAATAACAGTGCCATGTTTCATGGCATAGGGGCATTAAAGGTAGGTATAGATGGGATTGAAACTGATAATCAATTGGTATTAAAAAGAGACCTTATCCTAGGTTATCTGGGTGCCCTTTAAAGTGGAAAAGGGAGGAAGAAGAATAGTGCCTAAGTCTGAGAGAGATTTGGAGACGGTCTGCTGATGTCTTTCAAGAAGGAAGATTCATGGCCACAACAAAGCCCAAGGAACATGTTTTCACCCTAGAACTTCCAGAAAGAACTACCATTCCATTTTCACTGTAGCCTACCAAAAGCCAGCTTGAACTTTTGAATTTTAGAGCTGAAAGATACTCAAAATCTTGCCTTGATACACTAAGAGTATAGTAAATCATTATATCTGCAAGTTAACTAATATAGCCACCTAGTATTTAAGTGGTAGAATCAGAATTCAAAATCTGAAACCTGGTTTTTAAGAGTAGTTCAAAGACAGGTACTCAAGGGGCACAATAAAAAATGGGCCATAGGTACAGAAGATGTCAGCAAAAGAGGTCAATAACAGGTGAAAGAATGTCAAGAATGAATATAATTAGGACATTATAAGGGTATGATTAGATGATGGCAGAAAAGAGACTATTTGGCACAGATACCCTTTTATAAGTGAGCTCTGCTTTGGTCTCTCTCCCCAGGCAGTGAAGAAAACAGGCTGTGATACCCCAACTCTGCTGGTGAGCACCTCAGGCCCATATGGATATGACTCTGTTGTTTCAGTGCCCGGTCTCCCGCACCAACAATGAAGGACGCATCATAATTAATAACTTTATTAGTGAGTAAGTGTGATTTATTTTGGTCTACAGCCCTAAAATCAAGTGTACTATCCTGGGTGGCCTATAGGATGCTCATGTGTTTTCTGTGACAGGAAAATCCTAAGCAGCTCTGTGACTCCACCTTACCGTGAAACTTGATTTTTTAATCTCACAGTACTATGGGTAGCTAGAACTTACATAAGAACTGATACATATTGATGTGTCTGACCCTTAGTCTTAATTGTGGACTTAGGAGTCACGTCTCTGAATACGTCTGTGAGGATGTTTCCAGAGAAGTTTAATTAAGGATGGAAGACACAACCTGGATGTGGGCAGCGTATCCACGGGCTGAATAAACTGGGAGAGAGGATTCCCTGCATACTGTGCTTTCTGCTTTCTCATCTTCTGAGGTGTGAGGAGCCCTGGCTGCATGCTGTCACTGTCAGCAATTTGGCCATGCAAAGCAGCTGTGAGACAAAACTATCCTCCCTTAATACTGGATTTTTGCCAGGTATTTTGTAATAGCAATGAGAAAAGTAACTAAAACAATATGGTTTAAATGACTAAACATGTATATGCTTTATACATAAATTTATATCAGCCATTATGACTTAAATACATTATTCTCATTTTACAGATGAGGAAAACTTAGGGAAAGTTTAGGAGCATCACCCATGTTCACACAGATTTTTTTTTAATTTTGTTTATTTTTATTTACATGAGAGTGACAGACACAGAGAGAAAGACAGATGGAGGGAGAGAGAGAGAATGGGCGCCCCAGGGCCTCCAGCTACTGCAAACGAACTCCAGACGCTTGTGCCCCTTTGTGCATCTGGCTAACGTAGGAACTGGGGAACCGAGCCTCGAACCGGGGTCCTTAGGCTTCACAGGCAAGCACTTAACCGCTAGCCATCTCTCCAGCCCTTCACACAGATTTTTAATGGGACAGGTGTTCTGAACCAAGGAGTCTGGCAATGAAATAGGAGAGTGCTTACTAACTGTTGCGTTTTTTTTTTTTCTCATTACTTGACAAACACTTGACCAGAAACCGCTTATGGGAAGAAAAGGCTTAGTTCAGGCTTAGTGTTTCCAAAGGGACGCTTCATCATAGTGCAGGAAGCTTTCTTGCTTCAGTATGCTTCTACAGCAGAGAGAGAAAGAAAACCAAAGTTCAAGCTAGCTCAGAGCACACCTTAGAACTGGACTCAAGCCCCTGGGCAGCCCCTGGTGGCACACCTCCTCCGTCAGGGTTTTACCTCCCAAATTGCCAATAGCTGGGCACCAAGCATTCAAAACACATGAGTTATGGGGATATGTCTGATTTAAAACATTACACTGACCACCATGCTTCAGTAGGTAAAGACTTAGTCCTGAAAGCCTTCTTTTTTAAATTTTTTTTGTTAACTTTTTATTTATTTTATTTGAGAACGACAGAGAAAGAGGCAGATAGAGAGAGAGAGAATGGGCATAGCAGGGCCTCCAGGCACTGCAAACGAACTCCAGACACATGCGCCCCCTTATGCATCTGGCTAACGTGGGTCCTGGGGAATCGAGCCTCGAACCAGGGTCCTTAGGCTCCACAGGCAAGCGCTTAACCGCTAAGCCATCTCTCCAGCCCCCCCGCCCCTGAAAGCCTTCTTGTATTCTGTAGTTGGAAGACAGAAAGAATATAGGTGGAACTTCTCAGAATTGCACAAGTGTTGTCTAAACATTTGATATCTGGGTATAGAAAGCTCAAAGGATGGGTCCTGGAGAGATGGCTTAGCAGTTAAGGCATTTGCCTGCTAAGCCAAAGGACCTTGCTTTTATTCCCCAGGGGCCACATAAACCAGAGGTAGAAGGTGGCAGATGTGTCTGGAGTTTGTTGCCAGTGGCTGGAAGCCCTGGACACTCATTCATTCTCTCTCTCTCTGTCTGCCTCTTTCTGTCTCGCTTTCTCAAATAAATAAATAAGTGACTTTTTTTTAATAAAAGAAAACTGAAATTAGGATGCTAGCATAGAGGACGGTCTCAGGCAAGATCTTCTCTGATTGTGTACGTGGGGGAGTGAAGGTGCGGTGTTTTACCCATGGGAAGAAATGTAAGAAGATCAATATGGGGATGAGGAAAAGGGCAGATTTCTGGTTATGATGAGAAGGGAAAGCTTACTGTGCCTCCCTCAGCATCTGTCCATCTTTTTATTTTATTTGAGAGAGAGAATGGGAATGCCAAGGCTTACAGTTATTGCAAATGAATTCAAGATTCATGTACCACCTTGTGCTTCTGGCTTATGTGGATACTGGGGAGTCAAACCTGGGTCATTTGGCTTTACAGTCAAGTGCTTTAACTTCTAAGCCATCTCTCTAGCCCATATGTCCATCTTTTAACCATCCCCACCCTTAGGGGAGCAGAGAAGAGAAGCAAAATGCCAAACACTTAAGATTCTGACTTTTCAATAAAGAATGAATGCACCAGTTTCCCTAAAACAGTGTGAATCCAAATTCACCATTTGTGGGATAACTAGATAAAATGTGTAAAGAAGGAAAAGGAGCCACAAGTAGCCTAATCAGCAAAGCATTAAACAAGAACATTATAGAAACAAACTGCCCACTTCTGTTACCCATTCAGCCTATTGTATACTGTAGTCCTGGAGTCCTACCTATACACACAGATAGTGCAGCTCAAAGAACCTCCTCACTCTCACCTTCTCAAAGAGGTAACACATCAGCCTTTTGATGGTCTTATTGGCCTCAGAAGGATGAACTGAGGATGAAGTATGTCCAAGCCCTAAAACAAGAACCTCTGAGCACTAATTTCCTGTGTCCTAGCAGGGAGAATGATACCAAATACTTCACCTAAAAGAGAAATATGAGCTCAGGTGTCTGCTGCACCTCTCCAATGTCTATTCTCCCTTTTGTGAGAAGAGTAATGACCATAGTAGAGCCAGAAAAATTACCCAAAAAGTGATGCTTCGCAAACTTTAATATGTATACAGATCATATAGGGTTTATAAAACAAGCCTTCTAGTCTTCTGATTTTGACCTAGCATACTAAAAATTATTTATTAATTTTATTATTTTAATACAAGTTATTTATTTCCAAGGAGAGAGAGATAACATAAACACACATGCCAGAGCCTCTTGTCAGTGTGAATGAACTCCAGATGGTGCCAACTACTTTGTGCAACTGCCTTTACATGGGTATTATAACCCCTGAGCCATCTTTTCAGCCCTTCAGCAGACAATTTTAACAAGTGCCCCAGTACCGGGCTCCCCCAGCAAGTAGTGCTGGGGGAGGACCAGGCCGGCTGGTTCCTCCCAAGGGGTTGAGGAGGAGGGTAGGTGTTGATGGCCAGGAACAAAACCACTGAGCCGGGAGTCTCGTCAAAGCAGGAATTCATTTTATTGTTATCGGCAGGTGTTCATATAATGTTGAGAATGAAGGTGGGGATTTTAGGATGGGGTGAGATGTAAGGGCCTATAGCATGCCACAACCTCTGAGATGATCGATTCTAACTCTAACTTCCTGTGTGGAAGTAGCAGGCCAGAGGACATTTAGAGCCCTGCTGAGTCATAGCTGGCCAAAGGTAGTTTGCCAAACTTTAGCTAGGCTCAGAAAGTTCCACTAGACTTCATGCCCGGGCCTCTAAAGGCCCAACATCTCCACCTTTTGTTTTTGTAAGAGCATTAGTCACCATGGCCCCTGTTTTAGGTTGTCCCCCTCTGGGGATCTTACCCGTCACTGGGTACCATGTGTTTAGCTCACTGAGAACCCACTCCATGGCCTGTCTTAGGTTGTCTCAGTCAGTCGAAGATCTTACCCATCATTGGTCACATGGAGGGCAGAGGAGGCAGCAGTGGGTTATCTGAGGAACTTAATTCCTGAGTTGCCAGCCTGTGGTAATGTATCTCAACCTAATGGACTTTTATTGCCTCTAGCTGCTGGTGAATTAATTGTGCAATTTTGTTAATTACACAAGGCCCAACAGTGAGGATAAGGAGAAGGAGGGGCCCAAGTAGGGGGAGAAGGTAGGGTAAGAAGCCATGTAAGCCCATCCACTGAAGGTTGTCTTGAAGGTTCCGCTGTCTCCTCTCCAGGTCCTCTTGAAGCCTTTTGATCTTGTCCTGAATGATTCCCGATCTATTGGCGTAGAAACAGCATTTTTCCTGTAAAAACAAGCATATGCCTCCCTTTTTGGCCCTTAATAGCTCCAGTCCTCTCCTGTTTTGTAGGACTACCTCACTCAGGGAATCTAGCTGTTTTGGAGATCAAGGATAGTGTTGGACATGGCTTTTATGTTACTGATCAACTGGAGAGAGAGCTTTGTGTAGAGATGGACTGCCATACCCATCCTGGCTGTCCCATGCCTGTGTTTATTCCCAAACCAACAAGTAGGGTCATATGGGCAACTGTAGTTGTATCACTGGTGATTACTGCAAGCAGCCAGGGAGGCCCAGATCAGAGGCAAAGCCAGCAATCCTCCGCAAGGGAGGGAATTGTTTGGTTTAGCAGGGTGAAGACCATTTTAGGAACAGTCCTCAGGGATGGGACACTCTCTGGAGGGGAGATTATCAGTGTCTCCTTGTTGGGGTAAATATTTTAGGTCCCTCACTGGTATCCAAATGGGTCTTTTTTATCTTGAGGGAAGACACATCCAAACCCTCTCCCTGCTGTGAGGAGTGAGTCTGGTCCTCTCCAGGCCCCAGTAAATGGGTCTCTCTATTTGATCTTGATCGAGCTGTATGTGGCAGAGGATGACCAATAGTTTTGAAATGGAGACATTTTTTTCATTTCTAGAAAAATTTAAAATATTTAAGGTGAATAATGCTTTCTTTAGCTGATCATGGGGGGGGGTAGTGATTCCCCCTTTTGTTTTTGTAATCGTGATTTAAGTGTTTGGTTACATCTTGTAATGATAGCTTGGCCTCATGGGCTATATGGAATACCTGTGGCATGTGTAATTTGTCACTTCTGCAGGAAACTTGTAAATCCCCAGCATGTGTAGATTCCCAACAGGCATGGGAGAAAGTATTAGCTGATAGAAAGATATATTTAAATTTTCAAAAAGGGGGAATAATGAGTAACATCTATTTGCCAAAGATGGTTGGGGCAAAAGCCCTGAGGGTTACTCCCAGAAGTCTGGAGGAGGGAAACCTGGAGGAAGGGTTGGCAAGATTTGTATGTCCTACTAACATTTTTAAGATTTTTATTTTGGGGAATCTTTGTTTAAGGCTTCTTTAGTTGGTGTGGGTTAGGGAATGAAATTGGACAGCCTCTAAGACAGTGTGACAGTGAGCCACAGAGGCCAATTGATCAGCCAAGCTCTTTCCTTTAGACAGGAAACCTTGTAAATTTTGATGGCCTCAAAAGATGTTGCATGAAGATAGGGTGGACTCTTTGAGTAGGGCATAAGCATGGATTGTTAAGGGGGATATAGGGTTGGAATCAAGTCTAATGTGAGCTTCAATAAGATTGGGCAGTAGTTTTACCACATAGAGGCTGTCAGAAAATAAGTTGAATGGCTCCTGAATAGTATGTAGAGCCAGAACAACTGCAAAAAGCTGTTTATACTGTGTTGTTCCCTCTATTTCCTGAGAGATAGACTTGATGGGTTTAGGTTTGACCCCAAGTTTAAAAGGGAGATATATAACCAGGGAAGCCCTCAGGTGTCCCCATCTGTAAAGGCAATGAGGAAGTCAGGGTTGGGTTGAGGTAGGAAAAGCCTGGGGGGTCTCCAGTCCAACATGGAAAAAGAGCTCATCCACTTATGATAACCATAATGGCAGTTGATGGTGCCCAGGAACCTCTTAAGTGCCATAGCAACCTTTGTATTATTTTTCTGGAGCCATGTGAAGTCAGTACCTTATATGGGGTAATAATGGAATGAGGCTCAATGCTAAAGAGTTTAATGGCAGTTTTCCTTTCTTTAATGATGTAATCAGCTACTTGGTTACTTAAAGAATAGACCCTAGGGGCCCCACCGATTGAGAAGTGAATCCACTGAATAGGCTCACCCTTTTGAGCCAACAGGGCAGTGGTCAGGGTCTCCCCAGGGAAAAGGTAGAGGGGGAAAAAGGGAGATCAGGGTCGAATTGTTTGAGATTAGAGTTATCTATGGCCTCCTGGACTCTATGGAGGACTTGTCTCTGCCCAGGTGCTAGGGTAACTTGGGACAAAAGATCAAGGCCCCTTAGTAGGTTGAACAAGGGTGATAATTCCTCAGTGGTTATAGGTATCTAGGGTCTCATCCAGTTAATTTCTGGAGTTGAGGCAAGGTGTAAGAATTCTGAATATAAAGTTGTGGTTTAACAGGTGAAACTGTATCTAGGGTAAGGATAGAGCCCAAGACCTTAAAGAGAGGCACAGTTTGAACTTTCTCAGAAGCTACTTTAAAGCTGTAAGTATGAAGGATAGTTAGACATTGGTGGGTAAGGTCCTGGAGTGTGGAGAAATCTAGGCACCCAAGAATAATATCATCCATGTAAATATAAAACAGGGTATTGGGGAGATTAATAAGAGAAAAGAAAATGGATGACAGGAATTATTGACAAATGGATGGGCTATTAGCCATGCCCTGAGGTAAGACAGTACACTCAAATATCCTATCTGTGCCACAGAAATTAAAAGCGGGTACAGAGAATGTAAATTTTTCCATGTCTCCTGTATGGAGAAGGATAGAAAAGAAGTAATTTTTAATGTCAATGATAGTAATATGGTATACATTGGGAATAGCTGGGATCCATGGGAGTCCCCTTGGGGGAGGGAGGTTTGAAGGGGATCATGTGTTTATTGATCTTCCTTAAATCATGTAGAAATCTCCAGCACCCATTGGGCTTTTTTAAGGCAAAGGCAGGAGAGTTCCAGGGACTAGTGGAGGGACAGATGTGTCCGGCCTCCAACTGTTGATCAATAAGTATGTGGAGTTGGTGTAATGTAGAAGAAGGGAGAGGCCACTGCTCAACCCATATAAGATCCCCCGGTCTCCACTGGATTTTAAATGGGATGGTGGGCAGTGGCCCATAGAATTGGGGGTGTTCATTGGAGTACTTTTGTCTGAGTTGCTCAACGTAAGGGTCATCACTATAATTTGGATGACATTTCCTCCCTTCTTCAAACTGTTGTTGATATTTATTTTTATCTAACAAATCATTATAAAAGGCCTTATGGTCAATAGTGATGAAAGCCTAGGCATCTCCATGGATGTCTTGCCCCAGTAAGTTAGTAGTGATCCCAGTCACCATGAGAGGGCAGACTTCTCCCCCATCCCCACCTGGGTCAGTCCAAGGGAGCCACATGGCAATCTCCCAGGAGGTGAATTGCCCACCAACTCTCAGTAGGAAGGGGCCGGGCACAAGCTGCCAGGACTTTCTCCTTTTTTTAGGACTGTTCGGTCCGCTCCAGTGTCAATGAGAAGTTTAAATCTTTTATTATCAATATTTAAAATAATTTTGGGTCTAAGGCTGGGGACCAGAGGGACGGTCCAATCGGCTTTGATGGTCTCTTTCCCCTTATTTAATGGGGCTGTGGGGAGCCCCGGTAGTAGTTTAAAACTTTCCCTGTATGTTAAACTTCAACTGACACTCCCTAGACCAATGAAACTCCTTTTTGCATTTATGGCAGTGGGTGCAAGAGGCATTGTTCATCTCCCCCAGAGGGTGGGGTGGCTTTGTCTTGTTGGACACTCCTTTTTAAAGTGGCCCTCTTCCCTGAACCTGAAACATGTCGATTTTTTAGGGTTACCTGTAATACGCAGATCATAGTGGCCAAATCTCTGTTTATTTTCCTGAAGGGCAGAAGCCATGGCCCTAGCCTGATGGGAGATAGTGCCAGCGTCCTTGGTGGCTACAATCCATCTACTTATGGAGTTGTCCTTGAGACGTGCACAGGTGAGACAGTGGTTGGCTGTCATCCCTTCCCAGACCAACATTTTAGTAAACTGATCCTGTAATTCCCCTGGGGGAAATTTTCTTTGGAGACTTTTCCCATCCTATCTATAAATGTAGCTAAGTCCTCAGATGGTTTCTGAGTAATATCCATAAGGGGGTCTCAGAAGGTCCCTCATCAAGCCTTTTTCATGCCGCCAAGCCCAGTGCCCTGACCTGGTCCCTATATGGATCAGGTAGGTATAGCTGCCTGTTGAGTGCCTGTAGCATATTGATCAGAGGTACCGGAGAGCATCCCAAAAGTTATTGGCACAGGGTGCTATTGACTTTGGTTTCACTCTGCCTGTGTACGGCACTCATCTTTAAAAAAGGCACACCACTTAATGTATATGGGTCCCGACAAGACAGCCCTGACTAGATTTTTCCAATCTTGGGTTGTACAAGGTTTATGGGCAAGTCCCTGTAACAGGGTCTCAACCCAAGGAGAGTTAGGTCCATCCTCTGAGACCAACTTTTTGAGCTCCTTAAGGCCCTGAGCTTCCACCAGATACCAGGCAGCAGGGCGATTACCCCCAGGATTTAGATTGAGGGGAAATAAAAAAAGTAGCTTTATGTTCTGAGGGCTTGGCAGCCGAATATGAAGGAGGGGCCGAGGGGGTCCAGAAAGTGTTAGTCAGTGGAGGAGGGTCCCCGGAAGGCCAGGGAGCACACTCAAAGGGATCGAGTGAGGGGTATAAAGATGCACCCTTTTCTGGGGTTTTTAAAGCTGTATCTCCAGGAGGAGTAGCCAGATCAGGTTGTGTACTATCTTTCCCTCTGTCTTTTGTTAATGTTTGGTTGGCCTTGGAGGGAAGCATCCCTTGAGGGCCGAGATCGTAAGGAGGACCCCTAAGGGGGATATTTGACCCTTCTCCACATGTGCCCGCCAAACAAGGACCTCTACCCTATCCCAAGTGTCCCAACCAAATGATTTCCTTCTGGCAGCCATGGCACCAGCTTAAGAAGGCAATCCCAGGTCTGCTGAGCCTGATTATCAGTTAAATTAAGCCCTCTACTCTTTAGGAGTGCCCTGAGAGTTTGTAAGGCAGGATAAGATTTAGAGGTAGGCTGTCCCATATTATAAAGTTGAGAGAGAAATGTTCATAAATTAGGGTTATAGCAACCCACAGACACATGAGTACAACACAAACACAAGGATCCAAAAGATTGGTAAACATGCTGTACAAAAGCCACAGGTGCAGCTTGCCGGTGAACCAAATGTGAAAGGAAAGAGAAAGAGAACAAAGAGACATTGACAAGTAAGTACGGGTTATAGAAGCAAAGTTTAGCACAGAAGACTGCCTCATAACTTATGAGGGTACACTCACCCGCATGCCGATTGACGTCGTCAACGAATGCCTCTCACGGGGCACTGTCTGCCGGGTTTCCACTGCCCCATGTTGGGTGCCAGATGCCGGGCTTCCCTGGCAGGTACTCCTGGGGGATGACCAGGCCTGCTTGTTCCTCCCAAGGGGTTGAGGAAGACGGTGGGTGTCAATGGTCAGGAACAAAACCACCAAGCCAGGAGTCTTGTCAAAGAAGGAACTGACTTTATTGTTGCCGGCAGGTGTTTATATAATGTGGAGAATGAAGTTGGGGATTTTAGGATGGGGTGAGATGTAACGGCCATTAGCATACTGCCACCTCTGAGATGATCGGTTTTACCTCTAACTTCCTGTGAAGAAGTAGCAGGCCAGAGGCCATTTGGCCCCTACTGAGTCATAGCTCTCTGGAGGCAGTTTGTGAAACTTTAGCTAGGCTCAGAAAGTTCCACTAGGCCTCATGTCTGGGCCTCTCATGGCCAAACACCCCAGTAGTTTATTTTGTGGCTGGCCACATAGTCAAAGATCAACACTCAGGAAAAGGCCTCAATGGCACCATCTAAAGGCTTTACTGCACAGAAATATATTTCATGGAATCCATGCTAAACCTGGATCTCACACGTGGGGTTCATAGTGAGTTTTAGGTCAGCCTTGGTAATGGAATGAGATAGTTTCTCAAAAAAACTCAATGAAAATAAAACACAATATGCAGAACAAAGAAAACATGGAATTAGGTCCCAAGGCCCAGGCATGAGGCCTAGTGGAACTTCCTGAGCCTAGCTAAAGTTTAGTGACCTGTCTCTGGCCAGCTAGGACAGATCAAGATGCCTAATGGCTTCTGGCCTGCCACCTCCGCATGGCAATTGTAATTACCATTTCAATAGTTACAGTTTACTATTGGCCCTTACCTCTCCCCCCACGTCCTAAAATCCCCGCCTTCATCCCCAACATGATATAGGCAACTCCTCATAGCAATAAAGTGAGTTCCTGTGAGTTCCTGCTTCCACAAGACTCCTGAGTCAGTGTGGTTTCTCTCCAGTGGCTAGGAGAGGTTTCTGAGTTGCCGTACACTCATCTTCCTCCTTAACCCCTTGGGAGGAACCACCAGGCCTGGTACTTTCACAGCACTACCTACCCACCAGCGGAGCCTGGAATCTGGTACCTAATGTGAGGCTCTCGGAGCCCAGCAGACTAGTGCCCCATGAGAGGCATTCATTGAGGGGGTAATTGGTGTACATGTGCGGGTGAGCGTACCCTCATATTACCTCGCCATTAAAGCATTGTAATTACATATATACAATATCAACCTATTAAGTATCCTCCTCCCTTCCTTTCTCCACCCTTTATGTCTCCTTTTCAACTTACTGGCCTCTGCTACTAAGTATTTTCATTCTCACGCAAAAGCCCAGTCATCTGTAGCTAGGATCCACATATGAGAGAGAACATGTGGCGCTTGGCTTTCTGGGCCTGGGTTACCTGACTTAGTATAATACTTTCCAGGTCCATCCATTTTTCTGCAAATTCCATAACTTCATTTTTCTTTACCGCTGAGTAGAACTCCATTGTATAAATGTACCACATCTTCATTATCTACTCATCTGTTGAGGAACATCTAGGCTGGTTCCATTTCCCAGATATTATAAATTGAGCAGCAATAAACATGGTTGAGCATGTACTTCTAAGGAAATGAGATGAGTCCTTTGGTTATATGCCTAGGAGCGCTATAGCTGGGTCATATGGTAGATCAATCTCTAGCTGCTTTAGGAACCTCCACACTGTTTTCCACAATGGCTGGACCAGATGGCATTCCCACCAGCAGTGCAGAAGGGTTCCTTTTTTTCCACATCCCTGCCAACATTTATAATCATTTGTTTTCATGATGGTGGCCAATCTGACAGGAGTGAGATGGAATCTCAATGTAGTTTTAATCTGCATTTCCCTGATCACTAGTGACGTAGAACATTTTTTTAGATGCTTATATGCCATTCGTATTTCTTCCTTTGAGAACTCTCTATTTAGCTCCTTAGCCCATTTTTTGATTGGCTTGTTTGATTCCTTATTATTTAACGTTTTGAGTTCTTTGTATATCGTAGATATTAATCCTCTATCAGATATATAGCTGGCGAAGATTTTTTTCCCATTCTGTAGGTTGCCTCTTTGCTTTTTTCACTGTGTCCTTTGCAGTGCAAAATCTTTGTAATTTCATTAGGTCCCAGTGGTTAATCTGTGGTTTTATTGCCTGAGCAATTGGGGTTGTATTCAGAAAGTCTTTGCCAAGACCAATATGTTGAAGGGTTTCCCCTACTTTTTCCTCTAGCAGTTTCAAAGTTTCCGGTCTGATGTTAAGGTCTTTAATCCATTTGGACTTAATTCTTGTGCATGGCGAGAGAGAAGAATCTATTTTCATCCTTCTGCAGATATTTATCCAGTTTTCAAAACACCATTTGCTGAAGAGGCTGTCTCTTCTCCAATGAGTATTTTTGGCATTTTTATCGAATATCAGGTGGCTATAGCTACTTGGGCTTACATCTGGGTCCTCTATTCTGTTCCACTGATCTACATGTCTGTTTTTGTGCCAGTACCATGCTGTTTTTGTTACTATGGCTCTGTAGTATAGGTTAAAATCAGGTATGGTGATACCACCAGCCTCTTTTTTGTTGCTCAGTATTATTTTAGATATTCGAGGTTTTTTGTGATTCCAAATGAATTTTTGGATTGTTTTTTCTATTTCCATGAAGAAAGCCTTTGGAATTTTGATAGGGATTGCATTACATGTGTAGATTGCTTTAGGTAAGATTGCCATTTTCACGATATTGATTCTTCCAATCCAGGAACAAGGGATGTTTCTCCACTTTCTAGTGTCTTCTGCAATTTCTCGAGTGAGTGTTTTAAAGTTCTCATTGTATAAATTCTTTACTTCCTTGGTTAGGTTTATTCCAAGGTATTCTATTTTTTTTTGATGCAATTGTGAATGGGAGTGATTCTCTGATTTCATCCTCTGTGTGTTTGTTGTTAGCATATATGAAGGCTACTGATTTCTGTATATTTATTTTGTATCCTGCTACATTGCTGTAGGTTTTGATCAGCTCTAACATCTTGCTAGTAGAGTCTTTAGGGTCCTTTATGTATAGAATCATGTCATCTGCAAATAATGATAACTTGATTTCTTCCTTTCCAATTTGTATCCCTTTTATGTGTGTCTCTTGCCTTATTGCTATGGCTAAGACTTCCAAAACTATATTAAATAGTAGTGGGGACAGTGGACACCCTTGTCTTGTTCCTGATTTTAGTGGAAAAGCTTCCAGTTTTTCCCCATTTAGTAATATGTTGGCTGTAGGCTTGTCATAAATAGCCTTTATTATATTGAGATATGTTCCTTCTATTCCCAGTCTCTGTAGGACTTTTATCATGAAGGGATGTTGGATTTTGTCAAATGCTTTCTCTGCATCTAATGAGATGATCATGTGATTTTTGTCCTTCAACCCGTTTATGTAATGTATTACATTTATAGATTTGCGTATGTTTAACCATCCCTGCATCTCTGGGATAAAGCCTACTTGGTCAGGGTGAATGATCTTTTTGATATACTCTTGTATTCTGTTTGCCAATATTTTGTTGAGAATTTTTGCATCTATGTTCATGAGGGAGATTGGTCTGTAATTTTCTTTTTTTGTTCTATCTTTGCCTGGTTTTGGTATCAGGGTGATGCTGGCCTCATAGAAGGAGTTTTTCTTTTTCTATTTCCTGGAAAAGCTTAAGAAGCAATGGTGTTAGCTCTTCCTTAAAAGTCTGGTAAAATTCAGCAGTGAATCCATCCGGGCGGGTCTTTTTTTAGTTGGGAGATTATTGATAACTGTTCGGATCTCCATGTTTGTTATAGGTCTATTTAAGTGATTAATCTCATTTTGATTTAATTTAGGTAGGTCATATAGATCAAGGAAATCATCCATTTCTTTCAGATTTTCATACTTTGTGGAGTATATGCTTTTGTAGTATGTCCCTATGATTTTTTTAATTTCTCTGGAATCTGTTGTGATGTTGCCTTGTTCATCTCTGATTTTATTAATTTGTGTCTCTTCTCTCTTTCTTTTGGTCAGATTTCCTAAGGGTTTATCAATCTTGTTTATCCGTTCAAAGAACCAACTCTTTGTTTCATTAATTCTTTGGATTGTTCTTTTTGTTTCTATTTCATTAATTTCTGCCCTAATCTTTATTATTTCTTCCCGTCTACTAATTTTTGGTTTGCCTTGTTCTTCTTTTTCCAAGGCTTTAAGGTGAAGCATTAGGTCGTTTACTTGCGACCTTTCTAATTTCTTAATATAGGCACTTAAGGCTATAAATTTACCTCTTAGAACTGCCTTCATTGTGTCCCAGAGATTTTGGTATGTTGTGTTCTCATTATCATTTGACTCTATAAATTTTTTGATTTCCTTTTTGATTTCCTCATTGACCCACTCATCATTTAGTAGTGTATTGTTTAGTTTCCATGATTTTGTGTATACTCTATAGCCTTTCTTGCTACTGATTTGTAGTTTAATTCCATTGTGGTCAGATAGAATGCAAGGAATTATTTCAATTTTCCTGAATTTGTTAAGATTTTCTTTATGTCCTAATATATGGTCTATTTTAGAGAATGTTCCATGCGCTGCTGATAAGAATGTATATTCTGCAGCCTTTGGATGAAATGTCCTGTATATATCTGTTAGGTCCATTCCTTCTATGACCTCATTTAGTCCAGATGCCTCTCTGTTTATTCTTTCCCAGGATGACCTGTCAATTGATGAGAGTGGGGTGTTAAAGTCACCCACCACCACTGTGTTTGGTGTTATCTGTGACCTTAGTTCTAATAGTGTTTGTTTGACGAATTTGGGAGCCTCCATGTTAGGTGCATATATGTTTAGGATTGTAATGTCCTCCTGTTGGAGTGTGCCCTTAATCAATATAAAGTGACCTTCCTTATCTTTCTTGACTAACGTCGGACTAAAGTCTACCCTGTCTGATATTAGGATAGCAACCCCTGCTTGTTTTCTAGGCCCATTTGCTTGAAACACCGTCTTCCAACCTTTCACCCTAAGATAATGTCTATCCTTTGTAGAAAGGTGAGTTTCTTGGAGACAACAAATTGTAGGATCCTGCTTTTTAACCCAGTCTGCAAATCTATGTCTTTTCATTGGGGCATTGAGACCGTTGATATTAAGAGATATTATTGAAAGGTGTGTATTTATGTTTGCCATTTGTGTGTGTGTGTGTGTGTGTGTGTGTTACTGGTTCTACCTGTGCTCTCTTCTGTTAACTGGTATTTGAGTATAGCTGGTTTTTTCTAGGTTCCTTATATGTGTGCTTTTCCTTTTGTTCAGCATGGAGGATTCTATCAAGTATTTTCTGTAGAGCTGGTTTTGTCTTCAAATACTCCTTTAACCTGCTTTTGTCATGGAATGTCTTTATTTCTCCATCTATTTGAATGGATAACTTTGCAGGATAAAGTAACCTTGGTTGACAGTTGTTATCTTTCAGAACTTGGAATATATCACTCCAAGCCCCTCTGGCTTTAAAAGTTTGTGTTGAATAATCTGCTGTAATCCTGATGGGCTTGCTTTTGTAGGTAACTTGCTTTTTCTCTCTAACTGCTTTCAATATTTTTTCTTTGGTTTGTGTGTTTGGAAGTTTGATTATAATGTGGCGAGGAGAGGTTCTTTCTGGGTTTTGTCTGGCTGGGGTTCTAAAGGCTTCCTGTATCTGTATTGGCACCTCTTTCCCAATTTGGGGGAAATTTTCCTCTATGATTTTGTTGAAGATGCCTACTATGCCTCTGGAGTGGATTTCTTCTCCTTCTACTATGCCCTGAATTCTTATATTGGATCTTTTCATAGTGTCCCAAATATCTTGAAATTCCCACTCATACTTTTCTGTAAGTTTGTCTTTCTCTTTGTTGGACTGCATTAGGTCTGCCACCTGGTCTTCTAGCTTAGATATTCTGTCCTCTCCCTCATCCATCCTACTGGTGAGATTTTCTACAGAGTTTTTTATTTCATTAACTGTGTTCTTCATTGTTAGTAATTCTGACTGGTTTTTCTTTATTATTTTTATTTCCCCATTTATGTCTTGTATTGCCTTCTTTATTTCATTAAATTGGTGTCCTGCCTCTTCTTTGATTCCTTTGATTTCTTCTTTGATTATTTTCATGTGTTCTTTGACCTCTTTGAACATATTTATAATTATTCTTTTGAACTCTTTCTTAGGTATTTCCTCTAACTCTTTTCACTGGAGGACATTTCTGATGCATTAATACTTTTAGGTGGATTTATATCGTCTTTCTTTTTAGTGTTTCTTGTGTTATAATGTATATATTTTTGCATCTTGGATTAAATTAATGCTTGGATTTTCTAGCTAGCTGTGTATTCTTAGCTGTATCAATTGATTTGATGTAATATATTTTCAGGGTAGGACCTTAAGGTATTAGGTGTGGCTCTTAAGACTCTCAGAGTATCTACAAAGATGTTCTTAGGGGTTGAGTTTCCCTGCTATAGGAGTATTCAAGCAGGCTGAGTGGAATAAAATACAGTTAGATTCTAAAATTTAACTAAACACTGTACACATTCAATCAAAAACAGCCCCGAGTATGTTTGCAAGAGTAGTTATTATAATGGCCAGATCCTCTATCAACAAAGAGGTTTAGATTTCTGGTCTGTTGAGGTATCCAAGTCAGCTTGTGACCAAGTGAGACCCTTCCCTGGTGCAATCCCAGTTACCTTGGGTGATTTTGGTCTCAGTCAAGTTGCTGCCTGGGTCGTCGGGCTGCTGTTCTGATTTCTGGAGCTGGGCACTTGCTTTTCCTACGGGGCAAACCGAGCCGCTCCTGCTGCCTCTGCTGATGTCGTAGCTGCCACCACCGGAGCCACCACCGCTGCTGAAGCTGCTGCTGCCGGGTCCACCGCTGCTGTTCCCCCTGAAGCCGCTGCTGCGGGATCTGCCGCCGCTGCCGCTCCTGGGTCCGCTGCTGCTGGGGCCGCTGGTACCGGTGCTGGAGCCGCTGAAGTTGCTGCCGAACTCTGCTCCTGCTTGGGTCCCGCCGTCAGCCAAAGTTGGCGTGGCCGGTCCCGGGCCGCTGCTGTGTTCGCTGGAGCTGGGTTCAGGCGTTGGGGTAGGGGAGGGGATGGAGCTGCGGCTGCTCTGGTTGTCTCGCTGCTCCACGTGTGCTTCTACCTCACGGTCTTCTCCTCCGCTGCCTGCTGCCGCTCTCCCCTCACGTTTCCCGAGTTGCGGAGAGCGTGGTGCGAGGGGAAAATCCCGCACCTGGCTTCTCCTGTGGCTCGAGCCGAGAGTCTGGCGGCTTTCTGCTATGCCGCGGTTGTGGCGATTGGCCCAGCTGCCGGAGCTGCCCTTCCCGCCTGTGCAGGCTCTGGATGCTCTATAACTCTTCCACTTCTCCGCTGCCGCCTCAATTTCCTATACACCTCACTTTTTAGTAAAAGTGTGTATTCTGCTGAGTTTTTTTGGTCTTTTTCCCCCCTAGGCTGCTTTCGCGTGGTACCTACGCAGCCATCTTAACCGGAAGTCCTCCACCCTCATAAGTTTTAAGGCAGTCTTCATATTTATTAAGGAATGAACTGAGATGAACCTGACCATGTGGATGTTAATCTTTTGGAATGTTTGTTTTGGAGAAATAGACATAAACTTGGTGTTTACAACTGAAGGTGTCTTCTGGAGTGGTAAGCAAAATTTTATGGACTATTCAGATAAAAGTTTAAAAATGCTAAGTACAGACAGCATTAAACTTTGAGGCTTGGCTTATAAGCTTTCTAAGAGGAAAGAAAGACTACAGGGAACTTCGTTGGAACTGGGCTACTGGCATAAGGGCTGGCTGCATCCTGTTGCCCAGGCCCAGAGAGTTTAATCAAGGTTAAATTTGTAATAGCCTGATATGCTTAGCTAGAGATATTGGATTAAGAAATTTAAGATTTGGGTTTTTTTTGTTTGTTTTGGTTTTTTAGGTAGGGTTTCACTTGAGCCCAGGCTGACCTGGAATTCCCTATGGAGCCTCAAGGTGGCCTAAAACTCATGGTAATTCTTCTACCTCTACCTCCCGGGCTGAGATTAAAGGCGTGCACCACCATACCGGCTGAGACATTCATCCTTCCTTCTGTACTTTTAATACAAATGAGCTGAGTGCTCAATACTGCCCGTCTTCTGGAATGGTTTATGTTTGTGGAGGCGGGATGGCCTTTGACTTTCTGCCCACCAATTGGACAGGCCTTTGTGTCTCAGCCACCTTAATCCCAGATGTAGATATCATCCCTGGAAATGAGGCCCTCCCTATGACTTCTTTTGATTATAGCAGAAGAAGACCTATCTCTAACAACAGCTAGATTCCCTGTCTGAGGTAGTCCTACAGAACAGGAGAGGACTAGACCTACTAATGGCCAAAAGGGAGACATGTTTGTTTTTACAGGAAAAATGCCGCTTTTACGTCAATAAATCGGGAATTTTCCAGGACAAGATTAACAGGCTCCAGGAGGACTTGGAGAGCAGGCAGTGGGACCCCCAGGACAGCCCACTCTGGACGGGCTTACATGGCTTCTTACCCTACCTACTCCCTTATCTTAGGCTCCTCCTTCCCCTTCTCCTTATCCTCACTGTCAAGCCTTGTGTAATTAACAAAATTACACAATTTATTCACCAGCGACTAGAGGCAATAAAACTTCATCAGGTTGAGATACATTATCACAAGCTGACAACTCAGGAATTAAGTTCCTTAGATGACCCACTGCCACCTCCTCTGCCCTCCATGTGACCAATGACCAGTAAGATCCCCAGAGGGGGACAACCTAAGACAGGCCATGGAGTGGGTTCTCAGAGATCTAAACACATGGCACCCAGTGATGGGTAAGATCCCCAGAGGGGGACAACCTAAGACAGGGGCCATGGTGACTAATGCTCCTACAAAAACAAAGGGGGAGATGTTGGGCCCTGAAAGGCCCAGGCATGAGGCCTAGTGGAACTTCCTGAGCCTAGGTAAAGTTTGGTGACTTGTCTCTGGTCAGCTAGGACTCAGCAAGACGCCTAATGGCTTCTGGCCTGCCACCTCCACATGACAGTTGAAATTACCATTTCAATAGTTACAGTTTACTATTGGCCCTTACCTCTCCCCCACATCCTAAAATCCCCGCCTTCATCCCCAACATTATATAGGCAACTGCTCATAGCAATGAAGTGAGTTTTTTGTGAGTTCCTACTTCGAAAAGACTCCCAACTCAGTGTGGTTTTTCTCTGGTGGCTCCGAGAGGTTTCTGAATAGTTGTACGCTCATCTTCCTTCTTAACCCACTGGGAGGAACCAGCAGGCCTGGTCCTTCCACAGCACTAGGTACCTGCCGGCGGAGCCTGGCGGTTTCTTTTGTGGCTGGTCACATAGTCATAGATCAAAGCTCATGAGAAGGCTTCAATGCTACCATCTAAAGGCTTTAGTGCACAGAAATATATTTCATGGAACCCATGCTAAAAATGGATCTCAAACTTGGGGTTCATAGTGAGTTTTAGGTCAGCCTTGGTTATGGAGTGAGATAGTTTCAAAAAAAGTCAATGAAAATAAAACACAAAATGCAGAACAAAAGAAAACATGGAATTAGGGCCTTCAACTGACTTCAGGATTCTAGCTATAGTTTTGGGAACATATGTGGGGTATTGACTGTGTGGTAGAAGAAATGCAAAAAAGGAATCATACTTAGATGATATTCTAAAACAAAAGTCACAAGTTTCTTTCTTTCTTCTTCTTTTTTATTGTATTTTATTTTATTTTATTTTATTTTTATTTTTATTTTTGTTTTTTCATGGTAGCATTTAGCTCTAATCCAAGCTGACCTGGAATTCACTATGTAGTGTCAGGGTAATCCCAAACTCATGGTGGTCCTCCTTCCTCTGTCTCCTGAGTTTTGTGATTAAAGGCATACACCACCACATCCAGTTTAAAACACAACTTTCTATTTTACAAGCCTTTACCAGGGAGACAGCATGGCCCTGAGTCTCCTCCCTATCTATGTAGCTGCACCCTGCATGTTATTTGGTTATCTGAAGCCATAGACAATAACATCCCTGAACAAACAGCTTTCTGTTTTAAATTTGTACCTTCTTATCACTGATTTATTGCTAAGGAATTTTCTGCTTGTTACCAATAATCATGTAGCCTTAGAAACTTGTAATCCACCCACAGTGTAAATTCAAGGTGAAGTCAGACTTCTTGCCATACCGTCTATAAAAACTATGAACTGTCAGACTCAGGCTTTGGAAGTTGTCCCCTGAGTCCATGCTGACATGAGTAAATTTTCTGATTCTCCACTCTGTCTCTGGTGCCATCTCTGTGTGACTCAGTTTCCTCTAACAATGGGACCTAACAGATCTATAGAGCACATTTCATCCAAATGCTACAGAATACACTTTCTTTTCAGCAGCGCATGGAACATTCTCTGAAATAAATGATATATTAGGACACAAAGCAAATCTTAACAAATACAGGAAAATTGAAATAATTTCTTGTACTCTGTCTGATCACAATGGGACCAAAGTACACATCAGTAGCAAGCAAAGCTATAGAGCACACACAAAATCATGGAAACTAAATACCCTACTAAATGATGAATAGGTTAGTGAAGAAAATCAAGAAGGAAATCAAAAATTTCATAGAGTCAAATGATAATGAGAACACAACATACGAAAGGCTTTGGGACACAATAAAGGCAGTCCTAAGAGGGAAATTTGTAGCTTTAAGTGCCTATATTAAGAAAATATAAAGGTCATAAATAAACAACTTAATGCTTTACTTTAAGGCCTTAGAAAAAGAAGAACAAGGCAATCTGAAAATCAGTAGACAGGAAGAAATAATAAAGATTAGGGCAGAAAGTAATGAAATGGAAACAAAAAAATCCAAAGAATCAATGAAACAAAGAGTTGGTTCTTTAAAGTGATATTAAAAATGACCCTCCAGCTATAAGTACTAATACCAAAGTCATTCTGGGATAGCAGTATAGATGACTTAATGGTGAATTTTAATGTAAAGGGACCACAGTGAACAAACAGTCTAACATCACTGGTGGAATTAAGGAAGGAAAGTGGGTCAGGAAGAGCTGTCTTTGGTTTGGGGTTGAAGAATTCAATGATAAATAAATCAAGACCAAAGCCAGGAGTGGTGGCACATGCCTTTGGAGGCAGAGATAGGAGGATCACTCTGAGTTCAAGGCCACCCTGAAACTATATAGTGAATTCCAGGTCAGCCTGAGCTAGTGTGAGACCCTACCTCAGGAAAAAAAAAAAAAAGAAGAAATCAAGGCCAAGAGTGAGCCTTATACTTAGACATGCTTACATATTATTCAAAAAAGTGAAACGTATGCTTAAGCAAAGGAAATAAATTGAAGCATTAAATATTAACTTGGAGGCTTCATCAAAATGGGTTGAGATTGAAACACTTGGGGAGAACTGAAGAGAGGAAAGTATCTATATGATTGTCTAGTCTCACCATATGAGTGGTTCTACCTTTGTGAATTTCTTTAAGTCCTTGTCAGAAATTATGTGCTTGTCTAACAAGTAACCTGTAACTAAAGCTGCCACATGAGGAAACGCCTATTTGTAGATGCACATTTCATTCTCTTTGGGAAAAAAATATTGAGAACAAGCAATTTTTTCTTTCCAAAGGACTTTGCCTTTGAGCTCTGGGTATAATGGCTTTCCTAGGAAACACATCTCAGGGGTAATCCTGCAGCTCAGCTACTGAGTCCTGAAAATGAATCAATGGAGCTTTTGATAACAGCAACTTTTCCATCCATGCCACTTTTCAATTTAGCATGTTAAGAACTTGAACGACACAGTCACTACTTGGTCAGACATTAGCTTTGGCTCATTAGGGAGCTAGCCATAATTGTGAAGCTTGGGGAATGGGTTTTCATGCTCTTTTGATCCATTGTAGCCAGCAATTTTTAAAGCATATTGATTTATTCTAGGTGAAATTAAATTTATTTGATTGAGATTTCCCCTGGTCTTTCACACTTTTAAATTTGCACTGTGACATATCATATGCACTGAGAGACAAATTAATGTCTCTACAAGATTTCAGTTCTTGGAGGATTGTGGACATCTCATGAAAGGTGGAGAGTAGGATTTTCTTTTAAGTGAAGTGTACATATATTTAATATATAATATATATACACACATATATACATACATAGAGAGGGAGATACATACATTTTATTGGTTCACATGATAGGAGGAGGAGGAGGAAGCTTCATAGTCCAGCAATGAGACAACACACTAGACAGGCAGTAACTGCTCAGCACATGAAACTGGAAGCCTTGGCAGCCCGAGCCCAGTGCTGGAGGTCATTGTTCTTAGAATCACTGTTGTTGAGTCCATGATGAGGAAATAAAGAGGCTAGTGTCTGGGGTAAGCAGAAGACCACAGTAGCAGTAGGTATACATCTCAGGAAGAATACAGTTAGTGTTAGCATGCCCTGCCATGGGTAACCTCTTCTGATCATTCCTCACAGCCAGTCCTCTCTGTAAATGATCCTTGCATATACTCAGCCTCATTAGTCCTAGAAATTTTAAACCTAGTCAAGTTGACAACCAAGATCATCAATTACAAATTCAGCCATTATCAACTTGACAATAGTATTTCCTTATGCAATATTTAACATCCAAATATAAACAACTGATTTTAATTCTACCTAACATGATATAAGCATCCTGAATACAACCAAAAATACAGTACTACTTTCTCCAGAATAGGTGGTAACATCATCAAAGAAATGCTTACACTTCTTCTGAAAACCAATAACTTACATATTAGATGATGCAGACT
This sequence comes from Jaculus jaculus, assembly GCF_020740685.1. NCBI lineage: Eukaryota > Metazoa > Chordata > Mammalia > Rodentia > Dipodidae > Jaculus > Jaculus jaculus. The sequence goes on from NC_059103.1 coordinate 35,377,255, forward strand.
TAACAACACCTAATATTGATATTAACTCAATATTATGTTCCATCAAAATAAAAGAAAATATGGAGGACTGGGTGGTGGAGCACACACTTTTAATCCCAGCACTGGGGAGGCATTGGTAGGATTGTCATGAGTTCAAGGCCAGCCTGGGAGTACAGAGTGAGTGTCAGGCCAGTCAGCCTAGACTAGAATGAGAATTTTACCTTGAAAAAAATCAACAAATTTTGGATATCATTTGCTCTATCTATCTATCTATCTATCTATCTATCTATCTATCTATCTATTATCTATCTATCTATCTATCTATCTATCTATCTATCTATCTATCTATCTGTATGTGTATATCATGTGTATACACAAACATATTCTTAACAAAATTAGAAAGAAACTCTCATGATAATTATTACCATTATTTCTATAACTGGTCATGTGGCCACTGCTAGCATTTAGACCCACCTTTTACTACCTATTCTATATTCCCTCCTTCAGAGAGTACCACAGTAGCTCTTGGTCCTGGGCCATTTAGCATCTTTATTGGACTGAGTTGCCATAGTTTCCCATTTATCTTAATCATAGGGTACAGTGATGCTGAGCCATCCTAAGGCATTGCCTAAGGTCCAGGCATCTTCTGTTGTGGGCTAGTAGTCTAACTTTCCTCAATTACCTGCACTAACACTTCTATTCGTTTCATGACCTGTTTATTCAAGGTCATGAGGTGACCAAAGTTCTCAGCAAGAATTCTTCACACCCAGTTCAGTGCGGTTTTTGTTCCCATGATAGGAGCACCTGCACCTGTCTGGAGCCTCACCACCACAAGTAGCCAGTATGCTGAATCTTCCATCATTATTCTATTTCCTTTTCTTAGTTTTCAGTTCACATTAATATATAATAATTTGGAGATAATGAAGTTGTCCTATTTTAAATATACACTTCAAGAACTTTTGAAAATACACAGTCATATAATCATATTACATAAAGAATATAATCAGTATTGCAAACTGTTGCTTTAATATCTGAAGGATATCTTCACTAGATAAGGAATTCTAGGATGGTAGTCTTTTCTCCCATCTCTTGACAACAATGGCCTACTTCTTTCTGGTTTTATAGTTTCTGACCAGAAATCTATTGTCACTCAAATTGCTTTTATGCCACAGGTAAGGATGCATTTGTTATGGATGCTTTTAAGTTTATTTTTCTTTAATTTTCAAAAGTTTAATTACAATGTAGCTAATTGTATATGCCTTGAATTTTTCCTGATTTTATTTCACTTAGCTTGGTAAATTGGTAATTTTTGTCTTTTGACCAGTTTGGGGGGAGAATTTTGCAATTATTTCTTTGAATACATGTTCAGCAGTGCCCTCTTTCTTTTTTTATTCTCCCCTCACCCAGGAGACACAAATGTTATATATTATAGTTAAGCAGGTTCCTGTTTCCTTCATGTTCTGATGTCTTGTTCATATTGTAAAAGTCTCTATGGTTCTGTTTTCAAATTCCTTAATCCTTTGTAGTTCTGGTTCTTCTTTTGTGTTAACCATTGGAATATTTTAAATTTCAGTTCCAAAATTTTCATTTTTGTCTTTGAATATTATTTCTTTATCAAGACTTCCTATACTTTTCATTGGTTTTATGTATTTTTACTGAAGTGTTTCCTTATCACTTCTTCAAACCTTTGCATTGACCTTTGATGTCATTATTTATTATCTTTTTTTAGTTAAAAATGAGATTTTCCTGGACATGATGGCACATGCCTTTAATTCCAGCACTTGGGAGGTAGATGTAGGAGGATTGCAGTGAGTTCCAGGTAAGTCTAAGACTGCAGAATGAGTTCCAGGGTAGCCTGGAATACAGTGACACACTACATCGTCACAGGAAACCTTTGTCCTGGGGTGATACAAGCACAGTTCTACTCATCCCAGCTAGGGTACAGAAGGCAGAGAAAACTACAATAACACCAAAACCAATGGACCAGTATACTGGCGTCACACAGATAGCAGGGTGCGGGGTGGCTTACAGAAGAATTGGATCTCAAAGCCAGCTGCATCACTTAAGAGCCCATCAAACATAGATCACCACCCATGGAAGCTGCATTTCCAAAGCATGTTGCAAACATATAGACAGTTTGGCTGGCTAGAGAGTCTCCAGCTCATTGCACCATTTTCAGGCAATTCAGAGTCTACTCTTCAAGCCGTGTTTTCCTATACATAGGGAAGGGTATTGAAACTCTTCCCCAGACTTCTGAGTCTCTTGAACTTCTTCCACCACTCAAAAGGAGTATTTCAGTTTCTAATTAATGTAATCTTGGGGAATGGTTGTGTGGTCTTTTAAGTTTCAGGTCTCCCAGACTTGACTTCCTGAATCAGGGCCTCTTTCCTCTCTTCAGAAGAGAATATTTCAATTCAGATGAATCTGATACACTACACCCAACCTCAGAAGGGAGAGAGAGAGAGAGAGAGAGAGAGAGAGAGAGAGAGAGAGAGAGAGAGAGAGAGAGAGAGAGAGAGAGAGAGAGAGAGAGAGAGAGGGAGGGAGGGAGAGGGAGAGAGAGAAAAAGAAAGAGAGAGGGAGAGAGGTGTTTTCCTAGCTCTTCATGTCACTAGCGATTTTCAGTTGAAACCTGAACATTTGGGGGCCTAATATTTTTGGACATCTGCATCTTATTAAAACCTTTCCTTTTAACTAGTTTCCACTGAAATTGCTCAACCAGGAGGTGGGGGAGGGTTTCACCTCATGGAATGCTCAGAAAACGATGTTGAAACATATAGCTGTTTCTGTATTTCTTCTTTCAATTCTGTTCTTTTTCTTTTTGTACTTTAAAGTTCTGCTGTTCAGTGCATGCATATTAAACTAATACCTGATGTTTCTATTGGTTCTCATCATGATTTTTTTCTAAAAGGAAACAGTTATTTGAAATGCATTCAAGAAATTATTAATTGGGTTTTAAATCTTAAATTGTTACTAATTTTCATTAGAGAGAAATTTTCATGAACTTTGTCAAAGGTTGGGTTCTATGATGCCTGAATAACACTGAGTTTCCATGGGTCGTACAAGCAAACTACTGAATTTGTTAAACCGTTAACTGCAACTCAGAGTACTTTGGGTATCACATTTCTATGCATGGGATTCTGTAGTAGGATTTCTTCATTGGCAAGAGTTGAATTCTGACCATTCTGACCATTCCTATAGTCAGCCAAATGTTCACCTCCCAGCTGCCTTCCAACATGGAAAGAGCACTTCAAGGTGGGATGCATAGCCCTGGCAGGGATGCATGTGAGAGTGCTGGGACTTCCACTCTGATTCTCCTCAGCTAGCTTTGAAAAGTGTGCCTGCCTTTCAAACAGCTTTGTGATGAAATACACATAACATGAAAATTACTGTCTTAACTATTTTTAAAAATATTGTATTTTTATTTATTTGACAGAGAAAGAGTGGGCGCACCAGGGCCTCCAGCCAGTGCAAACTAACTCCAGACATGTGCGTCCCCTTGTGCATCTGGCTAATGTGGGTACTGGGGAATGGAACCTGGGTCCTTTGGCTTTGCAGGCAAATGCTTTAACCACTGGACAATCCTTCCAGCCCTATCTTAACTATTTTTAATTGTTAGTTTAGTAGTGCTAAGTATATTTACACTGTTGTGCAACCAAGCTCTAGAAATTTCTTCATTTTGCAAAAGTGGAAGTCTAGACTTATTAAACAACAAGTTACTTTTGCTTTTTCTAGTCCTTGGAAATAAGCTACTTTTTGTCTGTAATCGATTCTTCTAGGTATCCCCATATAGTTGGAAGCATATAGTATTTGTTTTGTTATTAGTTTATGTCACCTAACTTAATGTTTTCAAGTTTCATCCATTTCATTTTCTAAAATAACTGTCTGCTGCTCCTATAACACATAACCTGCAATCCCATAGGGAATACCAGCCACCCTGCTGAGGAGGGTCCCCAGGGAAATGAAGACAGGGAGGAGGGAAAAAAGGGAAACAATACATGATGTGTCCATATGAAATATATTGTTGATAATTTAAATAAAGTGAAAACTTCACTAGAGTGTGTGTTCTGTCTTCTTTTATCCATTCAGTCAACACTGGGGCTTGAGATACCTTCCCCTTTGGAGTATTATTAGTAATACTGTCAGGATCATGACTTTACAAATATCTCAGCAAGACAGTTCTTTCAATTTTTTTAGGTAAATTCCCAGAAGAAGAATTGCTGAATAATATGGTAATTTTATTTTCAAAGTTTGAGAAACTGCCATTTTTTTTTTTTCCATGTAGTACCAATAGTAGGAGAGGTAATTTACCGTGTTTCATTCTCTTTAGTAGGCTGGCTGACCCTAATCACCTACTTAGCCATTAGTAGAAACCAATAATCAGAGATATTTTCCAAATGATTTACAGTTTCTTACATGAGAATATTACTGGTTTAGGCAGCTTCCACAAGAGCAAGCAAGAAGACTTTTCAAATATTTAATAAAGATACAAAATCTTATATTTGGTAGATAATTAAAGGAAGAAAGGGTTCTAGGATTCACCTACTTTTACTTCTTTAAAGATGAGAAAGCACATAATATGGATCATAGGCAAAGGAAAATCTTTATGAAGTATTTTTCATATGCTTGTCTAACCTCTTTATTAAAAGTGATGTAGGAGAGACTGTGTTAGGGCTTTCATTCGCTGGTTTTGTTGTTTTTGATAGCCAGAGGGATATAAACTTTGATTGAAACATTTGACTCTGGTAACATGATTAAAAAATATTGAGTTTGTGGGCCAACTATCAGAAATAGGATATTTCTATTCCAACATGAACTTCAAAACAGATTCTACCCTGCAAAAAAAATTGTTTGATTCACTTCTGTAAAAGGCTTGATTTACTGGTGTGAACACAGATAGTCTTAAAAAGACACTTGATGTTTTTTTCTTAATGGTTCCCCTTTGTAATGGGTTTATTAGTTAATTTCCTAACAAGCTTAAATAAATAACCTTATTTTTTTCCAATTCCAGATGAGACTTGAGTTCCATTTAATCCATACCTCTACTAATACAGCTAAAGAAACTGAGATCCTAAATGGGTGACAAAGTAGCCTGACAGCTACTTTGTATAGTAGAGTTAGCTTGCACTGGATTTGAACTGCCTATTTTTTATAACTTCTTTTTTATTTTTCAATCTTCTGGAATTCAGTGTTTAAAGAACTTCTGTGATTTTTTTTAGTAAGCATATCCTAGGGTAACAACAACAAAACAAAATTGAGAAAGCTTTTTTTCCATTCCATTTTTAAGTTATAAATAGATACTTTGTTTTCTTGGCTTTTCACAACTGATTGTTCACATGTGTGTGTATGTGCACATATGTACGGTGTTAATGCCAGTACCTTCTTTGCTTTCCATCTTATTAATAAATAAGGCAAGCTTCTTACTTGAATTCAGGGGTTGCTGATCTAGTTAACCCAGTGAATATTCTGTCTTCCCTCACTGAATGCTAACGTTATAATAGGTGGGCAGTCATACCTACCCAGAATTGACAAGGGTATTGTGGTACTATCATCACTTTGAGGTGAGGTCTTCAAGTAGTTCTCATGAGGGCACTCAGCTAGAGTTCTTGAATTATGCACACATCCCACAAAACCAACCTTCAACTGTGACATTAAGATATCTATCATAACTTGGCTTTTGAAGGAATTGGAGTACATCCTACCTTACTGACTCACAGCAGCACTTGTCAGACCTATGTCTGGCCCTTGTAATTTTAAGAGACAGAGGAATAATTTTTTGGAATAAATATGAATACTTTAGAATTTGGGCAAAATGACCAATGATTAATTTCAGTGCTATTCTCACACAACAATCTAAGCCCTATGGAAAGAGCATAAGTAATACGGCATGAAATTATTCAACTTCTATAGGTCATGGTTGGGTAATAAGCACAAGCTTTCTAGTAATGATATGTTAAAATGAAAAAGTCAGAGGCTGTCTCCCAGAATATGTTTTTTTTTTCTTTTAAATTTATTTATTTGAGAGCGACAGACACAGAGAGAAAGACAGTTAGAGGGAGAGAGAGAGAATGGGCGCGCCAGGGCTTCCAGCCCCTGCAAACGAACTCCAGACGCGTGCACCCCCTTGTGCATCTGGCTAACGTGGGACCTGGGGAACCAAGCCTCGAACCGGGGTCCTTAGGCTTCACAGGCAAGTGCTTAACTGCTAAGCCATCTCTCCAGCCCCCAGAATATGTTTTTTAAAGTAAAAGAAAATAGAGTCAAAATATTATAACATATACTATCATTATGGGAATTAGGAAACTTCAGCAATTCCCTATCTACTTTCATATCTTGGACTCACATAGAAATTTAAAATTATTTTAATGATGCACCTGGTTGCCTTTGGCCAGATGTAATTGGGCTATTTCTCTGCTATTCACTCAAAGACAAGACAGCAATATTTTCCAGCATTGCTGCAGTTCCTTTTCAGTCCATTACAGTTCCATGAATCTGGTATGGTCTATTAAATGCTCTTAGCCAAAGTAATGCTATAAAATACTATGTATCAAGTATCATCCTAAGAGCTGTATATATGTACACTTATTTAATTTTCTCAGATAATATACTTCCATTTTATAAAATGAATTAACTGAGACATAAAGAGGCCAAAGAATTTGATCAAATTGTTGGTACATGGTAGAGGTTGGATTTGAACTGAAACATTCTGGCTCTAGAGTTTGTTACTACTCATAATCTGCATTCTAGTTCCAAATACAAGAGATAATGACAGACTTCACCAGTCACAAGAGAGCCTATAATTGTGGAGCTTGTTGGTACTTGGTAGTAAACTTCATGTCAGAGCTCAGTTAGTGCAGTTGAAAGGTCTATGAGGAGAAGGCTCTAACTAAGCAGCAGTAACAAGAAAGTGAGGGCTGTGTAGAGAAAGGGAGGATGTCAAACTTAAGAACATTTCTCTGTAACATTGTTGTTGCTGACATAGGTTTAGAATGTCAAAACAAAGCAAGCTAATGGGTGGCTTTGGTGCTTCTGCCCACCAAAATCTGCTTGGAGCAGTACTGTCTCTCCAGAAGGATCATCTACTAGGAACTGAACTGAGATTATAAATATCAAAACAGGATTCTGGCTTCTTCCCTGAAATGTTAGGAGATTTACAGTTGTCACTCCATCCTCAAAACAGGTAAAAAGCTGAACAACTTCAAAAAATCACCAACTCTTCCTAGAGACCTCAGAGAAGCAAGGTAATGGGGCAGGCTGTGGCATTTAAAATTGGTGAGACAGAAGCAGAATCACTTGACAGAGCAGAAAATAGCAAAGTTACAGGGGTAGGCCAGAGAAAATTGAGCTATAATTCATGAATTGCTGGATGCCAACACTAGACCACACTGAGAGGAAATGTTTGCAGGGCAGCTAGTCATCATGTGAGCCATTCTTGTACCATAAAGACTCTGTAAGTAAACTAGAAATGGGATATAAAGGGAATCATGGGGGACTTAATCAGATGGTATTGTGCACATGTAAGTAGAAGAACAGATTAATGATGGTGGAAAGGCATAAGGGTGGTCAGGGGAAGAGGCTGAGTAAAGGAAAGGCAGGGGAGGGATAATCAAAATTTATGAATAAGTCACATGGAAACCTACTTTTTTTGGACAATGGAACATTCAGAAGCCATAGATTGTTACTAGAAATTTTTCATTTCTGGGGATGAGATACCTTCCAGTGAGTTGTTGGCCAGGGAGTTCCCCTATGCCCCCAAACATCAAGAGCTGATGCTGTTGGTTTTCCACCAGGAATAGATGGCAATACCCTCCTGCTGAAAACTCCACATACTTGTGTTGCAAGATCACTGAGAAATCCTGCTGGAGATGAGCTGAAAACCTCCATGTAGACCAGCTGATAGAAAGCTGGAGAAAGATATACTGTATGCAGTTCAATAGGAGAAAGAGAAATCACCAGTGGAGATAAACAACAGTGAACACTGCAGGACTTAAATTTAGCCAGCCAGGCCAAATGAGCCAACAGGTACAATAGTGGCATGTCTCTTATGGGGGAAACCAACTGCTCTCTAATCGGACTGGAGACCTACAACATGGGAGGGAATGTATGCCTAATACTGAAAACCTATGACATGGATAGTTATGAGCCCTAGGGCTGTAATGTCTGCTGGTGTCTCACTAAATGTATTTACTATGCTCACCAACTGGCCAGTAAGTACTTCTCTTAATGTTCATACCCATATGTTAATGGCACCTCACTTTTGGTTAGAGAGGCTTCTCTTTTCAGGTGGCAGTGACCTTGAGATTGCTCAGAAGGCACCATGGTGCTGACAAGTGACAGAGCTTAGCACTGAAACATCTAAATCATACCTTCCCAGGCTCAGGCTCCATTATAGAAGAGGTGTAGAAGAGGTAAATAATGTAGTAGCCAAATAAAGGGTAGGGCTCCTTACAACGTGCTCCCCCAGACTCAAAATGGCCTGGGTATCCATGACCTTGCAGTGCCTGACACTATCTACACAAGACCATCATAATAGGAAGAAAAGATGATGACATCAAAATAAAAGTGAGAGTGATTGAGAATGGTAAGGGATATGATGGAGAGTGGAGTTGCAAAGGGAAAAGCAGGGGAGAGAGGGAGTAACCATGAGTTATTGTCTATAATTATGGAAGTTGTCAATAAAAATATATTTTTTAAAAAAGCTCTGTCAGGTTTGCATGGTGAAGATATGAAAAAATGTCCTCTTATTTCATTCAGGAAAAGGGGAAATAAAGGATTCAAGAACACTTTATTCTTCTGAAGACCTGCCCTTGGGAGTAGCTATTAATTAGAACTTGACTGACATAGGAAATGAGATATAGAACTCCATATAGAACCCTAAAATGCTCATTTAAAATTCAGAACCAAGATTTAGAACATTTGATTACAGGTGCTTCACTTACACCACTTGAGTATCTCAACTCATTTAGGATGGAAGCAGATGAAGTAGGAATTTCAATAAAACTCCATATATTTGTTGCATGACTCATGGCCAAAGCATATTTGCTGAATATTTGCAAGCAATAGAACCTAAACAATAATATATAGGTTCCTCAACTATCTTTGCCTAGGTATTTGCATAGTAGGGTTACATATTTTCTATTTTTGTAATATTTTATTTTATTAAGTAAGAAATTTGTACGGACACATCACATGTTGGTACCATCATTTCCCTCCTCCCTGTTCCCACTCTGATGAAGGCCGTTCTTAGTGGGATTGCTGGAATTCACCATGGAGTTGAGTTATATTAACTTTATCACATTAAGTAGCTTTTTTTCTTGATTAATGCTTATTTTCTTATGAAGGAAAGATAACAGCTATTTGAATTATATTTAAAATAATATTTTCAAATAATTTTTAGTATTATTTCCATTATTTTTTATAGTTAGCACACAAAGTAATAAATTTTACTAAATAATTTCAATGCACATGCCATTACACTCTTTTCTCTTTTACTCATTCTCCTCCTCAGCTGCTCTATCCAGGCCTCCCTGTACACACCATTGCTTAATCTCCCAAAAGAGTGCCCGATTCTGCTTACATGTAAAATGAATATTACATTACTCTTTCTTTTCTTTTTTAAAATATTGATTTATTTGCAAGGAGAGGGGTTGGGGAGAAAGAAAATGGGTACAGTAGGTCCTCTTGGTACTCTGTTCATCTGGCTTTATATGGGTACCGGGGAATCAAATCCAGCCCATCAGCATTTTCAGTGAAGAGCCTTTAAACACTAAGTCATATCTCCAGCCAAAGTACTCTTTCTTTTTCCTCCTCTTTCATCCCTTCAGATTTCTTCTTCCATTCTCACTTCCCCTTTCTAAGTTCATTACATACATACATACATACACACACACACAAATCTATATTCCGTGTACATGAAAACATGTGATATTTGTTTTTCTGAGTCCCACTTATTTTGCTTCACAGAATTATCTGTGATTTTGTAATGGGAGTTTTGGGTATAATGGGAGTGTTGGGGTTCCTTGCTAATACCCTAGTATAGCCTAATGTGCCAATAAATTTGAGGTATCCCAAGATCCTTGTTTATGAATTTTAAGAATTAAAATCCATAGACCAGACAGTGAGATTAAGAAAAGAAATGAGAAGAAAGTGCAGAGAGCTCCTACCATGTGAAAGTCATGGGGGGAGGGTGTAGAGAGCTCATGTGGGAGTGGGAGTCTCTCCGTCATCTCAGACAAGCTGGGCTGAGATGAGGGGGGACTGGAGACTCAGGAAAGATGAACAGTCAAAAAGGGGTCTTGTCCACATGCTAAACATCCATAATTTTTTTGTGGTGGGCTTTATCTTGTGACTCTGGTGAGTCAGAGAGAGAGCTGGTTGCTCTGGGCTCAGAGCTGAGTTTAAGTAACTAGATGCTAGGATCAGATTTAAACCTTAATTCTTGGAAAATCCTTCCTAGGGGTGAAATCAGGTTTTGTGTGTGTGTGTGTGTGTGTGTGTGTAAAAACAGATATAAGTAGCTCCTCTAGTCAAGAGATAAGGAAATGAGAGATCCATCTCTGATCTCTAGCAAAGTAGAGGTTGTAAGAACTAATTCAAGGACATTCCTGCTTTTTTCTTTCAAGGCCCAGTCACCCTAAACTGATTTAGTTTCAAACATTTTCCTGCAAATGTTACAATATATATATTATATATATATATAATATTATATATATACAATATATATATATTATATATATACAATATATATATATATATATATATATATATATATATATATATATATACAATATATATAATATTTATCAGTCCCAATGATGTTCATACATCCCCATAATCCAAGATCTTTTAACTGAGCCATAATACCAAAACAATAACCTCAAAAAACCCATAATGGCACAGAATAAGCACTCACACTGCAAAAGATGGCATTAGTCATAGCAAGGAAATATTCAACCAATTCAAGATTGAAAACAACCAGGGCAAATATCAAACTCTGCAGTTTCAAGTCCAACAACTGTAGCCAGTGACAAATCTCCAAGTCTGGTAATTCTAACCAGCAACAAGTCTCTGGAGTTCCACTTCCACCCCTCCAGCTAGGCTACTCACAGTCCTGGAAAACTTCATCTAGGGCCGGCAGCTTTCCTTAGCAACCATCTCATGGTCCCAGAATTTCACTGGGTCTCCACGGCAATCTACTGTTCATCCTCATAGCCCCATGGGGTCCCCACACAGGCATCCAGCAAACCTGCTTCACATTGCCAATGGCCATTTCCAAAACACAAGACCATGTTGCAAACCCAATGACCCTCTCTTTCCTGTATTCTTATACTCCAGAATACCAGGTAGGGTGCCAATTTGTTAATCCAGGGGGTAATAAAGCAGACTTTGAAGAACAGGACACTTCTTGAGCACTCAGGCATATTTATATTTTTTGACAACTGAAAAAAAAAAAAACTACAATGTGCATTTTCTTCATCCAATCACTTGTTGATGGACATCTAGGAATGTTATTTTTCTTAACCATTATGAGCAATGTAACAGGAGTTATGGCTTCTCCTATGTTTCTGTGGTGCAGGGATTACAGTTCTTCAGATATATATCCAGTTGTGCTGTTGATGGATCAAAGAACTAGTCAAAACCTGACAGTCCTACCCTGGAAAATAAGTCAACAAAGAAAATGGCTCTGTCCCTTTCTCCTCTCCCTTCCCCCATTATCCGCCCTGCTTGTCCCTTCCTTTAAATATCCAGCTCAGCTGCTCTGAGCAAGGCAGCATCAAACCTGCTGTCCAATAAACAATAGCCTGCTGTTGAGGTCATATATTCTTTCTCTTTATTTCCACATTGCTCTAATTGGTTCAGCCTGACTATGATCCAAGAATGTGGACTCTCAAAGCTGCAGTAATTTGCATTTAGCTGATGTTGAACATGTGTACCAATCTTTATTGGCTATGTGTATTTATTCTCTGAGGACTGGATTTTTTTTGTTGTTGTTGTTATTTAGTACATTTATTGATTGAATGGTATTGCAATTAATTCCCACATCTCCATCATTTGGGAATCTAGCATTCAGAACACCTAAGTTTATGGTGGAAACCTAATCAAAACACCACATTCCACCCCTGGCTCCCATAAACTGATAACCATCCATAATGCAAAATGCAATTCATTGAATCCAACTTTAAAAGCCCCCATAATTTTTGTCACTTTTATTTTTTTCTTTATCTTTTTAAAAAAATTTTTATTGACAACTTCTGTACTTACAGAAAATAAATCATGATATTTCCCTCCCCTACCCCATTTTCCCCTTCACAACTCTGCTCTCCATCATATCCCCTCCCTCTGTCCATTAGTCTCTTTTGATGCCATCATCTTTTTCTTATATTATGAGGGTCTTGTGAAGGTATTACTAGGCACCATGAGGTCAATGGATAGCAAGGCCAATTTCTGTCTGGGAAGTTGCATCGTAAGGAGTGGTACTCTTCCTCTGGCTCTTACATTCTTTTTTCCACCTCTTCTGCAATGGACCCTGGGCCTTGGAAGATGTGAGAGAGATGTCTCAGTACTGACCACTCCTCCATCACTTCTCAGCACTATGTTGCTTTTTGGATCAACCTAGTGGTTACCGCCATATGAAAAGAGAAGCAAACATGAGAGTGGCACTAATATATGAATATGAACATTAAGTGCAGTGCTTTCAGGACAATTTGGTGAAAATAAAATATGCATTTAGCCAGACAAGAGCAGGCTTTATACCCCTAAGGCACATGACCTCCCCTGCCATAGGCTTTGATTAGGTTTTCAGTACCAGGCATGTATTCCCTCCTATAAAGAGGGCCTTCAGTCCAGTTAGAGAGCAGTTGGTTTCTCCCACAGCAGACATGCTACTATTGCACCTTTTTGGTCATTTGTCCTGTCTGGTCAAACTTGAGGCTTCAGTGTCCACTGTTTTCACCACTGATGACTTCTGTCTCCCATAGGGCTTCATGCAGTGCAGCTTTTTCCAGCTTTCAGTTGTCAGGGCTACAGGGAGAAGGTTTTCTTCTCAGAAACAACTCGATTTCTCAGTGACTTTGCCTCTCAGGCATGTGAAGTCTTTAGCAATAGGGTCTTACCATCTCTTTCTCATGGGGAACAAAGGGCCTTGGAAATAGCCTGTAATGTTTTTAATCAATGCAAATGTTGTTCAAGCATCCCTATAGTCCTAGATCTTTCAACTGAGCCATAATACCTAAACAAACCCCTCAAAACCCGTAATAGTGCAGAATAAACATTCATAGTGCAAAAGATGGCATTGGGCATAGCAAAGAAACATTTGCCCAATACGGGATTTAAACAGAGCAAACATCAAACTCTGTAGATACAAGTCCAACAACTCTATCCAGTAAAAAGTCTCCATGTCCAGTAATTCTAACCAGCAAGAAGTACCTGGAATTCCAATTCCACCCCTCCAGCTAGGCTACTTACAGTCCAGGGTAGGAAGCTCTCCTTAGCAGCCATCTTGTGGTCACAACATCTCCACTGTATCTACTGTATCCCATTGTCCATCCTCAAGGTTCCATTGGGTGTCCATGAAGGTAATCCAGCAAACATGCTTCAAACCACCCATGGCCATTTCCAGAACACATTACCATGTTGTAAATTCAATGATCCTCTCTTCTACATTTAAGCTCCATAATACCAGGTGGGGTGCCAATTTGTTAATACAGGGCGGGGGGAGTAATGCAGACATTGAAGAATAGGTCACTTCCTGATCATTCAGGCCCTTTCCAAGAGTCTACATTCTTCCTGTTGCTCCAGTGCAGGTCAGCTTGCCCAGTCTCCAAAGGTTGTAATCTCTCATATAATTTCAGCTGAATGAGTAGAAGTTTCAGCCTAGAGATTTCATTTCCATATCCCTGTGCATACACCAGTCATTTCAACCCAATGCAACCCTACAGAAGTTCTTAGGACATGGGCATAACGGCAAGCCTCTCACACGAACTGCTTCTACCTCAATCCAAGAAAAGTTCCTCCTCACCCTCACAAGCCAAACCTCACAGTCCATAGTTCTTACTGCACTTGGGTCTTTCAGTTCTGACTAGAATAGTTTATGAAGCAGTACTTATAACACTGAAAGGCATTTCTTAGGCCAGGTTTCAAATTCTTTCACAATTCTCTTGAATATCAGCTGCAAAAGGTCATAGCCACACAGTCAGGTGTCTAGCAGCCATTGACCCACTTCTGGTACCAACTTAACTGTTGAAGTCAGGTTTGAATTGCTGGCAAAAAATCACTTGGCCAAGAGCAGCTTGTGGAATAAAAAAGGTTTATTTTGCCTTACAGGCTCAAGGGGATGCTCCATGATGGCAGGGGAAAATGATGACATGAGCAGAGGATGGACATCACCTCCTGGCCAACATCAGGTGGACAACAGTAGCAGGAGAGTTTGCCAAACACTGGAAAGGGGACTCTGGCTATAATGCCCATAAGCCCAAAAATACATTACCTCCAGCAAGTGTTAATTCCTAAATTTCCTGCAGCTGGGAGCCTAGCATTCAGACCTAAGCTTATGGGGGCCACCTTAATCAAACCACCACAAATGGTTTGATTTTCCAGTGTCTTGTTTTGAAGTTCTTAGTATATTTTAATTATTAATCCCTTGCCTGATGGAATATGCACAGAAATTCTGGTTCTTCATTCTGTGGGATGCATCTTCACTCTAACTGTTGTTTCTGACTTTCATGTCATTCAACTTGTAAATTCTTGGATTTTTTGTTTGTATTATTTTCAAAAAGGTCTTTCCTGAATCTTTAAATGTTTTACCTAAATTTTTCTGAAGTGTATCTGAAGTTTCAGGTTTTACATTCAGGTACTGTCCATTTTAAAATAGATTTTTGGAGTCATTGGAAGGATTAGATGTTGACAAAGATACACAAGATCCCAGGACTAGAGACCTCACATTTTGGACCTTGTCTGAGTTATCAAAGAATTGGAAATGTAGATTCAGAGAAGGACAACTTGTGAATTATGAGATTTATTTTAGGGAGAGTTAGGATCCAGATGGAAGGCTCAGATGGAAACCCAAGCCAAAAGAAATTCTACCCCTTCATAGCCTGGCTTACAATGTGGAGGGGAGACTCATAAACTCTCCCTCACACAAAGAAAGGCCTCAGCAAACACATTTGTGGAAAGCAAAGCAGAAAAACACTCACAGCAAGGCAGAAAAATGTGGAGAAAAAGAAATCCTGGCTCGTTTCACTCTTCAGGCTGGAAAGGGAGAGAGCATATTCCACCCACATAGGGAAGGAGCCAAGAGCTCACAAGTGGGATCAAAAAGAACCAAGAGGCAATAGGGCAAGGGAACAAGAAACATGCATGTGCTAGGCCCATATATGAATCAAAAATTCCAACTAAGACAAGCCTCATTTAAGAGTCAGGTATGTAAAGAAGGGACCAGATTTGTTGTTGGGCAAAGGGTGTGACTCAGCAAGGACCAGCCCACAGGTGAGGTAAGATGAGGAGCAAGAGGGACAAGATGCTGAGGAGTTGTTGCTTGTAGCCATTTTGGATGGGGAAGATGGCATTCATGTTTCCATGGGCCAGTTCCTAGATAACTACTGGCCTGAAAAAAGGCTACCTTTATCCTAACCCTCATCACATTTTAGACTGGTTTTGTGTAGATTAAGAGGTACAGGGATATCCAGCTTTCCCAAATTCATTGGTTTAAGAGGTTGTTTTCTTTATAACCTATGTTACTGGGGTCATTGTCAAAAACTAGGTTGTTGCAGCTGTGTGGGATCATTTCTGGGCTCTCCATTCAATTTTACTGGTCTATATTATTTTATTGTGTCAGTACCACACAGTTGTTTTTGTTGTTAGTATAGCTCTGAAGTATAATTTGAGATCATGTGTAATACATACATCATTATTCATTGTGTGGAAGAATCCTTTAATTATTTATGGATTTTCTTGTAGCTTATATAAGAATTTTTAAATTGCTATTCTAGCTCTGTGAAGAATGTTATTGGAATTTTAATGGATATGGTATTGAATCTATTGATACTTTTCAGTAATATAGTCTTTTTTCACATTAGTTCTGCCAATTTATGAGCACAAGAGCTGTTTCCATGTGCTACTACTTCAATTTATTTCTTCAGTGTCTTAAAGTTTTCACTGGAGAGGCTGATCACCTCCTTGCTTGGGTTTATTCCTAATATTTTATTTTTCTTAAACTTATTAAAAACGCTGTTTTTCCTGATTTCTGTCTTGGCAAGTTCATTATTGGTACATGAGTTTTGTATGTTTATTAGTATCTTGCTACAATGCTGGAATGTTTATTAGGTCTACAAAGTCTGTGGCCAAAACATTTGTGTGATTAAAAGTAAGATCATGTCTACACATATGTATAATTAGACTTATTTTCTCCTTTATTAATATTTCTTTGTTTGTTTCTTATGTATTACTGCTGTATGACTTTAAATATTGCATTAAATAAGAGTAAATAAAGTGGGCACAATTACCTCATTGTAGATTTTTGGGGAAATACTCTTTTTCACATTTAGTATAATGTTGGTTATAGATATGTTATATATAACATTTACTATGTTGAGATAATCCTTCTATTTCTAATTTCTTTAGGGCTTTTATCATGAAGGTATATTGAACTTTGTCAAAGACCAATTTCTTTTATAAAAAAATTAAGGCAACATTGTTTTTATTAGATGTGGACATATTTTGTATGTAAACACAGATGTTGGTATGATCCTTTCCCTCTTCCCTGCCCCTTTTCTGAAGAGGCCTTCCTTCTTTGCTGGGGATGCAGATCAATACTATGGGGATTGTGGATCATGCATTATGGGGGCAACAGTCATTTATAGGGGAGAGGTGTTGTCTCTGGCAAAATGTCCTAACTTGTGGCTCTAACAATGTTTCCACCCCCTCTTATCCAAAATTCCCTGAGCCATGCTGGGAGCATTTTAAGTCTACGGCAGTGATGGGCACTTAGGAGCCTCTGGATCTCTGGTTTGGCTGGTGTTGTCTGTCCTCAGTATCCATCTCCATCATCCTTATGCTGATATCAGAATCACTAAGAAAGCAGCACTCTTGATTATTTCACCAATGCCTCTGTGGCTTCAGTTGGGGCCAAGGTGGAGTGCACTGGGTTGTTTATCTCCTCAGGTCTAGCTCTGCTCTGAAAAAGAGAAACAGATTCTCAAACAAAGAATGAAGTCAGCACTGGTTAAATGGGATAACCGTTATTAATTTAGAGAGAAGTAAAAGGGTGTAGTCCCTCTTATAGGCTAAGGTTAGTGAGAGCTTGACAATAAAAAGCAGAATAATTATCTGGATATGATTCTGACTTGTTCCTGAGTTCCAGATATGGTTTCCTTACCACTGAATGGATCTGTTAGTCAATCCAAGAGCAGTTGGTTACCCACCATGACTGTGTACCACTACTGCACTTGTGTGAGCATCATATCAGGTTTTTGTGCTTCTGAGTCACTTAGAGTTTGAGTTGCTTGCCAGATGTTGGTCACTTTCCTCTGATAGCTCATGTAGCACATGGCATGACTATATGGAACTAGATGAGCTAGTTGTCTGGAGCCTGACTTTCCTCTGGATTCCAACCAGGTCCCTGCATGGTCTGTGCAGACAGCACCATACATGTGTTTAGCAGTACGGTCTTACCATTAACCTCTGGTAGGTAAGTGCTTTGACAGAAATATGTCTTGTTTGTTTTGGGAGATTTAGTAGGTCTCTCTGATAAATATCTCACTGTAGATGTAAACCACATCTTGGTACAGGGAATTACAGGCCAGCCCTGAGACAGAAAAAAAAAAAAAAGAAAGAAAGAAAGAAAGAAAGAAAGAAAGAAAGAAAGAAAGAAAGAAAGAAAAAGAAAAAGACTGAGAAGAAAGAGAAACAGTAGAAGTTTGAGGTTAGGTTTTGTCTCACACTCTCCAGGGTCCTTATATTCAGGTGCTCCCCATAAGGTGCTCTTGAGGGTTCCACCTTTTAGTCAGCCTTCCAGGATATAGTATTCAATGGCACCAGTTCAAGTTGAGTTCAGTTTTTTGTCCCTTCCACCCTTTCTCTTCCCCCAAGCCCTACCATTCCTATTGCCCAAGCCTCGAGATGCTATTCATTATGTCAGCAACTTGGGCTGATCCAGGTTAGGAACTGCAGATGAGTGGGATCCTTGTCTTTCTGTGATTGTGTAAGTTCACTTAGAATGATCTGTTCCAAGTTCAACCATTTTTCTACAAATTTCAATGTGTCATTTTTTTCTTACTGCTGAGTAGAATTCCATTCCATACCTCATTTTGGTTGCCATTCATCCAGTGATGGGCACCTGGGTTGATTCCAGTTTTCAGCTAAAATGAATTGAGCAGCTATAAACACAGTTTAGCCAATATCTCTAATTTGAGATGTGAAGCTTTTCAGGTAGATGTCCAGTAAGGGAAAACAGAGTCTGTTGGTTACTCTATATTCATCCTTTTCAGGAGTCTCCATAATGATTTCCACAGTGTTTGTACCAGCTTACATTCCCACCAACAGTGAATGAGTGTTCTTATTTTTCCATGGCTTCATCAACATTTGTTTGCATTTGATTTTTTAATGCTCGTTTGCTATCCTTATTGGAGTAGGGTAGACACCCATAGTTGTTTTAATTTGCATTTCCATAATGATTAGGGATGTTGAACATTTTCTTAAGTGTGTGTTAGCCATTTGTAATTCTTCCTCTGAGAACTCCCTATTTATTTCTCTGCCCCACTTTGGAGTGTGTTGTTTGATTTTTTATTATTTAGGGTTTTTTTTTTTGTTTTCTTTGTAAATTCTAGATATTAGGCTTCTGTCTGTGGTATAGCTAGAAAATATTTTCTTCCATTCAGTGGGAAGCTATTGGCTCTGCTTGTGGTATGTTTGTGAAAAAGCTTTTTAGCTTCATGAGATACCACTGTTGAGTGTTTGGTTAATTTCCTTGGCTACTGGGGTTTTGTTCAGAAAGTCTGTTCCCAGTCCTACATTGTCAAGAGTGCTGCCTAGTTTTTCTTTCAGTAGTTGAAGAGTTTTAGGTCTTATTTTGAGGTCTTTAATCCATTTGGACTTGATTTTTGTCAAGGGCAAAATGAGTGGGTCTAATTTCATTTTTCTACATATGGTCATCCAATTTATCCAACACCTTTTGTTGAAGATGCTGTCTTTTCTCCAGGCTACATGATTAGCACCCTTGTCAAAGATGAAGCAGCTGTAGTTACTTGACCTGTGGTATGGGTCTTCAACTCTGTTCCATTCATCTATGTTTCTGTTTATTATTCCAGTTCCATGCTGTTTTGTCAGTATAGCTTTAGATCAGGTATGGTGGTACCACCAGAGGTGGCATTTTTTTTTCCAAGGATATTTTTCAATATTGCATTAAATCTGTATATTGCTTTTGGTGGAATTACCATTTTCACAATATTAATTATACATATTCAGGAGTATGAGAAGTCTTTTCATCTTCTCAGGGTCTCCTCTATTTTTTTTCTTGTATTATTTTATGTTTTCATTAAATAGTTCTCTCATATTCCAAAGTATTTAATTTTCTACTTGCTATTGAACATGGGGCAGCCTCACTGATTTCTTTCTCTGTATATTTGTCCTTTCAATATAGAAGGGATACTAATTTTTGTGCATTTATTTTGTATCCTTCCATTTTGCTGATGGAAATTGTCACCTTTAAAAGTTTTGAGAAGGAGGCATTTTGGTCACATATATAGGATCATGTCATCTGCATATAAGCTAACTTGACTACTTCTTTTTCAACTTGAATCCCTAATCCCCTTTATTTCTTTCTCCTGTCTTATTGCTTCAGCTAATACTTCTAGTACTGTGTTGAAGAACAGTGGTGAGATTGGGCACCCCTATCCTGTTCCCAATATCTGTGGGAACTCCTTGAGGTTTTTCCCACTAAGTATTATTTGGGCTTTTTATTGCCTTTATTGTGTTGAGATATAAACCCTCCATGCCTATTCTTTCTAGTGTTTTGATCATGAAGTGGTATTATATTTTGTCAAAGGCCTTCTCTGCATCAATTGAGATAATCATGTGGTTCTCATGATTCAGTTTATATATATGGTCTATTACATTGATAGATTTCCACATGTTAAACCATCTTGCATGCCTGGGAAGAAGCCTACTTGATCGTGTGGATAATGATTTTGATGTGTTGTTGAATTTGGTTTGCAAGGATTTTGTTCAGGTTCTTTTATTTAAGTTCATTAGGGATATAGGCCTATAATTTTCTTTCCTTGTTGCATCTCTGCCTGGTTTTGCTATTAAGGTGCTACTAGCTTCATAAAAGGAGTCAGGGAGGATTCTCTGATCTCTGATTGTGAGGAACAGTTTGAGAAAAATTGGTTTCAGTTCTTCTATGAAGGTTTGATAAAATTCAGTTGAAAAGCCATCTGGTCCTGGACTTTCTTTTGGGGGGATGTTTTTGTTTACTTTTTTGATCTCCAAGAAGGTGATAGGTTTGTTTAGGAGATTAATCTGCTCTGAGGTTAGATTTTGTTGGTGATGTGTGTTTAGGAATGCATCCATTTCTTCCAGATTCCAATTCATTAATGTTTACTTGATTGGGGTGGAAAGTTCTGTAGATATCCATTAAGTCTAGTTGATCTATGTTGTTGTTGAGCTCTATTATTTCCCTGTTTTCTGCTTGGATGAACTGTCTGTTGATGATTGTAGAGTGTTGAAGTTCCCAACTATGATGGTGTTGGTGTTTATTTCTGCTTTATTGTTGAGTAGAGTTTGTTTTATACACTGTGGTGCACCTGTGTTTGGTGCAAATATATTTATGATTGTGATGTGCTCATTTGGATCATTCCCTTGATGAGTAAGAAGTAGCGTTTTTGTTCTTTTTGGTTACTTTTGCTTTGAAGCCTATTTTATCAGATATCAATATAGGAACACTTGCTTGTTCTTTGTAGTCCATTTGCTTGGAATATTGTTTGCCAACTTTTTATCCTAAGGAGGTGTCTATCTTTGGTGGTGAGGTGGGTTTCTTGAAGACAGCAGAGAGAAGAGTCCAGTTATTTAAAAATTAATTTTATTTACTTTCATTTGAAACAGAGATGGGAGAGAGAGAGAGAGAGAGAGAGAGAGAGAGAGAGAGAGAGAGAGGGAGAGGGAGATAGATAATGGGCATGACATGGCCTCTAGCACTGCAAGTGAACTCCTAATACATGAGTCACCTTGTGTATCTGGCTTACGTGGGACCTGGAGAATCAAACATGGGTCCTTAGGCTTCACAGGCAAGAGCCTTAACCACTAACCCATCTCTTCAACCCAGAGTCCAGTTTTTTGATCCATCCTGATAACCTGCGTCTTTTGATATTAAGACCATTAATATTTAAGGTTATTACTGTGAGGTTTGAATTAATCTCTGCCATGGTGAGGTGTTTTATGGGTTTAGGTGCTTTCTTGTGCTATTTTGAGCCTGGTCTATTTTGGTTACTGTGATTTTCTTGTTGGCTTTTGAGACTGGTTATTTGACTCTTTGATGTGGCGTATTCCCTCCAGTATTCTCTATAGGTTTAGATTTGTTCATAATCATAGAGTTGACTTTTTTATGGAAAGTTTTTCTTTCACCATCTATTATGAGAGATACTTTTTCTGGGTAAAAGTAGCTTGGGTTAGAAGCCATAGATTTTTAGACCCTTCTGGTCAAAGACAATTTCTATAACTATTGAGATATGAAGTGATTTCTGTCAAATCTATTTGTATTTTGTATTACAAACAAGAACTTTCTACTGCTGAGCAATTTCTCTAGCCTTATGTATTGTATTACATTTGCCTATGTTGAACCAAACTCTCATCCCTGACTTGCAAACAGTTTAGTCATGGCATATGATCTTTATGTATGTGTTGTAAATTTTTTATTAGCATGTTTTAATTATAAATAATAATAATAGGTTTTATTACAGCATTTTTATATATGGACATAAAGTATTTTGATCAAATTAACCCCCATTACCTTCTCTTGTCCTTTTCCCACTGCTGTTAATATTCTTTTCCTGTATTCATCTTTCATCATTCTACGTTCATGTCTTCTTTTGAGCCTGTAAGTTTAATTAGGATTACTTAGAGAAAAATAGATAGCAAAGTTTCAGGAGTATGGCTAACTTATAAGTAGCTACACCATTGAAGAAAATACTCTCTCTTCCAGCAATCTTTAGAGTGGAGATTTTCCTTATTTTTGGATGAAATATTCTGTAGATATTATTAAACCTATTTTATTTGTGTTGTCATTTAATGCTGAAGCTTTTTGAGTGATATGTAATTTGAATGACTTACTGAAAGTTAACAATGGGCTATTGGATACACCTGCCATCATTTTATTAGGATCTATTTGACCTTTTATTCCCATTAGTGTTCATTTTATACAATTGGGATTCCCAAAGTTTGGTGCATATATACTTATAGTTATATTTTTTATTGTCTCCTTTATTAACGTGTAATGACTGGTGTTAATTCTTCTGACTAGCTTTGTTTTGATGTCTACATTTTTGTTGTTTTGTTTTTATCAAAGAAGGATTTTGTTCTATCCTAGGCTGATCTGGAATTTACTATGTAGTCTCAAGGTCTTGAATTCATGGTGATCCTCCTACTTCTGCCTCCTCAGTGCTGGGATTAAAGGTGTGAGTCACCACGCAGGGCTTGGAGTCTTCTTTTTACCAACTATCAGAATAGCTACACAAGCTTATTTTCAGCTTCCATTTACTTGACAGATTGACTTCCATACTTTGACACTCAGTTTGTGGTTATCTTTGCAGTAGAATATATTTCTTAGAGAGAAAAAAAAAAATGATGCTGTTTTTCAATTCAGTCAGCCAGTCTGATTTTTTTTTAAATTTTTGTTCATTTTTATTTATTTATTTGAGAGTGACAGACAGAGCGAGAAAGGGAGAGAGAGAGAGAGAGGGGGAGAGAGAGAGAGAGAGAGAGAGAGAGAGAGAGAGAGAGGGAGAATGGGTGTGACAGGGCCTCCAGCCACTGCAAATGAACTCCAGACACATGCTCCCCCTTGTGCATCTGGCTAACATGGGTCCTGGGGAATTGGGCCTTGAACCAGGGTCCTTAGGCTTCACAGGCAAGTGCTTAATCACTAAGCCATCTCTCCAGCCCCAGTCTGACTTTTTTATTAGCTATTCCTGAGAGATTTTTACTAATTCAACTAGTTATGTGGATTGCTTTCTGGTTTGTTAGATTATTGTTTGTACTTCTTGTGTTCCCTTGTGAGTACTAGGAATTTGCTGGTTTACTGTGCTAGACATGATGGATTCCACCCCAGCTCTCCTTTGCTCATCTCTTCCTTTGAGGAAATTTATTCTTTTATGGTTTCATGATTTAGATTATCTTCCTTTAAATTTATTCTGCAGTAGTGCCTTGGTTGTCCTGAATTGTGTTATTTTGTACTGGTCTTGAAATATCTTTATTTTGACAACTATTTAGAATGATAGCTTTGATGAACATAGCAACTTTAGGTGGCAATTGCCTGCTTTCAAAGCTTCCTAAGCTTTTAGGACTGCTGACTAAAGATCCTCAAGAGAGTCAGTACTGTCCTCTTCTTTTCATATTTTTTTGCTTTGAATTTCTGTTTTAAAAATATTTTTCTTTACAAGAGAGAGAAGCAGCAAAAGAGAATGGGCATTGCAAGATCTCTTGACACTGGAAACAAACTCCAGACACTTGTGACACTTGTGCCTCTAGCTACTGTGAATTGAACCTTGATTAACAGACTTTGCAAAAAAAAAAAAAAAAAAAAAAAGAAAAAGAAAAAAAGGGTCTTTAACCAATGAACATTCTCCCTACTCCAGCTTTGCATTGCTGACACTCTGACTGTAATATGTCACAGAGGAATTATTCTCTGGTCATGTGTGTTTGGGGTCCTAAATACTTCTTGTATTTAGATGTTCATTTCTTTCTCTAGGTTTGGCAAATTTTCTGCTACCATTCCTGAATATATCCTATGTGCCTTTAGTGTTTACCTCAGATGCTTCTTATGTCTTGTGGATTCTTAGGTTTGGTCTTTTGATGAAAGTCCAAAGTAATTAGATGTTTTGGTCATGCTTCTTGATTTTTTTATTAGTTGATGGTTGAATATAGTATTTCTTCAATGTATCATCTTTCCTTGATACTTTTTTCTGTTTGATCAAATCTCTTAGTGGTAATTTCCGCTGTTTTTCTATTTAAATTAAATAGAGTTTTTCTCTTCCTGTGTTTCTATATTTTTTTCAAAATCTTTCAGATTTTCCTTTAAAATCAATTTCTTCCTGCTGCTGATGTTTTCATCCATACTGATGATTTTCTTATCACTTTGTTGACTTTCTTGTTTGTTTCTGCATTTTTCTCTCTAGGTCCTGAATTGAATTAATGTGTTTGCTTGTATCTTTCTTCCTTCAGGTCATTGATAATTTTTGTCAGTAATCCTTTATGGGCATTTTATCTTCTTAGTACCACTGAGCTCAGTAGCTTAGGAGTTATCTTTTGGAGCTGTTGGGTTGCCTTGTTTATTCATGTGTCACATACTTCTCTCTTATGATTTGCATATATGCCTACTTAAATATTCTTCTAGTTTCATTTGGAATGTTTATTGAGCAGCCTATTCTTATGGGCTCAGTCCCTAACATAGTCCAGAGAAGAGAAACCACACTACTGTAACAGCAGCATCAAGCCACTTGAGATGTAGAAAGGCATTTAAAATCAAATAAAACCCATTAATGTATAACCAATGATCACAAAAAGTGCAAAAATTATAGAGTATATGTAATGAAGTTAAAAATTATGCAGAGTAACTGTAGAAGTAGTAATTGAATGAGATAAATGAGAGATTCAGGAAAAGGTTGAAATAGAGAAGTTCACTTAGTATAAAAGAGAAAATAGAATATGAGTTGGCAACAGTGGTTTATAGAGAAAGAAATAGAGAAAGAAATTTGAATATATATATATATTCAAATATATATATATATTGAGTTTTTGAAGTAGGCTCTCACTCTAGCCAATGATGACCTGGCACTTACTCTATAATCCCAGTCTGGCTTTGACATCATAGAGATCCCCTTACCTCTGCCTCCTAAATGCTGGGATTAAAGTTGTGTGTCACCATACCCAGTCTAAAAAAATAAGTGAATAATAAAAAAAAAAACTTTCAAGTGATGAGATTCAAAAGCAATTTAGATAAATGTAATAACTAAAGAAATCTATGTGTCATTTGAACATTAATTACAGCAAATAATTCAAAATGTTACTAAATGTGTAAATAGAGAAAAAAGGTGAAAAAACAGAGGTCAAAAAGAAGAAAAATAATATTACCTATTAATGAAAATTTTTGTAAACTAAATTAAATGAATGTTTGAGATGGAATATTAAAAATAAACATAAAGGCTTTATACATAAATAAAGTAAAAAGACTACCAAAAGTACATCAAGAAAACAGTAGGGACAGAAAATAGGTGAAATGTTGGAGTAGCTTCTTTTTGGGTCCAATGAGACACCACCAGTTATACTCATGGAGCAGG
Source organism: Jaculus jaculus (assembly GCF_020740685.1). Classification (NCBI taxonomy): domain Eukaryota; kingdom Metazoa; phylum Chordata; class Mammalia; order Rodentia; family Dipodidae; genus Jaculus; species Jaculus jaculus. Next base: position 35,402,775 of record NC_059103.1, read on the forward strand.
GAGTGGCCAGCTGGTTTGACGTGTGGGCTATTTTTTTCCCTGTGTTTATGCTGGTGCTATGCTGATCTTGGAGAAGTCTCACATCTTCCTGAGCTGCCTCACTTTTGAAACTTTTCTTCTTGCATATAGGGACCTCAGTTGGATACACTGAGGTTTGCAGTCTATTGACAGAGCTGATTCCATTCTTCTGAGACTTACCAAAGTATATCCACTGGGGTGGCCAGTCTGGTGGTCAGTCTACCCATTGGCCTTTGGCTCCATGCTCCCAATCTCCACTTTATGATAGCTGGTGAAGTCTACTTCCAACCACAACAAGTGCAATTCCCTTGCTCTCTGTTGTTTGCATTGAGCCTCCCATGTATACACCTTTTGCTTGTTAATATATAGACCATCTGCTCTGGACATTTGCCATACAAAGTAATAACATCTGATTCTTTTTCCTTGTTGCGTGTCTAGGGAGGAATCACTGTTTCATCAGAACTTGCTTGTGAGAGAGGTAGGCTTGCCCCTAGAGGAGGAAAACCTGTTTCGCTCACCAGGATGGTGCATTTTACTTTGTGACAGGGCTTAGGTTGCTGCTGGAGCTGTCTCTGTTTTAGTGTTTCTTTGCTTTACTTTAGTCATGTCCTTATGCATACTTTCCACACTGTTCTGTCACTATTTTTACGAATTTTTGAAGTACTATCCTACTTCTTTTTCTTTGGGAAATTTGTCTTTTTTTTTTTTTTCTTAGTATGACTTTTTCCTGCCACCTGGCCATACTGAGGTTCTTCTAGTCTGCCATCTTACCAAGAAGTCCTCAAGTAATTTTTTTCATTGAAAAATCATTCGGAATCTGTCACAGTCTAATTAACTGCATGATTGATGGTATGTACATAATTTCTCTGAGTAAGGGTTCTTTTGGAAAGAAACCATTTCCAGTGTTCTGCAGGACTAGGGATATGATGCACTTTGGTTATGTCATGCAGGCATTGAATTATGATATCTATTACCTGTATGTTTTATGTTTACATGTCTATATATACTCACATATGTTAGTTATGTGTAATACATACATATATATATATATGTATATATATATGTATATACATATATATATAATGTTTCTCAGCTGGTGTTCTTGTAACTAAAACAGGTTCATTAACTGTAATTCAGAGTTGAGCTCTTCTAACTCATTCTTTTTAATTTAAGCTAGCACATATAGTAATGTTTGATTTATAGATTTTTAGATAATAAGATAGACTTTATTCCATTCATTTTATTTACTTACTTGTCTATTTATGAGCGATAAAGAGGGAGATAGAGAGAATCAGTGTAACAGGGCCTCTAGCCACTGCAAATGAACTCCAGATGCATATGCTACCACCTTGTGCATATGGCTTATGTGGGTACTGGTAAATCAAACATAGGTCCTTAGGCTTTGCAGGCAATTGCCTTATCTGTTGAGCCATTTCTCGAGCCTTTCATTCATTCTTTTAAATCTAAAGTTCTTCCTTGGCATTCTATTTTATACTCATTAAATTATATGAAGATTTATTCACAAACTTTCTTATGTAAATCATATCGCATGTGACTTAGACTTGTGTTGGGCATGAGCTGATATTTTGATTGGCAAGAATATATAACCTATATATATATCCTAACCCCTTAGGGTGTCTGAGCCCATCACCCATCTGACTTAAAAAGCTCTTCTCCAGGGGGAACTTGGTACAGTTAAGCCATCAGGGAAATACAGATTGAAACTACCTTGTGATTCCATCTCATATGAGTCGGCATGCCTAGCATATGAAACAACAAAAAAATCATAACAAAATGCTGGATGTGGGGAAAGAGAGGCCTTACTCATTATTAGTGGAAGTGCAAATTGGTAAAGCCATTATACAAATCAATGTGGAAGTTAAAAAAAAAAACCTAAAAGTAGAACTATTATATTATATGCTTCAGCTCTACCACTTCTGGGCATATAACCTAAGGACTCCAAACTACAGGTCAGAGATATTTGGTTGTTAATGTTCATTTCTACTATATTCACAATAGCAAGGAAATAGAATGAACACAGGTGTCCATCTAATAAGAATGGATTGTAAAGATGTGGCAACATACATAATGGAATTTTATTGAGTTTGAATAAAAATGAAATTTGAAGGAACATGAATGGAACTGGAAAATACTAGACTGAGTGAAGTAAGCCAAACTCAGAAAGACAAATGCTGCATGTTCTCTCATCTGCAGATCTTAGCTTCAACTTTAAGTTGGTGTGCATAGATGGGAATGAATGTCTGTGAAGGCCACAAAGTTAGAAAGGAGTCAGGAGGGGAATCTTTGGTGGAGGGGATATAGTAGAATACTTTAGTCATGAAAATAGAGGGGTATAATAGTGTGAGGAAAAGATTTAAGCAAGGAGATTGGGAAAAAGATGAGGGAGAGATAAGGATTATGGAAAGAAAACCCAAAACATATGAATGATCCATACAGAATCATACTACTTGATAAGTAAACTTAAAATATAAATTTAAAAACATCTTTAAATAAAGGTCCATGGGTGAATAAAAGCTACCACTAGAAGCCAGAAGGTCTTAATTGAAAATTCCAATGCCAGGAAGAAAGATACATCCCAGTAAATTGTTGGTCAGGGAGACTACAACATTGGGTATTGCCATTGGTCTTGGTTTTCCACCAAAACTAATTCTAAGTCCTACAGTTAAAAGACACCAGACACTTCAGTTGCAGAATGTAAACAAACAAAGCTAGAATTGAGCTGCAAGCTCATTGCTCTCTCTTTCTTTGTGCTAGCTGGTGCGATGCAACGTGCTAGGAGAGACAAGTCATCAATAATATTAATAGCTGTAGAACCTGCTGATTTCACAATTGAGCTCAAAGCAAGATGTGCCCACTGGTGCAATAATGGTATGTAAATTAAGAGAATAACCAACTGCTCTGTGATTGTGTTTGAGGCCTCTCCATAGCAGAGAAATCATAATCATGGATGGCACTGTAAATTGGCTATGGAGGACCCCAATACTGTGTTTATGCTCAAAAGATAGCATGTTAAAGTGCCTTTTAAATAGCAATTTTTATTCCCTTAGACTGGTATTGTTTGTAGCCTCTATCACAATAATTTCTTTATGTAAAGGGAAGATGATAATGCAGGGATTCATAGCAGGCAATATTAACAAGAATAAGGGATGACTATGTGCTCATTCCTATATGTGTCATCAAACCACACTCTTTAAGACTCAGGAAACTTCATAGAAGAGGGGGAAGAAAGAATGATCATAAAGATGGGAAGGATGGCTATGGCATGAATATGATATGGCCATTACACTCATGTATTCACAGCAAATGTGGCTTCATGCATATGTTTGAGCCTGTCAATATTTCATTCTTGATGGGCAGGGTTCATGAGACTTCCACACTTCCCAGAGTGCTAGTGACAACTGATGATTACTGGGAGAGGGTATCATGTTCTTTAGTGGTGTAGCCACTGGTGGGTTGCCCATTCTTGACCAAAACCCCTTCCATTCATGGTGATAATTTAACTTAGTGGGTCAAAAACAAACAAACATACACAAAACAAAACCACACAAGACATCAAGGCATGAAAGCAGGATGTGAATTCAAAGAGAAAAAAGTATTTAGGAGGAAAAAGTTGAGGATAACTTGGGAAATGTGGGATCAAAATGCATTATATGTATGAAAGTATCAAGAATAAAATAAAAACAGATAGGACTTCTGGTCAAGATGGAGACTTCCTAACTGTGCCACACCTCCCTGTGAAAGAAAGGCAAGGCATTAAGGGTTCACTGGGTCTTTTAGGGGAGAGCAATCTCTAATAGATCGCCAGTGGGAGGGCGCAGAAGGGAAAACAGGGAATCACTGATTCTCTCACTTGCAAGTAGCCCACCAGTCCCCCAACCCCCGCCCCCCCCAGGTAGCCGCTATAGACACAGTTCCAGCCTCAGGATACTCCTGCACTTACTGTAGGAAAGGGAACCTAGGCCAGCATAGTTTCACTTGCCCAAATGCACAGGGGCGATCACCCTGCTACTCCTGCCCACGTGTGACTTTGGGCAGGCTCCGCCAGCTGGAGCTCAGGCATGATACATGCACCTGCACACCACATGTGTGCCACCCAGCTGCCCTTGCAAGCTTAGCCTGTTCTGCCCATTTGCCCAATTCCTGCTCTGGCTGCTGCCCCTCCACACACAAGCTCAGGCCCATTCAGCCTGCCCACACAAGCTCAGGCTCACTCTGCCTGTCTGCCCATGCCAGCTCAGCCCAATCCCCCATCTGCCATGCCAGCCACCCACCCATCTGCCTGTCGCAGGTGTCCCACCTGCACCCCAGTTCAGGCTGCTTATGCGTCCTGCCTCAGGCTACTTTGGAGGATAGAAACTCCTACCTGGAAGATAAGACAGAATAAAGAGTTCAAAAGTTTCAATAAGTTCAAAAATTTCTGTGAGCAGAACATCAGGAAATTCTGGGATACCTTTAAACATCCTAACTTCCAAATCATGGGGATACCAGAAGAGGAAGAAATCCACACCAAAGGTATGGAGAAATTATTAAACAAAAAAATCAAAAAACACTTTCTCACTCTTTCAAACGTAAGGCCCATCAAAATACAAGAAGCTAACAGAATTCCAAACATATTGAACCAAAGGAGAAACTATCCAAGACATATTTTAAGATTCTAAACATTGACACCAAAGAGAAAATCCTAAAAGCAGCTAGGGAAAAACAGCATATCACTTTTAAAGGTAGCCCCATCAGAATTTCTTTAGACTTCTCAGTGGAAACCCTGAAAGCCAGAAAGGCCTGGAATGGAACATTGCAAAGTCTAAGAACCTATGGTTTGCAGTCCAAACTACTTTATCCAGCAAAAGTATCCCTCATAATAGATGATGAAAGGAGAACTTTCCATGACAAAACTCAGTTTTACAATTATATGAAAACAAAACCAAAGCTACAGAGAATATTTCAGGAAATTCTACACACAGAAGAATCCAATAATCAAATTCAAATGCCTACAAGAAGCAGATCACAATGACCAAACTCAGAGAAGTCACAAAAAACTTCAAAGTCCACAAAAATACTAAACCACATAAACCAACACAATATGGCAGGGATCAAATCAGACTTCATAGTCATTACCCTAAATATTAATGGCCTTAATTCACCCATCAAGGCACACAAGCTAACAGGATGTATCAGAAAATTAGTTCCTTCAATCCATTGTTTTCAGGAAACCCAACTCACCACTAAAGACAGACACTTCTTCAAGGTGAAAGGGTAGAAAACAATATTCCAAGAAAATGGGAATAAGAAACAAACAGGTATAGCTATATTAATATCAGATAAAATAGAATTCAAACCAAAAATAATAAAAAAAGACAAAGAAGGCCACTTTGTACTTATCAAGGGAATGATCCATCAAGAGGGTATCACAATCATAAATCTTTATGCACCAAACACAGGGGTCACTCCAGTTCATAAAACAAAACATACTGGACAATAAACCCAAAATAATCACCAACACCATCATAGTTGGGGACTTCAATACACCCTTATGAGTAATAGACAGATCATCAAAACAGATACTCAAAAAGGAAGTAAGAGAGCTCCACAAAATCATAGATCACTTAGACCTAACAGACATCTACAGAACATTGCATCCCAAATCCACAGACTACACATTCTTCTCAGCAGCCCACGGAACATTCTCTAAAATAGATCATATACTGGATCACAAAGCCTGCCACCATATATTTAGGAAGATTAACATAATCTCCTGCATGATATCAGATCACAATGATATATTGCTATAAATTAACAACAGAAGACCCAACAGGAATCCCATCGAGTTCTAGAAACTGAACAGAACACTTTTTTTTTTGTTTGTTTGTTTGTTTTTCAAGGTAGGGTCTCACTCTAGCCCAGGCTGACCTGGAATCCACTATGGAGTCTCAGGGTGGCCTCCAACTCACAGCAATCCTCCAACCTCTGCCTCCCGGGTGCTGGAATTAAAGGCATGCACCACCATGCCCAGCTTGAACAGCACACTTTTAAACAATAAATGGATGAAATAAAAAATGAAATTGTGAAATTTCTAGAAATAGATGACAACAAGAATACATCATACCAAAACTTATGGGGCACAATGAAGGCGGTCCTCAGGGGGAAATTCATAGCACTCAATGCCTTCATAGCAAAGACACAGAGCTCCCACATCAATACCTAACCATACACCTAAAGGCACTGGAAAAGCAAGAAGAATCCAACTCAAAAACCTCCAGATGGAAAGAAATAATTAAGATCAGAGCAGAAATGAATGAATTGGAAACTAAGAAAACAATTAAGAAAATTGACAAAATGAAGAGCTAGTTTTTTGAAAAAAATAAACAAGTTTGACAAACACCTGGCTAATTTGATCAAGCAAAAAAAGGAGATGCTTCAAATTAACAAAATTCAAAATGAAAAAGGAGAGATCACAACAGACATAAGTGAAATTGGGAGAATCATCAGGACTTAGTTCAAAAACATCTACTCCACAAAACTGGATAATATAAAGGAGATGAATAAATTCCTGGACACATACCATCTATCAAAGTAAACTTAGAGCAGATTAATATCCTAAATAAACCTATCACACTCATCAAGATTGAAAAGGTAATAAAAACTCCCCAAAAAGAAGAGTCCAAGACCAGATGACTTCTCAGCTGAATTCTATCAAACCTTTATGGAAGAACTCAAACCAATCTTTCTGAAACTTCACCATACAATTGGAGAACAGGGAAAGCTCCCCAACTCTTTTTATGAAGCTAGTATCATCCTAATTCCAAAACCAGGAAGAGATACCACAAGAAAAGAAAACTACCAGCCTATTTCCCATATGAACTTAGATGCAAAGATTCTGAACAAAATCCTTACAAACCGAATCCAACAACACATCAAAAGCATTATCCATCTTGATCAAGTGGGATTCATTCCATAAACACGGGGTGGTTCAACATACAGAAATTTGTCAATGTGATGCACAATATAAACAAGGTTAAGCACAAAAACCACATGACCATTTTGATAGATTCAGAAAGGGCCTGTGACAAAATACAACATCACTTCATGATCAAAACATTGGAGAGAATTGGCATGGTCAGTTCATATCTTAACATAATAAAAGCTATATACAAAGCTCCTAAAACCCAAATAATACTTAATGGAGAGAGACTGGAGGAATTCCCATTGAGACCAGGAACAAGACAGGGTTGTTCACTCTCACCTGTGCTCTTCAATGGAGTGCTAGAAGTTCTAGCTCAGGCAATAAGTCAGGAGAAAGAAATAAAATGGATACAATTGGAAATGAAGAAGTTAAATTAGCTCTATTCACTGATGACATGATTATATATGTAAGAGACCCAAGAGACTCCTTCCCAAAACTCATGATGGTGATTAACTCCTGTAGCAAAGTAGCAGGATACAAAATCAATGCACAAAAACCAGTAGCCTTTCTATATCCAAATGACAAAGATACAGTGAAAGAAATAAGGAACATGGTCCCATTTTCAATAGGAACCAAAAAGTACCTTGAAATAACATTAACCAAGGAAGTGAAAGATCCATAAAATGAAAAAATAAAAACACCCAAAAAAGAAATTGAGGAGGACTTGAGAAAATGGAAAGACCTCCCATTCTTCTGGATAGGCAGAATTAACATTATGAGGATGGCAATCCTACCAAAGGCAATGTAGAGGTTTAATGCAATTACAATTAAAATCCTAACCTTGTTCTTCACACAGATAGAAAAATGGTCTGAAAACTGATATGGAAAGGCCTCAGATATCCAAGCCTATCCACAGCAAAAGAAATACTTCTGGAGGCATCACCATACCTGATCTAAAGCTATATTACAAAGCCATAGTAATAAAAACAGCATGGTACTGGCATAAAAAACAGGAGTATAGACCAATGGAATAGAATTGAGGACCCAGGTTTTGGGTCAAGCAACTATAGCTACTTGGTATTTGACAAAGGCCCTAACAATATAGGCTGGAGAAAAGACAGCATCTTCAACAAATTGTGCTGGACAAACTGCATAATCATATTGCCATGCATAACACTCAAGTCCAAATGGAACAAAGACCTCAATATAAGACCATAAACTCGGCTACTACTGAAAGAAAATATAGGAGGTACTTTCCATGATATAGGAATGGAAAAAGACTTCCTCAACAAAACCCCAGTAGCACAGGATCTAAAACAGTCACTCAACCAATGGGATCACATGAAGCTGAAGAGTTTCTTCACAAACATATAATAAGCAAAGCCAATAGATTACCCACAAAATGGAGGAAAAAAATGTGCTGAATATACAACTGAGAGAGGCCTAATGTCTACAATCTACAAAGAACTCAAAAACCTAAGCAGTAAAAAGTCAAACAACCCACTAACAAAATGGGGCAAAGTGTCAGACAGGCAGTTCACAGAGGAAGAAATAAAAATGGCAAACACATACTTAAACAATGTCCATCATCCCTAATCATCAGGGAAATGCAAATTAAAACAATAGCAAACATCAAAAAATCAAATGAAAGCTGGGCATGGTGGTGCATGCCTTTAATCCCAGCACTTGGGAGGCAGAGGTAGGAGGATTGCAGTGAGTTTGAGGCCTCCTGTGACTCCATAGTGAATTCCAGGTCAGCCTGGGCTAGAGTGAGACCCTACCTCAATTCCCCCCCCCTCAAAAAATGAAATGAAAATGAATGCTGGTGAGAATGTGGAGAAATAGGAACCCTTATCCACTGTTGGTAGGAATGTAAGATGGTATACCCACTTTGGAAAGCAATATGGAGACTCTTAAAAAAGCTGACTATTTAGTTACCAACAGACCCAGTTATTCTCTTACTGGGCATGTACACTAAATCTTCAAGCCTCAGTCCAGAGAGATTTGCTCAACCATGTTTATAGTGGCTCAATTCATAATAGCTAAAAGCTGTAATCAACCCAGATATCCATCACTAGAAGAATGGGTAACTAAGATGTAGTACAATGGAATTATACACAGCCGTAAGAATATATGACACAATGAAATTTGAAGAAGAATGATTGAACCAGGAACAGAACATTCTCAGTGAAATTACCCAATCACAGAAAGTTAATTACTGCCTAGTTTCACTCATATACAGCACCTAACGTGAATCTACCCAAGGTGCTGACATACCCAGCAAGCATCTCAAGGACTGGACAATAGAGTGGGTGGGGAGGGAGGGGAGGTCAAGGGAGGAATGGGGACCACAAATATAGACCCAAATGGCAAAGGTACCATAAAATTCTACATCCTAAAAGGCAGACCAAATAAGTGGTTGAATCTTCACCAGGCCCTTAGAGGGAACACCTGAGTCACAAGGCACTGTAGAAGGTACAATGAAAACTGACCTTAATCTTCTACATTTTCTCTCTCTCTCTTTCTCTTTATCTCCAACTATTTTATATTACTTATCTTTTTCTTCCTTCTCTTCATGGGCACTGACCTATAACTCCCAGTACCAGCAGGTGGCTATCATCCACAATGAGCTTTTGATCAGAGACCTACAAGGTTTCCTAGAAAATGAATGATATCTGTCAGAGTACTTAATGACCCACCAAAGGTTAGTGGTAAGACCCTACTGCTGAAGACACCAGAAACGGTTGACATGTAACTTGTAGAGACATGGCTGGAAGCTGGAAGAGAGTCAGTCCCCAAGCAGTCAGCACGTCTAATTCCAGAAGGTGCTACATGGGCAACTGGGGGAAAATGACCAATATCTTTCCAAGCAACTCATGGTCTAACCTACTTAACAGCAAATAACCTGTCGTTATGCTCACTGAAGTGCAATAGTGGCATACAGCCATGGTGGGAAACCAAGTACTCTTGACTTGGCTAACTGATCTGCTCAGTGGAATGGAACCTATAGCTGGAGCTGGGAAATAAGTCAGAACCATATCCGAACATAAGCTGGTTCTCCATTATCAAGCTACCATCAATCATGGGCTACAAGAGGGCCTACACCTATTAAATTCTTTCTAAAAAAAATAAGGGTTACCCCATTTATCTGGTGCTAACTTTACTCTCCATTGGAGAATTTGCTTCTCTTTTTCAGATAGATGCAGATCCTAAGGAGAGAACCACCCCATCATACCTCAAAAGGGCCCCAGCTGAAACTAAGAATAATTGGCAAAACAAGCAAGGGTGCTGTTTTCTTGGTGAACTTGGTACCAGCACAAGGGTGAAGGAGATAAACACAAAGGACAATCAACTCCTATCAAATCAAATATCCAGAGACCCAGAGGCTCCCAACACCTCATCACTGAAGCAGACCCAACATGGCTCAGGGAAATTTTGCAGAAGAGGGGGCAGAAAGAATGTCAGAGCCACACATTGGGTCATTGGGTCAATGCAGACACATTTCCTCTTACCCATAACTGAGGGCTAACTCCACAATGCCTGACCCATATTCCTCAACAAGGAGGGGCTAGGAGGAGGGATGTGGACATGGAGGAGGACAACAATGGTACCAACTTGACTGTATTCACTGAGTACAAAACTAATAAAAAAATTACTTAAAAAATTAAATTAAATTAAGACAAAGTTTCCAATAACAAGAAATACATTTTGTTCTCTAAATGCTAATAAACAACCTACCAGATTTTTAACCACTCAAAATTTATAATCAGAATTTCTGATTAATTTAATTTAAAATTTTATTTTTACACAGGGTCTTATCTAACTCAGGGTGGCCTTGAATTCACTATGTTACTAATGATAACCTTGAACTTCTGATCCTCATAGCCTACCTCCTTTTTAAAATATTTTAGGTATTTATTTGCAAGCAGAGATGATAGATGATAACTAGAAAAGCAGACAGGTAGGGAGAGTATGGGAACACCACAGCCTCGAGCCTCTGCTAATGAACTCCAGAAACATGAGCCACGTTACTGCATTGGCTGTACATGGGTACTGGGGATTCAAACCCAGGTTAGACTTCGCAGGCAGACTCAACTGCTGAGCCATCTTTCCAAACCCCCTACCTCTTATGCTGTGGGATTACAAGTATATGCCAGCGAACCAAATTTATGCAGTGGTGAGGATTGAACTCAAGGTTTTATGCAGGCCAGACAAGTACTCTAGCAATTGATCTACAATCTAAACCCCCAGAACATTTAATTACTTAATAACATGACTATTCTCTTCTTTCCAGAGTATAAGGAGAGAAAAAAATGTTCCATTTACACACATCAAAATTTAATTATGACACAGTTATATGATGGCTGTGCAATTATGATCTGAAAATGCAAAGAAAATCTTATGATAAATTTAATATAGTGTCCAGGAGAGTTAAATATTTTTTTCTAAGTGTATCAATAAAGGTTTTTTTTTGGATAAGATTAATATTTGCTTCTATATGATGCTAATATTGGTAGGTAGGTCTCATTCAATTAGTTTTTGAAATGAATAGAACAAAACTCCTGAGTGAAAGCACAGTCTGCTTTGTTCATTTTCCGCTGGGACATTAATCTTTTCCTGTTGTTGAACTCAAACTGAAACAAACAAACAAACACATCTTTCTGGGTCTGTAGCCTGCCAGCGCTCAGCATGGAACTCACGCTATCCGCTCACCTTTGCCACTTTTCCAAAGGGGGTCTCAGTGCTCCTCGGTGGGCATAATCGCACGGCCAGCTCCGTATCCTGCTTCCTTCTGCATGTACATATGCTGTGGGTGTGTCTCTTTCTCTGGAGACCTGAAGGTTCCACCCATGTTGAACAACTCAACATCTCTCTTTACTAACCTCTGCCCTGCTTCTCTCTACATCTTGTTGTGGAGAAATTATTCCCTGTACTACCTCCCATTTGCTTATTCTTTGTCCAGTAAATACTAGAGGTTAATTTATGTTCCAGCTCTCATGACTCACAGGATGGTGGGATGGATACTCATTCTGCATGACACCTCTGCTCTCCCTCGTCTATGAGCTTACCACGCTGCCTTGCAGGTCTTGGGGCATTTGTATGTGCTCATTCATTAGACTGCTGGCTGCTTTAGACCAAGACCAATGATTTGTTGATTGTTTCATCTCATAAATGTGCATAATGTCCAACACACATTCCATACCCAATATAGATAATAAATGAATGAATAAGTGAAAACCTGGTTTGTATTAAGCCCAACTTAGTTTATTTTTTCTATCATCAAATTCATGGTGCAGATGGCACAGTTTGCTTTAGGAACACAAGCCAACTAATTTATAATCAGTTGATTTGAGCTAAGTAGGCTTGGAGATGATTGAAAATGTTATTGGTTATTTTTGCCTATTGACATTCATGTGTGTCACTTTCATGAAAACCTGAAGAAACTGTACTAATATTTGGAATGACAACTCCTATCTGTTCTCCAAAACATATGTCTTGATATCACAGCTTCAGTGTCACCCATCTGTTCTATAGACAAATCTGTTTCTACTGAATGGAGATCATAATAATTTCTGAGATCAGAGTCTGCATTGAACATAAACCAGGTGACTGGAATGTCTTGTTCAGGGGCAGCATCTTGGCCACATCGATGATGAGATTAGAGGGCTGTGAGAAACACTGCCCACCTTTGACCTGTGCATGTTTGCATCTGTAGGTAAGATGTTTTCTCAAGAAGTTGGCTCATGTTTACTTTAAAAGAAAAAAAAATCATTTAACTGCAAATAACTGAAATCAGATATTTATTTTTTTCTTTTTAATTAACTGATGTGTGAATGCTGGCAGACACGGCTCTCTGCTGTGATCTCTAAACTGCGGCTCTGGGAACACTTGGCCATCACAGTGGATTCTCCTGCCCAATGTTTCAAGGATATCAGAGTTCTGTTGGAAGTATAAAAGTTTTTAAAAAATTGCTGCATGTACATATCATGTGGGTGAGCCTTCTAAGATGAGAACATTAGATGATAATAAAATGAGGAAATTCAGCTAATGATTCACTTTTACTGATTTTAACATATTAGAAAATCCAGGCTTCTTTGCCACAGCATGTTCTTGCATGTTTCTTGCATGGAAACATGACTTAGCTCTGATTGAGTTGGGGAAGTGCAGTGAGGCAAGCTTACTGTTCTTGGGTTCCTGGAACTTCTTAGACAAGGGACAAAGGTGTAGGGGCTGCCAATGAAGGAAGATGTGGGCACTGGATAGAAAACCGAGGATATGCGGAGGCTCCCATTCATGGCATTTTGCCTTAGGATTGGAAAGCCCAACCCATGTGTGGAAAATTATGTTTTACAGCCCAATAAAATGAAACTCCAGTCTCCTGGCAACAAGCACAAAGATCCTTGCAAGCATTTCTAGGATTTTAAAGTATCTCTGGACATTGTTATTAAAAAGGGGGAGAGAGAGAGAGAGAGAGAGAGAGAGAGAGAGAGAGAGAGAGAGAGAGAGAGAGAAACAAAACACTGATCTACATTGCACTCTAGGCTTAAAGCAGAACAATGTTTTGAATTTTCCTTTATTCAGTGGGTTTTGGTGTTGTGATGATGTGTTCCATCCTCTGTGTTGAGTGTTCTCTTGTGAAGCATGTAGGCTGGAACTGAAGATAGTGATATCGCACAGCCCACTGCTCTACAGCTACAAAAGTGTGATCACACAGAATAGATGTGCAGACATTTTGAAGTATAGAAATTCTGTCCTGTCAACATCCCAATCTCTCCTGAGGCTCCTGCCAAAGAAATGCATCTAAGCAGGCAGGGTGGAGTTGTGTGCCAACTAAATCTGTCACTGCTCCAGTTTAATCAGACATCTCACTACTAAATTACATTTGGAGATTTTTCTTTTATCTCATTAAATAAATTGGAAAGAAAACCTTGCTTATCAACTCTTCCATTCTGTGTTTCTGTATAACCATTGGACATAAAATACAGCTATGGAAACAAGATTTAAAAGTTTTGATTTGGTTGAGTAAATGTATATGTCTTTATTTTAGGTAATGTATGTGTGCATATGTGTGTATATATTATCCTTATGTTTTAAGTATCTATATCAGAATATGAGGCTAGGGAAATGAACTTCGCAAGAGACTGTCCCACTAGCCTTGAGTGAAGCAGTGGTCCGCACCTGGACCTCTGGACGGGTTGGCTGCTGTGCCAACAGATCAAGGACAGTTCACTGCCTTGGTGTATATCTTCTGGTCCCTGCTTTGCAGGGCTGCATGAGTGTAGAGAGCTATTTTATATCCTGTACCAGAGGACCTCCTTGTGGCGGTGAGCAGACCACAAAAAACAGACGAGTGGATTCTCTGGGTGGAGGCAGGGTAAGCTGTCTGAGTACAGATACAACCCCTGCCACCATGGGAATGAATGTTAGGTAAGAGAGCACTAATAACCCGGTCATTAGAAGCCTCTGAGGAGGACAGTACATGAGGGCCTAACTCAGCAAATAAAATAGAATACCCAGTTCAATGTTAACTTCTGATGTATCAGATTGTCCATAAGTTATAGCAAACTATTTGGGGAATGGGTTGTGAAGTTTAACTTTAACTGGCACTCTGCATTTTATCTGTTGATTCTTTCTATCAGAGATAGTCAGATTTCAGTGTCAAGTAGGCTAAGAGAGCACAATGCACAAGACAGTACTTTTCAAGTAATAACTTTGCCATCTTCTTTCTGTCCTTTATGATCAGGAGTGATCAAACCTGAGTTTTCTGAGTTAGAAAGGTGATGTAAAAGTACAAAGAAAAATTCAGCTGGTCACTCAGGTCCTACCCTCCCAACACTAGCAGCTGTTCCTGCAGCTCAGGACATTTGGTTTAGGAAGAATGAGCAACAATGAATGGCTTGATGACGCCTCCGTGACAGATCTGTTGATCATAGAATTGAAGAACTTCCATTTCTGGAGAGGAACAAGAAATGTTAGAGATTTCTTGATTTGGTGATGAAATTCCTACAAGAAAAATTGAGACCCCCACCAAAAACTTTTAAAGGAACCAAGTAAAGTATAGGAGAGAAAAGGAAACGTTGGCCTACAATTACTGCTCCATGAGTTCTTTCTCCTAAGTGTAATAGCCATATTAGTATTATTGATATTAAAGGAACCATTTGCAGAGTTTTAGATATTTTGAAGATTACAGCTAAGGAAGATGGGAAATATATTTCCTCACATTCTAAAGAGAAAGTTGCAGAGAAGGATGTGGTGGTGCATTTCTTTTAGATAAGCACTGAACAGCTTCAAATTTAGGGGGCTATCTAGGGAAGAGACTCAGTGTCTGAGTAAAAGGTGGTGCAGTCTGTGCTGCCGACAGTGTGGGGACATAGGCACCGCATTTCCAGACACTTAGGGTGAGACCATCCAGAACAGAATGTGGGAGGAAGTGCAGTTCACACAGAAATGACCTGTCCAAGAATCAGTCTAGACTTAGGGAAGCCTGGTCTCCCAGGGAAAATGCTGGGGCGTTGCAATCTTGGAAAAGGGTAAGTGGAGGCCACATGGCACTGCTGTACTGCATAGCATTTGGTGCAATGAGAGGAGCCATGGGGGTTCCCCTAATCGGTTGGGCCTGAGAACCTATTAGGCAAAAATCTTATCATCTGGGCAGCTGCCACAGTCACCGAGGTTCCGTTATTGTCAGGATTATCCTTGAAACTGACAGTGTGCAAGTTTCCAAACAGGCCTCAACATTCTGTGACATCTTTGTAAGAAGAAAATGGGGCTGTCTACATTCTCTGCCCTCATTCTTGTCCTGCAAACATTGGCTATTAATACGATAAAAAGATGCTTGGCCAATTTGGGGGCCCATGCTTTAAGAAATCAACAGCTTCCACCACCTTTCTGGTAAGATATTTGCCAGATACCACTGTGAGGAAGCCAAGTCATACCAAGGAGGGGGATTGTGCGGCTGTCCAAGCTGCTTGCCAGCTGTGGTCCCAGCCATGAAGAGTCAACTTCTCATATCTGAGGGAGGAGCCACCAAGTGCCTGTAAGCCTTCAAGAAATTCCAGGGTTTAAGCTGGGATGGAAGCACAAAATAGAAAAGTGATGGTGGACTCATATGTAAAATAAAGGCTAATAGGCCAACTCTCTACATTTTCTGTGATTTGTTACATAGCGAATCAGAGTGAGCATCCAGAAGTAAAGATAGGGAAGTAGAACCTGTAGTGAAGAGACCAAGCCACTTCCCTGCTGCAGCTCCTCAGTGCCTTGCTGTGTGGAAGGGGGCACTTCAGGATATGGGACAAGTATTATTCTTTGAATCCAACTATACATTGTAAAACCTGGAAAGAAGACTACTTTAAATTCCCAAAGTTACAGGAAACCTGTGACATTGGCCTGGGAAACATTCTTATGTTACAAAGAAATCTGGGATGAGTTATTGAAGAGCAAAGCTTAATATTTCCTTTTGTGCTTTCCTACATCTATCCTGTTCAATAAACCAATCACCTGTTCATGTCAATCAGGCTATTTGTCTCAAGTAAAGAAGAAAATGGATTTGGTCCTTTGACATTCTTTACAATTAAAAAAAAAAAAACTGAGACAATGAGGTTTAAAAAGAAGAGGAAAGCTGGGCGTGGTGGTGAACATCTTTTTATTTATTTATTTATTTATTTTTATTTTTTTGTTCATTTTTTATTTATTTATTTGAGAGTGACAGACACAGGGAGAAAGACAGATAGAGGGAGAGAGAGAGAATGGGCGCGCCAGGGCTTCCAGCCTCTGCAAACGAACTCCAGACGCGTGTGCCCCCTTGTGCATCTGGCTAACGTGGGACCTGGGGAACCGAGCCTCAAACCGGGGTCCTTAGGCTTCACAGGCAAGCGCTTAACCGCTAAGCCATCTCTCCAGCCCGGTGATGAACATCTTTAACCCCAGTACTCGGGAGGCAGAGGTAGGAGGATAGCCTTGGGTTCGAGGCCACCCTGAGACTACGTAGTTAACTCCAGGTCAGCCTGGACCAGAGTGAGACCCTACCTCAAAAAATAAAAACAAAAACAAGACAAAACAAAAAAAGAATAGGAAAAGGATAGGAAGATGAGTCAGCTTACTATTGCAAAGATTGAAGTCCCTGGTTCAATTAGACCTGGGTTCAATTTCCCAGAACCCTTTTGTAGCAAGGTGCAAAGTAGTACATGCATCTATGATCCCAACATGCATAGGAAAATGAGAGATATAGCCAGGAGAACCTAAGCGTGTGAGTCAGTTAGTCTGATATTTGGTTACAAACTGGCAATTTATTTGCAGCAGATAGAGATCCTGTCTCAAAGAAGGTGGAGCACAGACACCCCAAAGTTGTTATCTAACCTCAGGTACAATGGTACATATAACGAATATAAATAAAAAATAAATAATAGTGATTCATTAAGGAAAGAGGAATGCCTTTGAGTTTTGGAGTACAGTGTTATTATGGAATAAATGTGAGAAGGACAAGTTGCCTGCTTATTTTCTGTGTTGGAAAAGGTTATTTCTTGGTGGTTGTAGTTCCCTTCTCATTGGTGAGATGAGCACCCAACCAGAAGCAGTTTATGAGAGGAAAGAGTTTATTTCAGCTCTGCCGATTGCAGGGGAAGGAAGCTCCACCATTGTGGAAGAAGTTGGCACATTTCGTCATACCTGCATAGCAGAGAGACAGCCACCAGTGCCCGCAAGCAAGAACTGACCCTGGACACACCTAGTAGTCCTAGTCAAGTGTCCTAGTCAAGATCTGCCCCCAGTGACAAACCTCTTCCAGCAGGGCTTTGCTTGCTAAAGGCTAAGTAGGAAGCTTAATCTTAATAAAAATGTGGCTAAGGGGGGACATGCATTTATGTTTAAAACACCACATTGGGTAAGTTCACTATGAATGCAACTGTTAGAATTTGTGGAGATAGAGAGTGTTAGCATAAGTAGTGGTAGTTTTGTATTCATTACTTCATTTCAAACATTTGTAATAAGTAGCAATAGTAATAGAGTAAAAGATGTTATATTTTATTTTTATGTTATGTCATATTTATGAGAAGCAGATACAATAATAAGAATTAATTTTATAGTTAATTGCATTAACACTGCATTGTAATTAAGCTCTTTACAAGCTCACAAGTTATTTCTTGCTTTCTCTACTTGCTTTTCAAGAGGACTTAGAAAGCACAAGAATCACCCTCCTTAGTGGAAGCAAAAGAGATTCAGGAATAAGATGAATGAAGTGATTTCATGCAATTTCAAATAGCTAGGAGAGGGGAGATTTGGGTTAAAACATGTGCCTTTTGATCAGTCTTGTTCTCTCTTTCAGGTCACATGATTAGATACATCCTAAAGTAGAATGTAATGTGAAATAATGGGTTGACTATTTAAAGCAATTGGAGAAAATCTTCAAATTTTGAATGGATTTTGGACTTACCAAACCTGAATTATCTCTAAGATACTGTGATGGATACTTGAAAACTTCAAGGGAAGGGCAAGTTTATATAAAGATTTCCTGTATTTAATGAATGAAGAGCACTAGGGTGTTAGTGTAAGCTCAGAGAAAAATGACTCTGGGAAGCTAGAGGAACAAAGTTGAAGTGGTTCCCTACAGAGTTGGAAGCAGATGACTTCCTGGCAAAGACTCTTGAATCGAGTCCTCAGTGAAAAGTCAAGATGAGGCAGGAGACAGCAGTTTGGGAGGATACCCAAGTGAAGAGAACTGTGAAGGATAACCTCAATGTAATTAAATGGCATTTTAAACATTGCACTGGTAGCTGCTTTTTGAGACCAGAACCCACAGGATTTGTAAGAATGTCACTTATTTCTCCATGTTTCCTTTTCAGTTCACTTTGAAAATATGCAGATAATTTCACTCACTTGAAAACTACCTCTATAGCTATTACTAGGCTCTCAATGAGAGATCCTAGTCCTAGATATTATTCTGGGTGTCTTAACAAGTACAATAAGACTAGGTGAAGGAATAGTCAATTTAAGAGAATGTAACAAATAAGGCCTAAAGTTATATGAATTCAGCCATATGTGTTCTGCAACAAGAGTGAGACCAACAATTGGAAAACTCATTTATTTCATCCAGTGCCAAGAGTTAGAGTTGAGTTACAGAGTCCATTTCTTTTTCTCAGCTATACTTTTCACATTCCTGGAAAAACAAGAATACCTTAGGGCAAGGAGAGATCATCAGTAAAGCAAGCATGAGCACCTGGTTTTGATCAAGACAGCACATATTAAAAATCTTGGTATGGTGGTCCATGCTTGTAATCCTAGTGGTGAGGAATCAAGGATAGGAAGGTCCCTGAGCCTTTCTCACCATCCCACCTAGACTAATTGGTAAACTCCTGGCCAATAATATTCTTTCTCAACAAGAAGTGGACAATGTTCCTGAGAAATGGCACCTGGTGTTGTCCTCTGTCCAGTATGCATGCTCATCCATATGTCTCACATACAAGATAATCATGCAAATGGACATACCACACACAAACACATGCATAAAAATCTTTTCTGGTAATAGTCATTCTAGAATTTTAAAATACCAATTTTCACATAGTAGAAGTTAAGTTCCTGTGGGTTTTGATGCCTGTTGAGAAAACATGACATCTGATAGAAATTATGACATGTAATAGGCTGCATTTTCTATGGAAGTCCATAGGTTATATTACCTATTAATGCCTGCGGTGTCTAGTTTCTATTACTAAATGATGTGGAATGCACATAATGATTAATTTTCCTGAGTGCATAATTAAAGAATTCATGACTGTATGTTAATAATTTCTTTGGTCAGTATGTTATATATTAATCAAGTTTGAGCAACTGTCATATGTTGAACATGGCTATACTTTTCTTACATTAGGAACAACTAATACTTCCCAATGAAGTAATTGCCATATGGAGAACTTCTTGTTTCTTACACGAATCACCTGACCAGAAACAGCTTATGAAAGGAAAGGTTTATTTTGGCTTATAGTTTCAAGAGGAAGTTTCATCATGATAAGAAAAACAGAGGAGCAGACAGTTGGGTATCAAATCTTGGCAACAGCAGAGAGGAAGGAGAGCTTTTGTGGCTTGCTATGAACACTCTAGTGTTCTGGACCAATAAACCTCAAGATCCACTCACTGTGACACCCCTTCTCCAGTAAGACTACCCCTCCCAAAGGTTCCATCAGCTGGGGTTAATTACCAGGATATGGAGGACATTGTATATTCAAAGGACCACAGTGGCCATATGGTCAAAGTCAAGTAAGGAAAGTGTTGAGACCATGTAAGCAAAAAATGGCAATTATGAATTCTTGCATAGCTGTGTATACAAGAGTGGTGCTGGTTAATGGAATTTATACACATATTTTCACATGAAAATTTTTTATACCAAATCAATAGGAAGGAATGGAGTTGTTAACTAATTTAGTGGTACAAGTAGCTAAATGTGTGGAAATAATGAAATGTGGCCAACTAAAGAAAGGATTGTGATCATATGAAAGTGTGGCCAGATCAAATTTAGGACTTAACATTGCTGAAAATATTGGAATGTAATATAGAATAAAATGAACTAATAAAAATATTTGTATCATATATGAAGAACATAGATCCATATACTATTTATCAGTTTATTTGTATGACTGCCTAAATCTCTGAAAGTAAAATGAGTATATAGTGGGTACATGAACCTCTCCCCCATGTCTCTGGCTCTAAACTAAGGCTGTGCCTGATTTAACAAAAAAATACATTACAACCACTCACAGTAACACAGAAAAATCCACCTTGACAGTAAATATATACTTATATTTTTATATTTTTAAATATAAACATTTAAAAAATATGAAACCAGGTATTTAGCCTAGCAGATTAAGCTTTAATATTAAGGAATAATGGGGACATATGTATTTATGTACTACTTTTTAAAATTTTTATTTATTTATTTTGGTTTTTTAAGGTACGGTATCACTCCAGCCAAAGCTGACCAGAAACTCACTATGTAGTCTCAGGGTGGCCTTGAACTAATGGTGATCCTCCTACCTCTGCTTCCCAAGTGCTGGAACTAAAGGCATGCACCACCAAGCCTGGCTTCATGTACTACTTTAATATATATATATATATACACACATATATGCTTTTATTCATTTATTTGAGAGAAAGATAGAGGCAGAGGAAGAGAGAATGGCTGCATCAGAGCCTCCAACCACTGCGAAGGAACTCCTGATGCATGTGTCCCCTTGTTCCTCTGGCTTACATGGCTCCTGGAGAGTCAAACCAGAATCCTTTGGCTTTTCAGGCATATGGATTAACCACTAAGCCCTCTCTCCAGCCCTCACATACTATTTTTAAGAATATAAACTGACCAAACTTTTCTAAGCTAAGTATTTTTTAACAGTCCATTCCACTGCTTAAATATTGATTAAATTATAATGATGTTATAACAATATATAACTTTTTATAGAACTTTTTATAATAAAATGTGTGTGCTCATATACATGACAATAAATGTATCTGGACTTTATTTTTGAATGGTAGTTCTCAGTGACAGTGGTAGATCTGTTCTCATTGGAAATTAATCCTCTGCCATTTCAAAATAATTTTCTAAACAAGTTAACTTGTATTCATCCTACTGGTCTCTTTATGAAGTAGCTTCTTTATGATTTTGTTCAGATATTTCCTCTTTTTTTAATCAGTTCTAAGATCAATTCCCATTGAATTATATTCAGTTTGCTTTGTGTATAACAACCAGCCACCAACTTCTGTGCCTCAAAAAGCAGTTAGTACTTGCTGGGTAGTAGTCTCCACAGCCTTTTTCTGTGGTGTATTTGACATCATGGGCCTTCAGTCTCCTTGGGACCTGTCAGAGCTGGCACCCTCCTGAGATTTTTCCTGCTGCTCCTCATTTTCATCTGTCATGTCAGTATGGACAATTATTGATGTGATGTGACTTGACCCCATGCCCATAGAGTTTTGCAATGTAACATCAAGCAATGATGTTTTTTGTCTTCAGTCCCTTGAATCTTAGGTGGTTTAAGGTTTACTTTCATCTGCAAAATGCCATGCAAGTGACATTGTGCAAAATCCAAAGGGGCCTTGGTACGTGTGCTCTCAGACTTTCAGCTCATTGAGACTGTCATGCTGTGAAGAAGTTTCATAAAATCCACTGGAAAGTAAGAGGTTATATAAGAGAACGAAGTGCCAGCCAATGGCTAGCATCGGTTTCCAGAACCATCACTAAGGTCATCTTGGAGCTTCATCTAGTGAGGAGTTTGGATTATTACAACAAACAGCATGGCTCATTGCAGGATACAACCACCAGAACGACTGCTCACCAAGTAAGTTCTCTGAAGCCACAAAATTTGGGAATGGTTTCTTAATATGTGATAATTAATCTTCATTGCCAGCCTGAGTATATTTGGAATCACCTAAAAGGCACACCTCTGAGTGTGTTTATAAATGCGTGTCCAGAGAGACTTAAATGAGGAGAGAAGACCCACTCTGAATGTGGGTGACACCACCACTTTGACTACAGTACCAGTCAGAATAAAATGAGGAAAAGAAGAAAGTATGTGGATTCATTCCTCACTGCTTCCTGACTGTGGACACAAGGTAACCAGCTGTCTCACTCTCCCACCACCGTATCTCCCATGCCGTGATGGATGGGTATCCTTTCAAATCATGAACCAAAAATGAATGCTTCCTTTCCTAAGTTGCTTTTGTCGCAAGAAGAAAAATAAAATAGGATAAGTGATGTCATCACTTTATGCACGAGTGTCTTCTTGGAGGGCCAGTTTTCCTCCTCAGTTTTCCTCTGCCTCCCTGTCTCCCCATCTCATTCATTCTAGGGTAGGTTAGATCATTGTGCTTGTCATTTCAACCTACTCATCAACAAATCTTATAGCATAGAGTTATTGGATGTTTACTTGTCTGCATCCTTAAAGAAATTGAATTTCATGGAAAGAATAACGAATTCTTTTATTATGATTGTTTATATAATACCTTATACACAACATAAAGTAGACAATATTTTTGGAAATTTATAAGAAAATGTGTTTGAATTATGTTAGATTTTAAGTTGATTTTGTATTAACAGTAGAGCATGAGCATGATTCCAGGGTGATTAGTGTCTTTTGAAATACTATTATTAATAATATTCTATGCTTATGTCCTTTGTGGGCATATATCATAACTAGTTAAAACTTATCCTGTATTTTGGCATATAGGTTATCAGTCTTTCACTATTATAAAACATACTGCCATGAACATCTTATAAACAAACCATTGCACATATCTTTAGTTATTTTCATATAATAAACAACAAAAATGAAATTGTCACATCAAAAGTTATGTGTTTAAAATATCCTAGACTATTCATGAGCGTTACAGAATAAGATAAAGTTAGAAGAACAAAAAATTAAGAAAAAAAATTTAAATCCCAAATATTTGGTGATTTTAGAATTTTATTCACATTTTTAAAATAAAATAATGTACTATTTACAGATGTCTAAAATGCATGTGTGCCAATATATGCTTATTGTTTTGTGTGCATGTACAGGCGCTTGTCTAAGTGGGAGGCTACAAGACAATCTTGAATTTCATTCTACGGTTGATGTCTACCTTTTGTTGAATTAGGATCTCTCATTGTCTTGGAGCTCAGGGGTCGTGTCAGAATGGCTGACTCGTGACTCCAGAGTTCCTCCTGCCTACATCTCTGTGGTGCTGCATTACAATCTTGTATCAACACGGTTATATCTTCCTTTCTTCCTTTCTTTTTGACAAAAGCTCTGGTTTTGCTTATAAGGCAAGTACTTTGTAGACTGAGTTTTCTACCCAGCCACAACTTATATACTTTTGAAAGTTAAAATCAATCAAACTATTCTGGTAATTTATACTTTCTGGCAAATAGGATTTATCAGAGGGTGTTATTTTTAAATTCATATAGTAAATATTTTATTTTTTTAATGTGACTAAAATACTGCTCTGTCATAAAGTTCTCAGTTACTTTCCATTCACTTTCCCCTATAGTTTATTGACCTATATTATTAGATAGTAGACTAATATTTAAACAATACTACAAATAAAGACATTATCTTTTGTTTACAAGGTACATTTTAGGACAGAATATAGAAAGTCAGAAGTTTTTATTTAAAAAGACTTGTGAGATAGTTTGAAGGGGTAAAGTAAATAGATTGTCCCTGCTATTTTGTTTAGTTTCTAGGCTAAAGCAACTTTTGAGGCAGTATGAAACTCACATTTTTTATTTACTGACAAGCTAGTTAAGTTGAATTTTAGTAAAACATTCAACCAAATAAGTAATAACACTTTACATTTCTAGAATACAACCTTATAATCTTATTATTTGTTCCTCGTTTTATTTATTTATTTTTTTCTAGCATCAGCTATCAAAGTGGTAGGCATAACCTGGGAATGAACCCAACTTGGAAATGCAGACATTGTTTTACAGCCCAATCTTCCATCCTACTCAATGCTATCCTTTGCTAAACCTTTTGTTCAGTGAAATAATGCAATCAATGATACAATTGCAGTCATATTCAAAATTACATAATGTCTCAGAATGGACTTTAGAAAATTAATACAATCCGAAACTGACTTTGACATTTCCTGTAGAAATTGAAGAGTGTTAAACCATGATAATGACAAAAAGTACCTTCTCTCCTTTGTGAAAGCCTCCAGTTGTATGATTACAGCAATAGCTAACCTAATTTCATAGCTTTTGACTGAGGATGAGTTTTCATTAATGCATAAAATGCTGAATGGGTGACTTATGTCAAGTTTCAGACTGTCAATTTGTTACACGAGTTTTTGTTCTTTTTTAAATTATTTGTTTAAAGACTGAGGTGAACATATATAATGAATGCATTAACAGTTGTAAAAATACAGACTATTAGATAAAAATTAAATCTTTCTTCCATACTTGTTTTTGAGCCTACTAATCTTCCCCCCTAAGGTATTCATTGTCATAGCTGTTTTGGGCACCATCTGAACTCTTTTATGCATTTATATATATGTGCATATTCAGTCTTTTCTACCTGCTTCTCTTTCATTATCTTGCTTCTTCCTTTTTTCCTTCAAAATTTGAAACATTTCATATTTAGACGCATTTTTATATACTTAATATATTTTGGTGGACTGTTTTCTATTATCTGTCTGTCTTTTGTTTGAACTCTAGGTGTCTCAGTCAGGGTCTTCTTTTATTCACTTAATGTTGTTGATATTGTTGGGTTCCTGTTCCTAAGTAAAACTGTTTAAACAGCTAGCTCTCTATCTGAGAGAGCAAATTCTATTATCTTAACCAGCTTGATTTAATTTTATCACACATATAATCATACATATGTGTACATATATATCCCTCATTTTCTTTCTTTTTGTGTTGTTTTAAAAGAACATAAAGCATTCTCATGTTTTGATTTTAAAAAAATGTTTATTTATTTATTTATTTAGAGTGACAGACAAAGAGGCTAAGAGAGAGAATGGGCGTGCCAGGGCTTCCAGCCACTGCAAATGAACTCCAGATATCGCCTTGTGCATCTGGCTAATGTGGGTCCTGGGGAATCAGCCTTGAACCAGAGTTCTTAGACTCCACAGGCAAGTGCTTAACCACTAAGCCATCTCTCCAGCCCAGGTTTTGATATTTTTTAAGATCACAAAATGCCTAGTGAATAGTCTTTCTCATACCTTTTGAAGCCCAGTACTTAAGGATAGTTTCTTATATATCTTTACAAATGCTGTGATTTATCCTCTATAGAACTTATGTTGAAATTTTATTACCATCATGACAGTCTTAAGAGAAAATTTCTTTAAGAGGTGGTTAGGCCATTAGGGATTTTCTCCATTCTAAGAGTAGGTTTGTGATTGTGGAAGTTGAATCCCTTTTTCTGTTTTGTATACAGTCTGACCATACACAGATGCAGCAGGGAAGCTCTCCTTAGCTGCAGCCCCTCAACCTTGGGCCTCCCTTCCCTGTGACTAAGGAGATTTCCTGTGTCTAGAACCACAAGCTAAATAAACTTTGGTTACTACCTTACCTGATCTCAAATATTCTGTTGTGGTAACAGAAAATGGATCAAGAATAGTTGCTTGTTTAGGCAAATGCACACACTAATCTACTTATTTTCCTTTCATTCTTATGCTAAAGACAGTACATCCCAGCCAGAATCAACATCCCCTATAGTTCTACTCAATCGATCTAAGGGACAGATTTTCACAGAGGTCAACAACATTAAGTGAACAAACGAAGACCCTGACTGAGACACTCAGAGTTCAAGGGATAAATTTCTGTAATTAGGCCTAAAGGGTCAACGGAAAATTGTCAATAAAGCTTGATAACAGCTACAGTTCACTGAGGACGTCTGCAAAGGTGGAGGCTGGCTTCTGCTGCCAGAAAATGGAAGCAAGATCAGGGTGGTATAAAACAGAAATACCCTGGCCTCTCTCACCTCACATCTGTTTACCTGTGACTCCCATTTTCCACATAACTGGAGGTGAAGTAGGAAGGACATTCTGTTGATGCTAGTTTGACGGGTCTCACATCCAGGGCAGAAAACATAGCATGTTGTAAAGGTGCAATGATCTCCCAAGGGTAAATGTTCAGAGAACGGAATGTGATTGTGGAGCCTGTGATTTTGGTAGATGCTTGGCCTCTATAGTCACTGTACCATGCTATAGCACTAACAATAAAATGTTTAGTGTCAGCTTTCCCACAGCTACACAGATGGTGTGTTGTTGAACTGTGGTATATTTCCCCATGGATGAGTTATACTTATCACTACCATATCATCTCTCTCTCACTCTCTTTCTCTGATTTTTAATACATGCACACACACACACACATATATATATATATATATATATATAAATGTTCATGTGTGTGCAGCTGCACCTGTGTGTGTATGAATGTGGAGGTCAGAAGATAACCTCAGGTGTCATCTTCAGGAACACCATACCCCTTCTTTGACAAAGGCTTTCTCACTACCCTAAAGCTTACCAATTAGGCTAGAGTGCTAGTAAATTAACTTCATAGACATCCCCACAGATACCAGTCTCCATCTCCTCAGTGCTGAGATTATGGGTTCATGCTGTTGAAAGACAAAGGGGAAAGATAGCTTTCTAAAGGCAGTTTTATTTAGGAACAGGAACCCAAAGAAAGAACAAGAAGAAGTCTCCCAGCTTTGGCAGGAATGGAACTCATGGCTAATTCAATTCCATCCACAATGGTTTCAGTGTCCCTGCTGTCTCCATGGTCCAGCATACTACCTAGGTGGGTTAGCCTTTGGGTCAGCCTCCTGAATTGACCAACCAATGACGTCTTCCATTACATTCCAGAGTCTGACAAAAGATAAAAAAAAAAAAATCCAGTTTAACTGACTATAAACTCGTGTCCATCCTGCTCTCCATTCTCTGTGCCCTGTGGTCTTGCCTTCCTGCATGCACATGTAATTCTGGCTTCCCCCTGCCCTGCCTGAGAGAGCACTTCTATGAGCCTGGGTGGATTATGCCTACTTTCTATCTGCGTCATGCTTTGGGGTACCTTCTAATTTTGATAACACGTATGATTCACCTTTGATTTCTGAGTCTACAGTGTGTTCTTCCTCTAAACTCTGGCACTCTGGGTGCATCAGATGGGTATTTCCTCTAAAGACTGCATCTACAGTGTGTGGAATAACTGTCTTGACTTATTTTATTACTTATTTCTCCAGAGTCTGAACCTCTGTTCTGGTGCCTTCCCTCTGTTATTACTACTTAGGCCATCATGATTTAATCTTTGCTATGTGTGGATACAGGGGTAATGCTTTTATGGTTTGCTTACATGCAAGTTTGTGAATGTTTCTTTTTTCTCTCTTTTTTTTTTTTTCATGGTTTCCTAGATCTTGTATTCCATGTGCATGTGGAACTTCTCCAGCCTTTGCCTACATACCAATTTCCCCTAAACAAACCCAGTAATTCATGATTTCTCCCTAAGTAAGCTCAATAATTCATAATTTATCTTTCTAGAGTTAATTTTATTAGTTATTTTTTAAAATAGAAAAAAAAATCCAAAAATTGGCATCATGAGTCTGGGAGGCCCTTCCTGAACCCCAAGTCCAGCATGGCCATCAGAACCTATGTTTCCTATGAATAATGAGGACTGAAGTAAGGTCCTCAAGTTGTGAAGCAAGCACTTTACCAATCAAGCTGTGTCCCCAGTCCATCTTTATGTGTTTCTTTTTCTTTTTTTTTTTTTTGTTAAAATATTTCCATGCTTAACTTAAACAATCATTCAACTATTGGGATCTCATGTAGCTGAAAAGGTTTATTTATTTTTTTTCACAGACAAACATATCATAAGCAAAGACAACAGTTACCCACATACTGGGAGAAAATTTTTGCTGGCTATACAACTGACAGAGTCCAAATTTCTAGAATCCACAAAAGTTCAAAAACCTAAGCAATAATAAAAAAGAAAAAAAAAAACCTCAAATAACCCAACCACAAAGTGGGGCAGAGAACTGAACAGGGAGTTCTCAGAGGAAGAAACACAAATGGCTAACACACACTTAAGAAAATGTTCAACATTCTACTTAACTGTGATGGTTAAATTTATGTCCACTTGATCTGTTTAGGAATCCACAGACAGACATTCCTCATAAGTGGGTCTCTGAGGTTGCTTCCAGGGAGGATTAAAGGAGGAATCCTTCCCCAGGGAGAGCCCTTAACCCAGAGTGGGCGGCCCCTCTAGGAGGGGAGGCTTTATCAAAAGAAGCTCTGGAAATGTATTCTTTTCCCCTCCCACCTGGCTGCCAGTGCTGTTTGCTGTTTGCTGCTTTCCATTGTGGACCGAAGACCAGCGTGGAGTGAAGAGCAGCATTTCTCCAGGACACCTCCAGGCCTTTAGTGATGGATTGGGACTGCTGAGGCATCCAGCCTCATGGACTGAGCAGCTGCCAGGTTCCTTGACTCTAAGGCCTGTAATCTGCTGTTGTTGGACTGTCATAAACTAATCCAATAAATTTCCTTTTAAAACAATTCATTCTATTGGTTCTGTTCCTCTAGAGAGCCCTGATTAATACACTAACCATGAAGGAAATGCAAACCAAACCAACTATAAGATTCTACCTTACCCCAGTAAGGATAGCAAATATTAAAATATAAAATGAAAACAAAATGTTGGTAAGGATGTGGAGAAACAGGAACCTTCATTCACTGTTATTGGGAATATAAGATGGTACAATCACTATGGAAATCAATTTGGAGGCTCCTAAAAAGATTGACAATAGAGTTACCAACAGACCCAGTTATTCCCTTACTGGGCAAATACCCTAAAATCTACACACCTACAAACTTCAGTTCAGAGTTATTTGCTCAACCATGTTTATAGCTGCTCAGTACATAATAGTTAAGAACTGGATTCAACCCAGATGTCCATCATTGGACAAATGGTTAACCAAAATGTGGTGTATTTGCACAATGGAATTCTACCCAGCAGTTGGAAAAAATGACACAATGACATTTGTAGAAAAATGGTCAAACTTGAAACAGATCATACTCAGCAAACTCATCCAATTACAGAAAGACAATTGTCACATGGTCTCACTCATTTGTGGCTCTTATCCTATACAGCCTGAGATGTTAACATACCTAATAGGCATCTCAATGCCTGGACAATAGGGAGGGGAGTGCTTGAGAGGAGGGCAAGGGTGGGGTGGGGACCTAAAACTGAAAAATAGGACTGGTACCATAAAATCTTATATCCTGGAAGACAGACTAAAAGTATGAACCTTCCTCAGGACCTTAGAGAGAACACCTGAACTGAAGGGCCCTGGAGAGGGTGAGATGAAGACTAACCTTAATTTTTTCCTGTTTCTTTATTTTCTTCTTTCTTTTTTATATTTTCTTTCTTTTTCTTCTTTCTTTTCCCTTGGCATTGGTCTGTACCTTCTAGTACCAGGATGCTGTTAGCACCCACAGTACACTGTTGATCAGAAATACCTACAAGGTTTTCCATAACAAGACAGACTTCTGTTAGAGCCCTTGATTACCCACCAGAGGTTAATGGTAAGGTCCTACTGCTGAAGATACCATATGCTGTCAGTACAGAATATGGAGAGACCTGGCTGGAATCTGGAAGAGAGCCAGTTCCCAGTTAGCCCATCTACTGCTAGAAGGTGCTACATGACCTACTGGGGGAAAGTGGCCAACATCTCTCTAAGTAACTCAAGGTGTATGCTACTCAGAAGCAAACAACCTGACTTGATGTTCACACAAGTGCAATAGTACAAGTACAACTGCTCTTGGATTCGCTAACAGATCTGCTCAGTGGAAAGGAACCCACATGTGGAACTGGGAAACAAGTCAGAATCACATCCAGATAACTCTGCTTTCTAATGTCAAGCTCCCACTAATCTTGGGCTACGAAAGGACCTACACTCATTAAATTTTCTCTAAACTAATAATGGTTGCCCCATTTAACCTGTGCTGACTTCACTCTCCATTGGAGTATCTGCTTCTCTTTTGCAGCTGGAAGCAGGACCTGAGGAAATAAATGACAAAGTGCATTTCACCTGGCCCCAGCTGAAACCACAGAGGAATTGAGGAAGTGAGCAAGAGTGCTGCTTTCTCAGCGAATCTGATATCAGCACAAGAGTAAAGGAGATAGAGACTGAGGACTCTCAACACCTACCAAACCAGAGATCCAGAGGCTCCTCACAGCCCATCACTGGAATAGACTTAAAGCAAACCCAATATGGCTCAGGGAATTTCAGTGAAGAGGGGGTAGAAACATTGTTAGAGCCACAGGTTGGGATGTCATTCCCAGAGACATTGCCTCATCTCTGATGGCTGCCCAAACAATGCACAACTGGCAGGGCAGGGATGAGAGAAAGGAGGGCACCAACCTGTGCTGTTTACATGAGTATGTCCATAACCAATGAGCAAATATTTTCATGCTTGAAATACAGATCACAACACTCTGTTTAGATTTTCTTGAAACACCTTTTATTTTTTTATTTAATTTTTATTAACATTTTCCATGATCATAAAAAAAAATCCCATGGTAATACCCTCCTTATCCCCCTACACTTTCCCCTTTGAGAAACATCTTTTCTTTTCTTTATTGTCTTTTTAAAATTTATTTATTTTTGTTTTTTCAAGGTAGAGTCTATCTCTAGCTTGGGTTTACATGGAACTACCTATGTAATCTCAGATTGGCCTTGAATTCACTGATCCTCCTATCTCTGCCTCCCAAGTACTGGGATTAAAGGAATTACTACCATGCCTGGATTTGTTTTATTTTATTTTACTAGTTAACATAAATAGATTTAGGCATCATTCTTTTTTTTTTTCTTTTCATTTTCTTCTTTTCTATGAAGTAGAAAATTTATGTGGCTATTTCATGTGTTGATACCATCATTTCCTACCTCCTTGTCCCCATTCCACTGAGAACCCTCCTTAGTGGGATTGGTGATATTCACCATGGAGTTGTGGGTTATAAGTTGCATAAACAGCAGTCATTGTGGTGGGATGTCTCTCAATATTCTTAACCCTCCTGTGGCTCTTACATTCTCTCTGCCCCCTCTTATGCAAAATTTCCTGAGCCTTGGTGGATGTGCTTTAAGTATACTTTGGTGTTGAGCTCTCAGAAGCTTCTGGATTTATGCTTTGGAGTGTTTTGAGTATCCTCGGTATATGTTTCTGTCACCCTGGTGCATTATCAGGTTCTCTGTGGAAGCAGCACACTTGCTCATCTCACCAGTTCTGCTGTGGTTTCATCTGGGCCCTGGCTGTTGTAAAAGGAATGGTTCACCTCCTGCAAGTGAGCCAGCTATCTATTCTTATCTTGTTGATAGATTTTGGTTGTTCGTGGTTCTCCCATTTTCTGAAAAAGGAAAAGAGATTTTTCAACTGAAAGTGAGATAAGGATAGGTTAAAGGGGATGAGCGTTATTAATTTAGAGATATTTTGATGGGTGTAGCCTCTGGCAAAAACTAGTGGGAGTTTCACATTGAAGTCAATAATCTTTGTCTCCATAGGAATCTGTCTTGGTTCCCAATACCAGCTATGGTTTGCTTTCCACTGAGTGGATCTTCTAGCCAATGAGAAAGCCATTGGTTTCCTACCTAGGCTGTGTGCCACTATTGTACAGGTGTGTACATTTTTTCAGGCTGGTTGCTTTCATAGAATAGTGTTTCTTGCTTGCTCATGATGCCCTTGGCCATTTTTCCCCAGCAGCTCATGTAACACTTTTCAATACTACATGGGCTAACAATCTTAGAATTAGTTTCTGTGCATATTCAGGCAGATCTCTCAATGTTCTGGATGGGTAGCATGTAGTGCCTTCAGCAATATGATCTTATCTTTTACCTCAGGTGGGTAATCAAGTGCTTTGACACAAGCCTGTCTTGTTTTGAGGACCTCATTGGCCTCTCTGATCAATAGCTCAATGTGGGTTGTAACCAGTTTCTAGTACTAGAAGTTACAAGCCACACCAAAATGTTTCAGGGTTAGGCTTCATCCCACACTTTCCAGAGTCATTTTTATTTGACAATTCCTCCGTGCTCCTATTGAGGGTTATATCTCTTAGTGTATTACCCTGGAGGAAAGTTTGTATGGTACCAATTCATTTTGCATTTGGTTTTGTATACATCTACCCCTGCCAAACCTTTCCATCCCTCATATCTGTTCCTCAAGTTGCTTGCCAGGTATGTCTGCAACTCAAGATGTTACAGTTTAGGAAAACAGATGAGGGAGCACATGCATTTGTCTTTCTGTGCTTGTGTGATTTCTTTGAGTATGATCTGCTTCAAGTCTGTCCATTTTCCTACAAATTTCATTGTATCACTTTTGCTTAATTCTAAGTAGAATTCTATTGTGTATATGTACCATATCCTCATTATCCATTCATCAAATGATGGGAATCTTGGTTGATTCCAGTTCTAAGCTATTGTGAATTGAGCATGATTCAGCAAGTATCTCTGAAATGAAGAGTAGAGACTTTAGGGTAGGTTTCCAGTAGAGGAATGGGTGAGTCATTTGGCAATTCTATTTTCATCTTTTTTCCAAGTCTCCATATTGATTTCCCTAGTAGTTGTATAAGTTTGCATCCCACTAGCAGTGAATGAGGGTTCCTGTTTCCCTACATCCTTGAATTTACTTTTACTTTATTAGTTATATACATACTCAATGTTTAAACAGAAAATGTTAGTACCATCATTAGCCTCTTCCCTGTTCCCCTCCCTCTGAAGGGACCCTCCTCTTTGGTGATGGTGGGTCATGCATTGTAGGGGTAGCCATCAGTTATAAGGAAGAAGCAATGTCTCTGTGCATAATGTCCCAACTTGTGACTCTAACAATCTTTCCACCCCCTCTTCCACTAATTTCCCTGAGCCATGGTGGGTTCGCTTTAGGTCTACTTCAGTGTTGAAGCCTTGGGAGCCTCGGTGTCTTTGGATCTCTGGTTTGGTAAGAGTTGAGTGCTCTCTGTGTCTGTCTTCTTCACCCTTGAGTTGATACCAGGTTCGCCAAGAAAGCAGCACACTTGCCCATTTCCCTAATTACTTTGTGGTTTCAGCTGGGGTCCTGGTGAGGTGCAATGGGCTGATTCTCTCCTCAGGTTCTGTGTCAATCTGAAAAAGAGAAGCAGATTCTCCAGTGAAGAGTGAAGTCAGCACTGGATAAATGGGATAACCATTATTATTTTAGAGAGAATTTAATAAGTGTAGGCCCTCTTGTAGTCCAAGATTGTTGGGGGCTTGATATTGGAGAGCAAACTCTTTTTTGGATATGATTCTGACTTGTTTCTCAGTTCCAGCTATGGGTTCCATTCCACAGAGCAGCTCTATTAGCCAATTCAAGAGCAGTTGATTACCCACCTTGGCTGTGTGCCACTATTGCTCTTGGATGAACATCACACATGTTGTTTGCTGCTGAGTAGCTTAGACCATGAGTTGCTTGGACAGATGTTGGTCCTTTCCCCCTAGCCAATCATGTAGCAATATGGAGGCTTCTAAAAAGGTTGACTATAGAGTTACCAACAGACCCAGTTATTCCCTTACTCTAATATTTTTCATGATTGACAACCTGACTGGAGTAAAGCAGAATCTCCTAGTTGTTTTAATTTGCATTTCCATTATGGTTAAGGATATTGAACATTTTCTCAGATGAATAGTAGCTATTTGCTTTTCTTCCTTTGAGAATTTCCTATCAAATCTCTGCCCCATTTTTTGAGTGGATTATTATTTTTTATTGCTTATGGCTTTTAAAAAAATTCTTTATAGATTCCAGATATTAGGCCTCCATCAGTGGTATAACTGGTGAAAAAGTTCCCATTTTGTGGGTAATCTATTGGCTCAACTTATGGTATGTTTGTGCAGAAGCTTTTGAGCTTCATGAGATCCCACTTGCTAGGTGATTTGTTTATTGTCCTGGGATACTGAGATACTGTTCAGGAAATGTTCTCCACTACTATATTGTGGAGAGTTCCTCCTATTTTCATATCCAGTACTTTGAGGGCTTCAAATCTTATACTGAAGTCTTTAATACATTTGCAGTTGATTTTTGTGTATGGTGATTGGAGTGGGTCTAGTTTCATTTTCCTACATGTGGCTATCTCATTTATACAACCCTGAGAGGAAGCCTATTTGATTGAGATGGATAATGCTTTTGATGTGCTGTTGAAATCAGTTTGTGAGGAGTTTGTTCAAGATTTTTGAACCTACTTTCATCAGAGATAAAGGTCCATAGTTTTTTCATCTTGCTGTATCTCTGTCTGATTTTGATATTACTGAAGGAGTTGGGGAGGGTTCCATGTTCTCCAGTTATATTTAAAAGCTTGAGAAAAAGTGGTTTCAGTTCGTCAACAAAGGTTTGGTAGAATTTGGCTACGAATCCATCAAGTC
Organism: Jaculus jaculus; assembly: GCF_020740685.1. Lineage (NCBI taxonomy): Eukaryota > Metazoa > Chordata > Mammalia > Rodentia > Dipodidae > Jaculus > Jaculus jaculus. Next base: position 35,437,584 of record NC_059103.1, read on the forward strand.
CTGGACTTTACCTTTTGGGGAATTGTTTTTTATATGGCAGAATTACTTAATTAATTTTTTATTGGCAACTTCAATACTTAGAGACAATAAAACATGATAATAATTCCTGTTGCAGTCAGGTTTGCATTGCGGATAGAAATCATCTACCAAAAGCAGCTTGTGGGAAAAAGAGGTTTATTTTGGCTTACAAGTTTGAGGGGAAGCTCCATAATGGCAGGGGAAAACCATGGCATGAAGAGAGGGTGGACATCATCCACTGGCCAACATAAGGTGGACAATAGCAACAGGGGAATGTGCCAAACACTGGCAAGGAGAAACTGGCTATAACACCCATCATCCTGCCCCCCAAAATACACCTCTTCAAGGAGGCTTTAATATCCAGCCATCAGCTGGGAAACCTAGCATTCAGAACCTCTAAGTTTATGGGGGACACCTGATTCAAACCTCCACAATTTCCTCCTACAATTTCCCTTTCGGAAGTCCACTCTGCATCATATTCCTTCCCTCTCTTCATTATTCTCTCTTTTACTTTTATGTCATTGTTTTCTTCTCCTATTATGAGGGTCTTGTGAAGTTATTGCTAGGCACTGTGAGGTCATGGATACCAAGGCCAAATTCCGTCTGGACAGTTGCATTGTAAGGAGTGATATCCTTCCTTGGGCTCTTACATTCTTTCTGCCACTTCTTTTGCAATGAACCCTGAGACTTGAAGGGTGTGATAGAGATTTTTCAGTGCTGGACACTCCTCTGTCACTTCTCAGCACTATGTTGCCTTTTGGGTCATCCCAGTGGTCACTGCCATCTGAAAAGAGATGCTTCTCCAACCAAAAATGAGTGTAGCATTAATATATGAACATGAACTTCATGTGTAGTGCCTTCAGGGCAGTTTGGTGAGAATAATATATGCATTTAGCCAAACAAAAGCAATCTTTGTACCTCTAAGGCTCATGACCTCCCCTGCCATAGGCTTTTGATTAGGTTTCCAGTAGTAGACATGTATTCCTTCTCATAGAGCAGGACTCCAGTCCAATTAGAGAGCAATTGGTTTCTTCTGCAATTTCTCACTTGAGTGTTTTGAATTCACATCATAAAGATTCTTCATGTCCTTGGTTAGGTTTATTCCAAGGTACTATTTTGTTTGTTTTTGTTTGTTTGTTTCTTGAGGCTGTTGTGAATGGGGTACATTCCCTGATTTTGTCCTCCTCATGTTTGTTGTTAGCATATAGGAAAGCCACTGATTTCTGTGTTTATTTTGTATCCTGCTACAACGCTAAAAGTGTTTTTCAGCTCTAACAACTTGCTGGTAGATTCTTTAATGTTCTTTTATGTATAGAATCATATCACCTGCAAGTAATAATAATTTGATCTCTTAATTTATAAACTGTATCCTTTTTATGCTTTTATGAGTTTCTCTCGCCATATTACTATAGCTAGAACTTCTATTACTATATTAAAGAAAAGTGGGAACAGTGGACTCCCTTGTCTTATTCCTGAATTTAGTGGAAAAGCTTCACAAATTTCCCCATTTAGTATTATATTGATTGTATATTTGTCATAAATACCTTTAATTATGTTGAGATATGTTCCTTGTATTCCCAATTTCTGTAGGACTTTACCATGAAGTAATGTGGGATTTTGTCGAATATGTTTTCTGCATCTATTAAGATGAACATGTGATTTTTGTCCTTTAGTCCATTTATATAGTGCATTACATTTATCAATTTGTGTATATTGAACCATGCCTGCATCTCAGATAAAGCCTACTTGGTTGGGGTGAATAATCTTTCTGATATATTGTTGTATTCTGTTTGCCAATATTTTGTTCATAATTATTGCATCTATGTTCAAGAGGGAGATTGGTCTAAGGTATGGGAGGGTTATGCTGGCTTCTTAGGGAGGAGTTTGGTAGAATTCCTTCCTTTTGTATTTTATGGAAAAGTTTGAGAATCAGTGGTGTTAGTTCTTCCAGGAAGGTCTGATAAAATTCACCAGTAAATCCATCTAAGTTTGGACATTTTTTAGTTGGGAGATGTTTTAGAATTGTTTGGATCTCCATACTTGTTATAGGTCTATTTAAATGGTTTAATCTCCTCTTGATCTAATATTAGTAAGGTCATATGAATTAAGGAAATCATCCATTGTTTTCAGATTTTCAAACTTAAACTTATATTCTTAAAGTATGTCCTTATGGTTTTCTGAATTTCTTCTTGGTCTGTTGTAATGGTGTCTTTTTCATCTCTAATTTTATCTCTGCTCTCTTTCTTCTGCTCAGATTTGCTAATGGTTTATCAATCTTGTTTATCATTTTAAAGAACCATCTCTTTGATTCATTGATTCTTTTAATTGCTTTTTTGGGTTCTATTTCAGTAATTTCTGCCATAATCTTTATTTCTTCCCATCTACTGCATTTAGGCTTGCCTTGTTCTTCTGTCTCGAAGGCCTTAAGGTGAAGCTGTAAATTGTTTACTTGTGAAGTCTAATTTGTTAATATAGGCAACTGGAAGCTATAAATTTCCCTTTTAGGACTGCCTTCATTGTGTCCCAAAGGTTTTGGTATATTGTATTCTCATCATCATTTGATTCCATCAATTTATTGATTTCTTTTTGATTTATTCCATGACCCATTCATCAATCAAGAGTGCTGTGTAATCCCCTTGAATTTCTGTATGCTTTGTAGTTTCTCATTTGTAGTTTAATCCCATTGTGTCAGATAGAGTACAGGGGGCTATTTCAATTTTCCTGTATTTGTTAAGATTTGCTTTGTGTCCTGATATATGGTCTATTTTGGAGAATGCTGTGTGTGGTGCTAAGAAAAATGTGTATTCCATAGCATTTGGATGGAATATTCTGTAGATATCTGTCAGGTCCATTTGTTCCATGACATCATTGAATCCAGATGTCTCTCTGTTTATGTTTTGCTGGGATGACCTATCAATTGATGAGTGTGGGGTACTGAAGTCACCCCCAATTGTGTTTTGTATTATCTGTGACCTTAATTCTAATAGTGTTTGATGAAGATAGGAGCACAATTATAGGTGCATATACATTTATTATTGCAATATCCCCTACTGAAGGGTTACTTTAATCAGGATAAAGTGATATTCATTATCTTTCCTCACTAATGTTGTTTTGTCATCCATCCTGTCAGTTATTTGGAAGCATCTCCAGCTTGTTTCCAAGGTCCATTTGCTTAAAATACCATTTTCCATCTTTTCTCCCTAAGACAGTGTATATTTTTATTGAGAGATGAGTTTCTTGCAGGCAACAACACTTGGATCCTTCCTTTTAATCCAGTCTGCCAGCCTGCATCTTTTGGTTGGGACATTGAGGTAAGAGTAATTATTGAAATATGTATTTTTATTCTCACCATTCTTCTTGTTTTGTAGTACTTCCTGTTTTGCTTTACTCTCTTGTTATTTGAGTATGGTTTATTTTTTCCTGTTTGCTCATGTGTGTGCTTTGCTTTCTCTACAGCATGAAGGATTCCTTCAACTATTTTCTGTGTAGCTGTCTTAGTTGTCATAAATTACTTTAGCCTGTTTTTGTTGAGGAATGTCCTTATTTCACCTCCAATTTGGATAGACAGCTTTGTAGCATAAATTATTCTTGGTTGGCAGTTATTATCTTTCAGAACTTACAATACATCATTCCAAGCCCTTCTATCTTGTAAAGTTTGCATTGAGTAATTGGCTATGACCTGATGGGTTTGCCTTTATAGGTGACTTGCTTTTTTTCCCTAACTGCTTTTAATATGTTTTCTTTGGCCTGTGTGTTTAGGAGTTTAATTATAACATGGTGAGGAGAGGTTCTTTCCAGGTTTTGTCTGTCTGGTGTTCTAAAAGCTTCTCATATCTGCACTGGCATTTCTTTCCCCATTTGGGGAAAATGTTCTTCTATGATTTTGTTGAAAATGCCTACTAAGCCTCTCGATTGAAATTCTTCACCTTCTACTATACCCTGAATTCTATGTTTGATCTTTTCATAGTGTCCCAGATATCTTGAAATTCCCATTCTTACCTTGGATTTCTCTTTCTTGGACTGTATTACATATGCCGCCTGGTCTTCTTGTTTAGATATTTTGTTCTCTCATTCATTCATTCTCCTGGTGAAACTTTCCATGGAGTTTTTTATTTGGTTTACTGTTTTTTGTTTTTTTTGCTACTATTTCTATGTGCTTTTTTCTTCAGTATTTCTATTTTTGTAGTCATGTCTTGTTCTGCCCTCCTTTTCTCATTAAGCTGGCTTCCTGTGTTCTCTTGGAATTTCTTCAGAAGTTTGTTTTCTTCTTTAATATCTTTGTTTTTTTCTTTGATTCCTGTGATATCTTATTTGATTTCTTTTAGTATAGATAAAATCATTTGCTTTTGAAATCTTTGTCAAGAATTTCATCTAAACCAGTGTTATTGGGGGCCATTTCTGACAGTAATAATTTTGGGTGGGATTGTATTGTCTTGATTCTTTCTGCTTCTTCTATTGTAATGTGATTTTTGCATCCTGAGTTGATTTGATGACTGGGTTTTCTAATAATCTGTGGTATTTTCAGATTTGGAAATCCAACTTTATGCACCTTCTGAGTAGGAGTTTAAGGTGCCAAGTGCAGCTCTTGTACTCCAGTCCATCCACGGAAGTAATCCTAGGTGTTGAGTTTGCCTGCTGTTCAAATATTCTAGTGGGCTGGTTGGAGCAATTTAATGGCAACTTCTAAAATTCAACTGAGCAATATACACATTCAATAAAAACTAGCACATAGTATGCAAGTTTTGTGATTGAAACAAACAGATAACCTTATAAAGTCAAATCCCTAATAGTGTGTGCTTCTCTAAATCCTTAATCTTGTCAGCTGGGAGGTTGAGATTTCTGTTCTGAAATGGGTTCCAGGTCAGCCTGGGTCTGAATCAGACCCTGTCCCCAAAAGTGGCTGACAAAGACAAAGGCCCTATGAATCTTAAAGTATCAAAGGCAACAATATTCAACCTCCACATACAGCTTTGTTGAGAATGGTATAGCCAGCCAAGACAAGAATATGTAACTCATAACCTGACTTGACATAGAAAAAGAGAATAGCAGTGCAGGCCTATGTAGCTGCTTTTCTGTTATTCAGCCTCATTACCTTTTGCAGTGGCTTCAAATCTCGTCAATGCTGAGTGCTTACCCCCATCCCTCTGTGTTGTGCTGTGAATCTGGTGTTCTGACCAGCTGTGTGGATGCTCTGCCATCAGGAGCTGAATGTGTTCTCTAAAGGGTCATGGTGCTGTCATTTGGGGGATAGGAGAGAGCAGGAAGCCTTGAATTGTACTGGTACTGCTCAGCTGGTCCCAGCTGTGTATAGTTCAGCAGCGCCTCTGCTGTCTCCCCTTCAAGTTTCTTGACTTTAGGAGGAGGCTGATGAGGTCAGAAAATCCCTAGCTGGGGTTTTGCTCCTGTCCCTGGGCACCAGGCAGGTGCGTGGGTCCAGGCAGGTTGGGTCCTGGTATGCAAGCTCCTCAGTGGGAATCTGTCCAGTTTCCTCCTTTCTGATAGATCTTAGTCTCTCCTGCTTCTCCACTGGGGCTCATAAAAACCTATGCATATTCGCTTTTCAGACAAAGAGCATATTTTGCTGTGGCTTTTCTCAAATCCCTCCTTCGGCTGGGTTGATGTCACTCCTATGCAGCCATATACCTAGAAGTTTTGGAGAGGTCTTTGATTACATTCTCAATCTTGATAAAAAGTCATACATTTGTTCTGAGATTTATCTGCTCTGTATTTAAATTTTGCATATGATATGTGTCTAGGAATTCAAACATTTCTTCTAGATCACCCAGTTTTGTATCTTAGAGGTTGTTGAAATATGTACTGATGATTCTTCCAATTTCATTGGTGTCTACAGTGACCTCTCCCTTTTCATATTTAATATTGTTAATTTGAATTTTCTCCTTTTTTATTTTATCAAATTGGCTAGGGGCTTATCAATCTTATTAATTTTTCTAAGATTCAGCTCTTGGTTTTGTCAATTTTCTTAGGTTCAAACTCATTAATTTATGCTCTAAAATTATTTCTTCCAAGTGTAACTCTTAGGGTTGGATTGTCCTTGTTTTTTTTTTTTTTTTTTTTTTTTGTTTTTTCCCAACACCTTTAGGTTATTATTAGGATTGTTAGGTTATTAATTTGAGATCTCTCCGTCTTTGTTATGAAGGCATTTAGTGCTATGAACCTTCCTTTTAGGACTGCCTTTATTGGGTTCTATAAGTTTTGGTATGCTGTGTTTTATTTATCACTCAGTTCTGTAAATCCTAGAATGTCCTTTTTTGCTAGAATGTCCTTTTTTGCTAATTTCTTACATGACTCTTTCATTGTCCTACCATATATTGTTCAGTCTCCAGCACTTGGTGTCATTTATGTTGTTTCTCTTGTTAATTTCTAGCTTTTCTGCATAATGGTCCAATATGTTTCAGATAGGTCGATCATTTTTCTTTAATCTATGGAGGCATGATTTATGCCCTAACATATGATACTATGTTTTTAAGATTTATTTTTATTTATTAGAGACAGAGGAGAGAGATAGAGGGAGGGAGAGAGAAAGAGAATGGGTGTTTCAGGGCCTCTAGCCACCGTATAAATGAATTCTAGACACATGCACCACCATGTACATCTGGCTTATGTGGGACCTGAAGAATTGAACCTGGGTTCTTAGGCTTCACAGGCATGTACCTTAACCACCAAGCAATCTCTTCAGCCTATATATGATTTATTTAGGGAAAGGTTGCATTGGCTGCTGAGAAGAATGTGTATTCTGTAGAATTATGGTGGAATGTTCTGTAGATGTCTATTTGATCTATGGTGTTGTTACCAATTATTAATTCCCTGGTTATTTTCTGCTTGGATTGTCAGTCTATTGATAATAGTGAAATATTTAAATCCCCTAATATGATGGTATTGGGATATATTTGTTTGTGTTCAAGTAGGTTTTGTTTTATAAACTGTGCTGCACACAGTTTATGTGTTTGGTGTAGATAGATTTATGACTGTAATGACCTCTCATTGGAGTGTTTGCTTAATGAGTAAAAAAGTGTCCTTCTTTGTCCTTTTTGGTTACTTTTGGTTTGAAGTCTATTTTGGCACATATTACTATAGTCAAACCCACATATTTCTTATTTTCATTTGCTTTAAAAATCATTTTCTATCCTTTCACCCTGAGGAGTTGTCTATCCTAGTGGTGAAGTGTGTTTCTTGAACACAGCTGATGAAAGGGTCCATTTTTTTTGCCATACATTTAACTACTGTCTCTTGATTAGTGAGTTATGATCAGTAATATTTAATGTTATAACTTTGAAGTTCAATTTAGTTTCTGCTATGTTGGAGTATTTTGAGACCTTGAATAAATTTTAGTTAGCTTTTGTTATTTTTATTTCTCTTACATGCTTTTGAGATTGGTTGTTTGACTTTTCTGGGTAGAATGTTTCTTAAAGTATTCTCTGATTTGTGTTCATATTAGTCATAGATCACATTTTTATCATGGAAAGTTTTCTTTTCATCATTTATTATGAGGGCTACTTTTGCTGGGTACAGTAATTTGGATTGGAGCCATAGTTTTTGAGACTTTGATGTGCTTTGTTACAAGCCCTTCTGGCTTCCAGGGTTTCCATTGAAAAATTGTGGGTAATTCAGATGGAATTGCTTTGTATGTAATGAGTTATTTCTTTCTTGCTGCTTTTTATACTCTCTTGGTTTTCATTGTTTAGAGTTTTAACTATGATGTGTCTTGGAGAATTTCTTCTTTGGATTAGTCTATTTGGTGATCTGAGCTTCTTGGGTCTGGATGGCCTCTTTCTTGAGGTAGGGGGAAGTTTTCTTCAATAATTTTGTTGAATATGTTCTCAATGCTTTGGCTTGAATTATTTCCCCTCTGGTATATACTGGAAAGTTGGATTTTTTTAGGGTATCCCACAATCCCCTCATTCTATTTGAGGGATTTTTTTGAACTTACCAGAGTTTTTGGATTCCCCCACAATTTCTTGTGTCCTGTATTCCAGATCTGAGCATTGGTCCTCCATATGATTAATTTGGTTAGTGAGAGTTTCTAGAGAGGCTGTTTTACATGCTCTTTTTGATTTTTTTATGTTGTGTTTTTTCTGTATTGTATCCATCCTTTTGTTGAGTTCTAATTTCAGGTTATAGGTTAATTTTTTTCATGTTTCTTGAAATTCATTCCTTCATTTAATCATGTCCTCATTAAGCTTAATCAGCTGGTAATTGAGATTCTCTATATGTTTACTAACCTTCAAATAATTTAGTCTTTTGAGGTCTCTCTAGTTTTCTTCAATTAAGCTAAACCTCTTGCTGAAATGTATGTACTATAAGAGATGATTCCATTCAATTTCACTTATGTACCTGTTGGTGTTTTTGATGATTTGCTTTCAATTCAACCATTAGCTGGGTAAGAGTAAATAAGTTTACTGTGTTTTCATTTTGGGATCCAATTTCTGTAGTGTTCTCTGTTTTTATTGGAGACTTTCATTGTGTGACAAGGCAACCTTGATGAAGATCTCTGTTTGTTGTCTTTTTTTTTTTTTTTCACTAGGGTCTTCCTATCCCAGGGTAAAAGTGTTTTATTAAGGAGGAAGGAAACATTTGTCCTTGTAGGCTCTTCAGTGAATGTTCTACTTTGGGTTTGAATTGGATTGGAGTGGAATGATCTTGTATTTACAGGTGTACAGTTCTGCAGAGTTGAAAGTGAACGTACAGCTCTGGTCTGCTGGCTGATATGAGAGCTGTGGTTGAAGGTCTGGTATCTTTTCAGGACATGATGCTGGTGGGCCTCAAGGGCTGCAGCACTTACCTCTGCTCCCCTTCTCTACCCAGTGGAGCAGGTTGTAAAGGACTCACTGTTATCCCCTGGCATGTTGTTACTAGATATTCCTGTGCTCCCCATATGGGTCAGGAGCAATGTCCAGTGACGGGGGCAGTAAGGGTAGGAAAAGGGGTGTGGTATTCTGCACTTCATGGATGAGGCTGTAGCTCCAGTATTCAAAGTCAGCTGGTCTATGGATGTTGATGATTGGAGGCAGCCAGCAACTGGGCTTGGCATGATCTTCTAAGGTAGGAGGCTCAGGATAGTGTTGGAGACCCACAGGGTGTTAAGGGGTGGCAGGGATTGTACACACAGGTCCTAAACATGCCAAACTTCTCACCTGCCCTGAGTTCATAGGCCCCGAACTCAGGTTTTGGAGCACCTCACCTTCCTGTAGTGCACAGGCTCTGAACAAACTGTGCCCCTTATCAGCTTAGAGTTCACAGGCCCCCAGACATGCTGATGTCCAGACACACAGGCCCCAAACACACTGTGCCCCTAACCCTCCCAGCGCTCAAATGCCCCAGAAAACCAGGCCCAAACATGCCAATCACCTCACCAGTCACTAGTGCACATGCACCAAATTTTCTGTAACCCTGAATGCACAAGTCCCAAGCACACAGTGTCCCTCACCAGCCCAGAGTGCACAGGCCCTAAACATGCTCAGCACTTCACCTGCCTGGAGCACACAGGCTTCTGCAACCTAGGTATCACTCTTTCTGGCATTTTCAGATACATTTGGCTACAATTTGTTTTCATTGAATCCTTTCCTCCCAGACACCTTCCCTACCTTCCCTTCCAGCTTCTTTTCCCATTATCTTCCCCCTTTCTGTTTATATGTCAGGTGAACTTTTGCTCTTTCCACATCATCTCTATGTTTGGTTTTGGTTACAGTTCTACTTTTTATAAATTTTGTCCAAAATTTTCTCTCTCTCTCTCTCTCTCTCTCTCTCTTACTCTGTTGCAGTCAGGTTCATATTGCTGGTAGAAACCACCCAACCAAGAGCAGTTTGTGGGAAAGATGTTCATTTTGGCTTACAGGCTCGAGGGAAGCTCCATGATGGCAGGACAATCGGTGCCACTAGCAGTGGGTGGACGTCAACCCCTGGCCAACATAAGGTGGACCATAGCAACAGGAGTGTGCCACACACTTGTGTGGGGACTCTGGCTATAACACCCAGGAGCCTGTCTCCAACAATACACTGCCTCCTGGAGGTGTTAATTCCAAAATCTCCATCAGCTGGGAACCTGGCATTCAGAACACCTAAGTTTATGGGGGACACCTGAATCAAACTAACCCCTCTCCTCTCTCTCTCTCTCTCTCTCTCTCTCTCTCTCTCTCTCTGTGTGTGTGTGTGTGTGTGTGTGTGTGTGTGTGTGTACATACTACAAGCTAACATCCACATACCAGAAAGATTATGTGGCTTTGGTCTTTGTGAGTTTGGGTCACTTCAATTAATGTGGTTCTTATGATTCTTTCCATATCCATCAATTTTTCTGAAAATTTTATAATTTTACTTCCCATAGAATTACATTTTGTGCTACGTTTTTATTACCCAGTCACCTATCAATGGGCATATAGGTTGATTCAAATCTTAGCTATTGTAAATCTGCAATAAACATGGATGTACATGTATCTCTGTAGTAAAATGTGAGGTTCTTGGGGTATATACACAGGATTGGTATCACTAGATGATATTGGAGACCTATTTATAATCTGTGATATATATCTATTTTTAAATAGATTTTGTACCATCTTGAATAAGTTCTGTTTATTTTTTAATTTTTATTTATTTCAGAGCAACAGAGAGAGAAAGGCAGATAGAGAGACAGAATGGGCATGCCAGGGCCTCCAGCCCCTGAAAACAAACTCCAGATGCCTGTGCCCCCTTGTGCATCTGGCTTACATGGGTCCTGGGGAATCAATCCTTGAACCAGTCTCCTTAGGCTTCACAGGCAAGTGCTTAACCACTAAGCCATTTCCCCAGCCCTAATCTGTGATATATTTCTACAGTTGTTGTATGGAAATGTGTAAACAATTATTGTCACCTTCATCAAAAGCATATTGGTCAACTCACAAGAGATGGTGTGGAGAGGGTCATCAGGTTCCCCCTTTGACAGCTTTATGCAATAACACACAATATCTTGTGACCACATGGGGTAGATAGAATATACAGAGCAGGAAAGATCTGGGAACAATGAGCTACATATAGTGGCTTCTTTGGTGTCTCCATGTTCTGTGTGTAAGCCCTTACCCTGAGGCTGAGGGAGGAGCTTCCAAGGGAGTAATCCTGGTATAGTAAGCCCCAGTGAAGAGCTGCTTTGGGGTCTTATGCTCTGTAAGTAAGTCTTCACCTCCCCCTAGGCTAAGGGTAGAGCACCTGTAACAGACAGATTCAGGTTTGCTGAGATGAACTTCCAGACCAGGCACAGTTATGGAGGAAGGGATATTTATTGAATCTTACAGATCCAGGGGAAATTCCATAATGGCAGAAGAAGCTGGCCTGCCTTCACAGGCCCAAGCAGACAGAGAGAAGCACAAGCCTAAAAGCCAAAAGCCACAGCACACTTCAGGAACTCCAGTTAGGCACACTTTGCATATCTTTAGATTGAAATCAGAAACCCATCACCACAACTTAAGATCCACCCAGTGACATTGCCTCCAGCCAGGTAACCAGCAGATGCAAACTACAAACAATAAAGAGCTGAATATATTGGGGGCATCTATTCTATTCAAACCACCACAGCACCCATGGGGGTAATCCCAATATGGTGAACACTACTGAAGTGCTGCTTTGAGGTCTCATGCTCTGTGAGTATGCCTTCACCCTGGGTTTGAGGATAGAGCATTCATGAGGGAAACCCCAATATAGTGAGCCCACTGAAGACCTGCTCTGTGGCCTTATACTTTTTGACAGGGACAAGAAGCTTCTAGAAGAGGCCATGAGGAAGTTGTCATTCAGGGTTGAATGAGACTTCTCCAGGGTGTAGCTGCTCTGGGGTCCTGATGCTCTGTAAGTAAGCCTTCATCTTCCAACTGAAGGAGGAGCATCCAAGGAGTAATTTTGACATAGGGATTTCCATAAAAATGCCTGCTTTGGGATCCCCTCATTACTATATGCCCTGTAAGTGACCTCCCAATAAACTCTCTGATTCGCCAAACTGGTATTGGTGTAATCATAGTTTGCTCTGCTATCTGAGTCCTACTTGGGGTCATGACATGTGTCCGTGTCTCCCCAGGGGAAAAGCTTCCTGTAATAATACTGATTTCCATGGCTGTATTAGTTTGTAACCTCACAAACAGTGGATGAGGTTTCTTCTTCCCTGCATTCCCTCTAGCATTTATTTTCTGTTTTCCTGATAATAGCTATTCTGGTGGATAAGATTGGTATGTCAGAGTTGTTTTGCTTTGAAGTGCCCTGATGGTTGAGGATGTGAACACTGTTGAAAGTACTTATTAGCCATTCATATTTGTTCTTTTGTGAGCTGTGTATTCATTTCATTAGACCATTTTGTGACTGGTAGATTTATTTAACAACAAATGGGATCATCTCAGATACCCATCAACTGATGAATGGAAAAATCATAGTATGTTGTTACACACATCAACAATGTATAAGCAACCACTCAATGCAGCCTCTTGATACATAACAAGTCATGGTAAATATGAGATGACTGAGGTTGCTCCTGGCCTAAGATAGCATGCACATTTACAATAAACTTTTCTTTCAAAGTGAATAATATAGGAAATATTCACTAATAATATAGTAGCTGTTCATTAAAATTATTAAGTATTGTGTAATACATAGAATTACACATGCTATTGTTCTTACAAAACTGGAGGTGCAACATGTGTGTTTGTACCAGCAACACTGTCACAGTCAGTTTCACATTGCTGGGATGAACCTACAGACTAGACAAAGCTTATAGAAGAAATGGAATTTATTTCTGGATTATAGATCCAGGGAAAATTCCATAATGGAATTATGGAAGCTGGACCCTTTGCACAAGTCCACGCAGAAAGAAATCTTGCCACAAGCACCATAAACAAGCCTACTTTAGGAACCTCATGTATAACTTAAGCACTCTGCATAATTTTGCTGGAATTCACAGCCACTGAAAACCACACTTTAGTATTGAACCCTAGGATCCCACCATGGTGACACCCCATCCAGCAAGTCAGCTAGAGATATAATTAAAAGCTTTAATACATGCTGAATCTGTTGAGGAACATTCATTCAAACTATCACATTTTGTCCCTGGCTCCAGATAGATTCATAACCATATCACATTGTAAATTATATTTAGTCCATCTTCAAAGATCCCCATAATCTTTACCAACTTAAAATATTCCAAATTTCCAAGTCTTATCTATGACTTGGGACTGTGACTTACCTATGAGTCCTGTAAAGTCAAAACAAATTATATGTTTTAACATATAAAGGCACAGAGTAAACATTTCCAACTGCTATAAGGCATAACAAGAAAAGACTGTACCAATGCAAACTCAACAACCATCTAGAAAACATCAAACATCTGCAGTTCAAGTTTGATATCATAACCAGTGACATTCTTTGTATTTTCCAATTCTGAATCTACAGCTGGACTAAGTAGCCAGGGAAAACTTCCATCACAAGCCAATGGTGCTTCATCATAGCCCTTGCACACTCCTGGTATATCTAAGTCTTCACTGCAAACTACAGTCCGTCTTCCAATGGATCCACTGACCTATCATGGTCACCATACCCTTCCTATATGCTGCATCTCAGCAGTGGCTCCTGGAACCATGTGTACTTCATGACCCACTCTACATATTTTTGATGCTTCCCAAACCAATACATGTGCCGGGCACAGCTATATTCTTAATTCTGGGACAAAATAAGTTGTGACCCTAAAGAGAAGATTCCTTTTGTTCAGTCAATTCTTTCAAAAGAGTTTGTATTCCTACCTTTCAGTCTTTCCTCAGACATTCTTTCTATGATTTTTATGTTATGTATTTGGGCAATCTTCCTTAATCATGGTCATATCTCCATAACACTAGTAGCCTTAACAACCAGTCTCAGTGCCAGTAATCTTAAACTTGCTTGAGTTTTTCCAAAGTTAACCTTAAATTTCTCAATTCCATATCTTTAGCCAAGCACATCAGTCCATGACAAATTGAACCTGGATAAAACTCTCTGGGCATGGGTAGCAGGACACAGTCAGTTGTTATGCTAGTAACCAAGTTTCAACAAAACTCTCTACAGTCTTGCCTTCCCTTTAGAAAGTTCATAATCAAAGCCTCTAAATACAATTCTCTTTTACTTAGCACTTTCAAACTCTCACCAAAATCGTTCATAATACTTGAGTAACCACTCTGGAAGGAATCTTTAGTTGCAAGTACCAAGTTCATGCCCATTCCTCCAAAATAAAAGTTTCAAAAATCAAAATCCACATGGTCAGAATCATTGCAGCAACACCCCACTACTGGTACCAATTTTGTCACTGTCGTTTTCATGTTGCTGGGATGAACCTCCAGACCAGAAACAGTTTATAGGAAGGGTGGGATTCATTTCTGGCTTATAGGTCCAGGGGAAGTTCTATAATGGTAGAAGAAGCTTGTCCCCTTGAACAGGTCCACACAGAGAGAAATACCACCAGTAGTACAATATGTAAGCATAGTCCAGGAGCCCCAGGAATAACTCAGTCATTCTGCATACCTTAGGCTGGAATTCAGATCCACCCCCAAAACACTTTAAGACTGTATACACTAGGATCCACCCATAGTGGCACCCCCTCAAACAAGGCAGCTAGAGATCTAACTACAAACTTCAATAAACTGCTGAATTTACTGAGGGATATCCATTCAAACTACCACAACCACACACATTGACTAGGTGGTAAGTTTTAAGCTCCACTATTACATTATGGGAGCATTTTACCTTGGGCTTATTACTGGCCAAATCTTTATGTGGTACATGACTGTAATCCAAATCCCAGAATATAGATTTACAATGTGCAATATGGTGATGTATTTTTTTAAGTTTATAATAAAGTTTGAGTTCAATAACTTAATTTCAATACTGTTTTAATACATTATCTTCATATTATGTGGATTTATACGACCATGAACATTATGAAATCAGACAGAAAAGTTAATACTGGAAATAGACTAAATTTTGATCCACTGGGATATAGATATGCGGTTGGAATAGAACTTAATGTATCCAATTATATTATTTATGTACCATTGCCAGAGTGGCTGCCAACAATGCTGATATTCACCCTCCTACATGATGCATAGTCAGCCAGTGTTAAGACAAAAAAAAAATAAATCAAGGTTCAGAAATCAAATTATGGTATGGATAGAAATACATGAATAATGTGAGAGAAAGAATTTGTGAATATATGAAGCTTGCATCTAGTTAGCTAGGTAAGATTATTATAAATGGAGGACTCAGGTCTTCAACAACTTATCAATTCAGAAATTTTATTTGCCAGGAGTAATTGAAAATGCAGTGTAGGTAACTGGATACTATTTATACCTTTTCCATTGGTAATTGGGATTGATCAAATAAAATTTCTAGGGCTGGAGAAATGGCTTAGTGGTTAAGCACTTGCCTGTGAAGCCTAAGGACCCCGTTTGAGGCTCGATTCCCCAGGACCCCACGTTAGCCAGCTGCACAAGGGGTGCACGCATCTGGAGTTTGCTTGCAGTGGCTGGAGGCCCTGGCGTGCCCATTCTCTCTCTCTCTCTCTCTCTCTCTCTCTCTCTCTCTCTCTCTCTCTCTGCCTGTTTCTCTCTGTCACTCTCAAATAAATAAATAAAAATGAACAAAAAAAGAAATTTATTTAAATAAAATTTCTATAATTCCTGTGTTTTTATGAGATAAACCCATAAAATAGTACCATAAATAGCAACTACACTTAGGTATGAATTTGTATGTTCACTTTAATTTTTTTATATGTTGTAACTGTGGCGATTATAAATGACTATTTACTTTTTTAATATATATATTAACAACTTCTATACTTACACACAATAAACCAAAGTATTTCTCTCCCCTCCCTTCCTTCACTTTCTCCTTCATTGCTCTGCTCTCCATCATATCCCCTCCCTCTGTTCATTAGTCTGTCTTTTAATTTTATGTCACCATCTTTTTCTCCTATTATGAGGGTCTTGTATGGGTATTGCTAGACATTGTGATGTCTTGGGTATTGAATCCATATTCTGTCTGGACAGTTGTATGTAGGGAGTGGTACCCTTCCTTTGGCTCTCACATTCATTCTGCCACCTATTCTGCAATGCAGTCTTATGGGAGACAGAAGTCATCAGTGGTGAAAACAGTGGACACTGGAAACCTCAAATTTGGCCAGATAGGACAAATGTCTGAATGAGTGCAACAGTGGCATGTCTGCTCTGGGGGAAACCAATGGCTTTCTAATTGGACTGAAGGCCCTCTCTATGGGAGGGAATACATGCCTGGTACTGAAAACCTAATCAAAAGCCTATGGCAGGAAAGGTCATGAGCCTTAGGGGTGTAAAGCCTGCTCTTGTCTGGATAAATGTATATATTACTCTTACCAAATTGTCCTGAAATCCTGTACTTTTGTGGTGAATGGAGGAAAGGAAGAGGGAAATATTGATCTTTATATTAATATCTCTTGTGTTTTTTCCCCATACTGTATCAAGTTGGAATGGTTTGTGACTTAATTCAATTATTCTGTATTTGTTGCTTTCCTTGAATTACATGATAAAATTTTAATTTGTGTCTATCATAAGTTGACCATGGAGGTTCATTTTGTTCATAGAACTGAAAAAGTGAGGCAGAAGCCTGATCTTCAGGGTTCACACATATGGAGAAACCTTGTTAAATCCTTCTTTAGAGTGGAGTAGGCAAGGGCTAGGGACAATGTTATTATTTAGATAAGATCTCTGAGCTCAAAACTGGTTGTGGGGTTTCTGGTCCCAAGAAGCACTTTCCACACTCAACATCTCTTTCTGAGGATAAGACTGGCTGGGTTTAAAAATACCCCATGAACCAGGAGCACAGGTATTTTCTTGAGAATCTGTGGCTAAGCATCAGTTCTAGGAGGACAGTTTGGAAGTATGATTATTTTTTCTACTAGCTATGAAGAATTCCATTTATGGAGTTGTTGTTTTTTTTAAAATTTTTGTTTATTTATTTGAAAGCGACAGGCAGAGAAAGAAAGGCGGGGGTGGGGGAGGGAGAGAGAGAGAATCAGCATGCCAGGGCTTCCAGCCACTGCAAACAAACTCCAGACACGTGCGCCCCCTTGTGCATCTGGCTAACTTGTGTCCTGGGGAATTGAGCCTCGAATTGGGGTCCTTAGGCTTCACAGGCAAGCACTTAACCTCTAAGCCATCTCTCCAGCCCTGGAGTTGTTTTTTCTTGGACTCATATCAAGATGATGACATGTTGATATTAGGGAAAAAACTGGGTTGTGGATTCTCCAGCTGGCCCTTAAGTGTTTGTGTGCTTATGCATGTGTGCTTCTTTCCCATCAGAGATCCCCCTACAACCTTGGCTATAGGACCAGATTGAGTGTGCTGGGAGTGTTAGAGTTCTGCTTTATCCTCTGGCCTTTCTAGGACTGGCAGCCTTGACCGTTACCCACCCCCTGTACCATTGTTGTGCCAATGTCAATCAGTCACCTTTGTACATACCTACTTTTTCTATTCTTCCTAGGTGTTTTGACAAATTTGTTCCCTAATACCAACAAGCTTTTGAGGTAGATGTTCTCTCTGAATTGCTGCTTATACATCCATTGACATAACTCTTTCTGCATCAGTCCTATGCAGTGCTGGATAAGGAGTAGACACTCTTGTGTGAATGCACTGCTCAAACCATGCATCCAGTGGTGACATTTGGAAACTAGAGGGTGCTCCATTAACTTGGAGGAGACCATAGTCTAGGAATGCCTTGATTATATTATAGAGAGTTCAATAAAACATGGTTGGAAGGTATGCTGTTTTACATTTTTATAAAATTTTGCACTGTAGAGTTAACATTACTACATATGGATTATTCATGTTTTCTGAATACTTTGGATAAAACTTGAATGTGTGTGCATCACCAAGTAGATTCAGTAGTAACACCACAGTTGTATGAAGCCAGAATTCATAGATTGTATAGCACCATGAGTAATGATGTAACCTGCATTAAATAAAAATCATTTTTCCAATGCTGAGACAAGAGTATCAATATTGTTGCCATATAAATTGGTTATAAAGATCTGTGGAACCTTGAATAGCAATGGTTATACCTTTTTTTCTTGAAGTGAGAGGTGGAAATTAGCCAAGAATAGATCATTTAACAATGAAGAACACAAGTAGATGGTTTGTATCTGAGCATAGGTCATGCTTGGATATTATACCAGGCCTTTTCTATAGAAGGGGTACTAAACAAATATGTGCACATCTTTTTTTACCCACAGTTCCAAATCCTCTTTAATACATCATTATATATTAAAAATTCTAATATAGTTTAAAATCAGATTGTTTATACAAATTGGAGTTACACACACAACAAATAGTTGCTTGTGGCCTCTCACACCTCTAACTGGTCTTAAGTAGGTAAGAAGTAATGCTTAGTAATTTGATGCCTGCTTATAGGAATGTTTGAATTAGGCTTCCATATATGTACCACACAAGTTTGAAATTGGTAATCCAAATTTGGGAAATCCTTTCTTCATGAACTATTAACTACCTGATTATTCCTGTCTTGGCTTCATTTTGTGTTATATTTATGTACTTATGGAATGGGATGGAACCTATTCTCTGATTGTATCTGCTTCAACTTTTAGTAATGATGAATTATTTTCCATATACTATCATCCTCAACCATTTATAAATTTACTCATGCATATTTCCTTGCCCTCTTCAAATAAACTAAACAATCTCCAAAATCATGTTTAAGTCTTCATTTTTTACCTTCTGCATGAGCATAAAGCAGATGCCCAATGGATACTTGATTACTTAAATAGTATAAGATGTTTATAATTGTCAGAATTGAAATGAAAATAATGAATAGATATAACATGATAATTAATGTGAAAATTTTTATACATTTAAGTAACATAGCTATAATTAAATGTGAAGTACAATTAGTTCAGTTTGAAGGTACTTTTAGACAATGCTGGTGAAAAGTGGATCATTCTATGTCAGTGCTAGTGAAAAAGAGAGTAACAAATCTTGTATTAACAGATACTCATTTTGTCTTCTGCTCTTTTTGATTTTGTAGTTTGGATGGAGGGCAAGATGTCCCCACCCCTTCTTACTCAGGGAATCCATCATTGCTCTTCATGCAGCTGATTTCCTTTCTGTTGTAATCAATTCAGTTAATATCAAGTACCACTGACAAGAGTGTTTGTGACTCAGTCATCTGGAGACATTTGCAAGGTGAGTGTGATGACTTTGATGCAAAAACAAACAGAAATAAAAAGTCCTCAAGTCTGAGCTTTTCTGCAACTTTTACAAAATTTTGGGGTATTTGTGATCCCCAACTTTAAGATTCTTTCCCATTCCAACAAGTAATTGAGGAAATGGACCCGGAAGGCTATATTATTAATTATGAAGTTTATTTGGTGAAAATTGGTATCCAGGGAAAGACTGGAATGGGCACACACACACACACACACACACACACACGCACAAACAGGACTTTAAAGGGGCACACACGTGGGAAGCCTGGCAATAGTTTATAGAGGAGCTCACTGCCTCTCTAATGCTGTTCTCTTCACATGAGCCTCAGTTCCTCAAGGGGGCTACTATGATCAGATTCACAGAAGTAAAGAACCTCTAATAGCACTATGGACCATGAAATGAAAAGTATTGTACCCACTGCATTTTTTATTAGTTATGGACACATTCAGGATGTAAACAGCACATATTGGTACCATCCTTACCATTATCCTTGCCCCCCTCAAATGGACCCTCCACATTGGAGATGCTGGTTGTTCCCACGAGGATTGTGGGCCATGCATTGTGGAGGTAGCCATCAGTTATAGGAAAGAGGCAATGTCACTAGGCATAATGTCCCAGCTTGTGGCTCTAACAATCATTCTTCCCCTCGTCTGTGAATTTCCCTGAGCCAAATTGGGTTTGTTTAGATCTACTTCAGTGATGGGCTCTTAGGAGCCTCTGGACCTTTGAATCTGTGGTTTGGTAGTAACTGAGTGTCTTCTGTATCCATCTCCTTCACACTTGTGCTGATATGAGGTTCACCAAGAAAGCAGCAGAAAAATGTAATGGGTACAATACTTTTCATTTTATGGTCCACAGTGCTATTAGAGGTTCTTACACATTTCCCCCAATTTCTGTACAGTTTCAGCTGGGGCCCATACAAAGTGTGATGGGCTGTTTCTCTTCAGGTCCTACTTCCATTTGAAGAAGAGAAGCAAATTCTCCAACAGAACGTGAAGTCATCACAGGTTAAATGGTATAACTATTACTAGTTTAGAGAGAATTAAATGGGTGTAGGCTCACATGTAGCCAAAGATTGGTGGGAACTTGATATTGAAGAACAAACATGTTATCTGGATATGATTCTGACTTGTTTCTGAGTCCATATATGGGTTCCTTTCCACTGAGTGGATCTGTTAGCCAATCCAAGAGCAGTTTGTTACACACCATGGTTGTTTGCCACTATAGCATTTGTGTGAGCATCAGGTTATGTTGTTTGCTTCTGAGTAGCATAGATCTCAAGTTGCTCAGACACATGTTGGCCACTTTCCCCCAGTAGTTCATATAGCACTTTCTAGCACTAGATGGGCTAACTGGGGACCAGCTCTCTTCCAGATTCCCGCCAGGTCTTTCCACGTTCTGTACTGACAGCATTTAGTGTCTTCGGCCATAGGGTCTTACCATTAACCTCTGGTAGGTAATCAAGAATTCTAACAGAAGTCTGTCTTGTTTTGGGAAACCTTGTAGTTCTCTGATCAACAGTTCATTGTGGGTGTTAACAGCATCCTGGTACTGAGGGTTACAGACCAGTGCTAAGGGAAAATGCAGAAGAAAAAGAAAAGAAATATAAAAAAAGAAAGAAGAAAATAAAGAAACAGGAGAAAATTAAGGTTAGCTTTCATCTCATCCTCTCCAGTGTCAGTTGATTCAGGTGTTCCCTCTGAGGACCTGATGAGGGTTCAAACTTTTAGTCTGTCTTTCAGGATATTGGATTTTTTGGTACTAGTTCCATTTGTGTCCAGTTTTATGTATCCTCTCATCCTTATACTCCCCCACTCCTCACTACCCTCAAGTCCTACCCGCCCCCCTTTGTCCAGTCTTGGAGATGCCTATTAGGTATGTTAACATCTTGGGCTGATCCAGGTTAGGAGCCACTGGTGAATGAGACCATGTGATGATTGTTTTCCTGTAATTGGTTGAGTTTGCTGAGTTTGATCTGTTTCAAATAATGCAGGGATTTTTATTGGTATTGCATTAAATCTGTATATTACTTTTAGTAGGATTGTTATTTTCACAATGTTAATTATGCCTATACAGAATCATGGGATGTCTTTTTCCATCTTCTCAAGTCCTCCTCAATTTATTTTTTGAATGTTTTTAAAAAATATTATTTATTTAAGACAGAGAAAGGAAGAGGGAGAGAAAAAGAGACAGAGACAAAAAAAATGGGTGTGTCAGGGCCTCCAGCCATGGCAAATGAACTCCAGATGCAAATACCCACTTATGCATCTAGATTATTTGGGTCCTGGGGAATTGAAATGGCGTCCTTTGGCTTTCCAGGCAAACACCTTAACCACTAAGCCATCTCTCCAGCCCCTTTTGAGTGTTTCTATATCAGATCATTTTCTGATATTATTAATGCATCTTGGACTTCACCCTTGCATCATTTACTTATGTCTTTGCTGAGCTTAGTCAGCTGATTATTGAGGTCCTTTTTTTTTTTTTTTGTTTTTAGATCATTCAACTGTCTTTGAAAGCCTCCCTGATCTTTTTTTTTTTTTTTTTTTTTTTTAAATTGGGTCCAACCTACTGAGGATAGTGTTCACACAATTGTTGGTCTTTTTTTGATTTTCTGCAAGTTCTGCCAATTGCTTGGCCAGGTTCACATACCTTGTTTCTTCATTCTGCAGTTCTGATCCTTTTGTCTCTTCTATGTTTTTATTAGAGATTTCCATTGTAAGACTAGGCAACCTTGTTGGGGTTACTTCCATTTAATCTTTTGTGTTATCCCTTTTGCACTGTGATCTACCTACCACTGTGTGGGGACCTTATTTAATTCAGTAAAAAGCTGTAGTTTACCCTTGAAGTGTCTTCAGTGATTTTTCCCTTTTTACACTTGCCTAACTTAGGCTTTTGATGGCAAGGTGGTCTGTCTGCCTAAGCAGGAGGAGTTGGTATGGCCCCCGAGTGAACATGGAGACCTGGTGGTGGGGCCCATTGGCTGGTGGTAGGGTGGTGGGATTGGATGGCATGATTCTGGTGGTGGGGCAGGGCAGGGGAATGGGGTGGTGAGGCGGTTTGGTGGCATGGTAGGATGAGGAGATGGGGCAGGGTCCTGGTGGTGAGGAAAGAGAGAAAACCAAGGGAGGGAGGAAGAAATGAGAGCTGGTTGTTGTGGGGAAAGGTGAGAACACCTTCTCTGGACCCCTGAGCCAGAAGGTAGTGCAGAACTGAGCCTGATCCAAGGTGTGGCGCCTGGCACAGAAGCTGGGACAGCTAACGCAGGAATTTGGGGGGTTGGTGGGCTACCCTAGAGCATGGAAATCAGATTTCCCACTTTGCTGCCCTGCATATTCCCACTGGAGGTCTGGTAGGACCTGCTTACCCTAAAACCCACTCATATCTCACCTGTTATTGCTCCATGAGTTTTGAAGCGTGGTTAGGCAAACACCATCCTTTTTTAAAATCACTTTTATATGTATGTGTTGTATACCAAACTTCCTCTGCATTGAAAAGTTTAAACAACTATTGGCAGCTTTATCAAAAACAGCTGTGTTAACCTATGAGAGAAGGTGTGGAGAGGGTCATCAGACCCCCATCTGAAATTCAGGTGCCTCCTGCACCAGCTGTATGCCATAATACATGAGGTATTTTGACCACAGGGGGAGACAGAGTACATACATGGTGGGCAAAGATCAAAAACCAGGAAACTACATACAAATGGTGTCTCCTGAATTCTCCATGCTGTGTAATTAAGCCCTCACCCCAATTCTGAGCGAGGAGCATCCGTGCAGGTCATCCTGGTCAAGCGAGCTCCACTGAAGCGCTGCTTTGGGGTTTCATACTCCTGGACAGGGACAAGGAACTTCTGGAGGTCGTCATGGGTAAGCTGACATTCAGAGTAGGACAAGACTTGGTGGTGGTGCAGCTGCTCTGGGATCCCATGATATGTAAGTAAGCTCATCCTGAGGCTGAGGGAGGAACACCTAAAGAGTAATACTGACACAGTAAGCCCCATCAGAGTGGCTGTTTTAGGGGCTCCACAGCCCTATGTGCTTTGGAGGCTTCCTGATCCTAGAAATAACCCTTCTCCATGCTTTGACTCCCAATCCATTTACTTGGTTCACCAAACTGGTATTAGTGTAATCATACCTTGGTGTGCCATCTTTGCCCTGTTTGGAGTGAAGATGTATATTTGCATCTCTCCAGAGGAAAAGTTTCCTGCGGCAGCAAGGATTACTGATGGGTTAAATCTACCTAGGACTGTGCTCCAATTTCCAGTGGCCAATAGAAGATTGGACAAAAAGACCTGCCATTTTTTTTAAATTTTTTGTTTATTCCTATTTATTTGAGAGTGACAGACAGAGAGAGAAACAGGCAGAGAGAAAGAGAGAATGGACACGCCAGGGCTTCCAGCCACTGCAAACGAACTCCAGATGCGTGCGCCCCCTTGTGCATCTGGCTAACATGGATCCTGGGGAATTGAGCCTCGAACCGGGGTCCTTAGGCTTCACAGGCAAGGGCTTAACTGCTAAGCCATCTCTCCAGCCCGGCCTGCCAGTTTTAAAGAACATATTTTCTTATTTATTTTATTTATTCTTGTTCTATAGATCGAAATGACTCTTACTCTGGCTTTCATTTTATTTTTTCGTGTCAAATGTTAAATTCTGTTGGCCAGTTGCTGATAGTTGCCAATTTCAACTTGATAAGTTAATGATCTTTCACTAGGTACCCAGACCTCAGTCATGATCAGGAAAACCGCAGGGCAAAATGAAGAGTTCAGGATCTAGCTCACTTAGTTCTCTTTCTGTCTCATCACTTGGTCTTTCCTCCCTCTGCATACAACTACATTTATTTACAGTTATGGCAAGAGGAGTAAAGACACATGACAGTATCAGCATTTCCATTCTAAATCCCACAGGTGCTCAATGACTGAACGAAGGAAGCATACACACAGTGGATTATTTCCTTGGCTACCTCTTCACTTCACATACTTTTGTTATTCAATGAGGACTTTTACTAACATATCCATTGTTGGTGAAATGCCATTTACGGAGACTTCTTGACTGCTAAGACTGTGTACCTGACAAATTTTGACCATTTTGACCAATTACTGATGCTTTTTTGCACAGAGCTTTGTAGAGGAAGCATCAGGACAGAGCACATCCCATAATTAAATAAATTGGATTGGATTTGTCTGAAAGCAGTCTAGTAAATGACACTCTGCTTGTCATGGTGAAGTCTCCTTTAAGAAAGGGAATCAAGGGCTTGTATTTACTTGTCTGGTTAATCAGAAGCAATGTGGATATGCTTAATTTGACCTTTACCCAGACAGAGCAGATCAAACTGCCTTTCTTTATATAACTCTGGCAAAATTTATCTCTCTTTTAATCAGCACTATGATGAGGTTTTTGGAGTGTCAAAGCTGTGTAACATTTAATGAATCTCAGTCATATGAGAGAAATGGGTCCATTTCAGCTGTAATTTTTTCTTGGGCTTTATTTTTTTATTTTTATTTATTTATTTGAGAGTGAAAGACAGAGAGAAGGAGGCAGATAGAGAGAAGGAGAGAGAATGGGCATGCCAGTGCCTCCAGCCACTGAAAACAAACTCCAGATGCGTGTGCCCCCTTGTGCATTTGGCTAACGTGGGTCCTGGGGAAACGAGCCTTGAACCAGGATCCTTAGGCTTCACAGGCAAGCGTGTAACCGCTAAGCCATCTCTCCAGCCCATTGGGCTTTATTCTTAATTCCAGTCTGGTCATTTCCCAAGGGGATTTTCTCATTGTATGTGCAGTGTGCTTCCATGGCTGTCGGGAGAGCCTGAATTTGCTTCTCACCATGCAGGACCTACCTGTTGAATGCCAGATGAAATTTCATTTCAGTTTCTGTCAGTATAGCTATCTTCATTGGGGATCATGTGAAAATATTCACAGTACCTGAGTTTTAAATGGTGAGGGGAGATTTTATATGCTGGAAGAGATAGCCTTATGGGGACGGTAATAAGAGAAGTGGAAGCAGCGACTACAGTGTGATTGAGATGAAGAGCTGGAGTTACAGAGGAAACTTGTTGACAGTCAGGCCTGGCAAATACAAAGTAGCATCTAGAATTCTGTGTGCCTCCATGGGACTGTAATGACACAGCTTTTAGTCACAGGAAGTTACAAACAGGTCAAGTGTATGTTTTGTTTTGATACCATTTTCTGGCTATAAGACTTAGACAGAAATGGTCTCAGTTAACATGATGTTTTCCTTCTGAGTGGATCTGATCATGGTCTTGTTTCTTCTGTTTTTAAGGTTACTAAATTATGATAATATTCATGGAAGAGCTAACCTATGCTGCTATGTGTGGTGTGCTATTCTCCACTGTGAGCTGCATCCTCAGGAATGCATTTGAGCAGTGCTCTTCTCTTGTGACTTTGAAAGGCTTTGAAAGGCTTTGAAAGGCTCCCCACTATACCACCAACGCCCCACATTCTTATTATTTTGAACATAGCATGCCTTTCTGAATTGGAGTACAGGAAGAAAATTCATATTACACTGAGCATAATTTTTGGAAAATATTTCTCTTTATTTATTTGAGAGAGAGAAATAGACAGGGGGAGAGAGAGGGAGGGAGAGAATCAGCACTCCAGGGCTTCCAGCCACTGCAAATGAACTCCAGATGTGTGTGTTCCCATGTGCATCTGGCTTACATGGGTCCTGGGGAATCGAACCTTGGTCCTTTGGCTTAGCAGGCAAACATCTTAACCACTAAGCCATTTCTCCAGCCCTACGCTGAGCATAATTGATGAGATAGTGTTACTTCTCATGACATTGAACATCTCCCTGCAACACTAGCTCAGGATGTTACTAATTCACTGTTTATTACCTAGAATCAGAGAGATAAAGAACTTTTAGTTTACATTATTGCTATTATTGAACAATATAAAAGACACTGTATAAATGCCTATCTAATGTTAATTGAGTAGGGGTGTCAGATGTTGAACTCTCATGGTCCCAAAGGGATCAAAATAAAATACAGTGGTTTCTTCCCTGCTTCATGGCACCTAAAACATTGCATTAAAATATACTTGCATGCAATTTTTTTATTCCTAAGTCCATAAGCAAATTATCCTGAAAAATATATATATATGTAATTTTTTTTGAGGTAGGGTCTCACTCTAGCACAAGCTGACCTGATTTCACTAGGCAGTCTTAGGCTGGTCTCAAACTCACAGTGATTTTCTTACCTCTGCCTCTTGAGTGCTGGGTTTAGAGGTATGTACCACCATACTCAGCTAGCGTATAACTTTTAAATATTTTAACTAATTACAAATAAGGACTATTTACAAGGTAAATTAGGTATATTTTCATGGACCTAGTATATATTATAGACCAAGTAGGGATAAGACCTTTCTTCTCTTTAAAAAGTGGCTACAGTTATTAAATTCACCTAGCATCATCCTCGATGATGACAAGGTAGTAAATATAGCTCTGGGGATAATGGAAAGGTAAAGATTGAGGAATACTTCATCTTTTTAGGTTGCTCCCAGAAAGAACCAAGATTTTATTCTGTTCAGAAATAATAGCTTTGCAGGTCAGTAAGACGGTTAGCAAGGCACAAAGGGTGCTCAAGAATCTTAAGAAGAAAATTTAGAGATCATTGCTGGAATGCTTCAGGAAAGTGGAAAGAACGGCCCAATGATTTTAAAAAGAATTATTTGAGAGCCCAGCATGGTGGCACATGCCTTTAATCCCAGCACTAGGAGGATTGCCATGAGTTCAAGGCCACCCTGAGACTCCATAGTGAATTCCAGGTCAGCCTGGGCTAGAGTGAGACCCCACCTCAAAAAACCAAAAAAAAAAAAAAAAAAAAAAAAAGAAGAAAAATTATTTGAGATTCTGCCTTTGGTCTAGGGGAATGGATGAGCCCAAAAATAGACATAGCAAGAGTACATGATTTCAACAACTATCCTTTCCTCTTATCTACATAAATTCAATCTCAGGAAAGGGCCCAGTGAAATGGAATGCCCCATGTGAAAGGGTGGTCTGGGATCTAGCAGCAGTTTTTCACTGTTCCTAGATTTGGAGGTTGCCACCTGCCTTCATCAGCTCTTTTCTTCTGTTCTGACACTTCCAATAACTTTGTGACCTATTGTGT
This sequence comes from Jaculus jaculus, assembly GCF_020740685.1. Taxonomy (NCBI): domain Eukaryota; kingdom Metazoa; phylum Chordata; class Mammalia; order Rodentia; family Dipodidae; genus Jaculus; species Jaculus jaculus. Next base: position 35,464,961 of record NC_059103.1, read on the forward strand.
CCAGCTTGTAAGGCTCAGATGGTTTTCATTTTCCACATGAAACACTGGTGATATTTTTGTTTAAAGTCACAAAATAAATAGCAAAGCTGTCATGTGACTTAATTAGTAGGAAATATGCTTAAAGAATATCTTCCTACTAATTTTGGGAAGAGGTGTCCTTTGGGAAGCAAATAGCTTTTGTTTTGTAAAGAATAGGAGTGTTTTATTGTAGAAGGGCACATTAACAGGCAGTTGGCAGCCTCATCTTCATAAGAACGGGAAGTATTCATGATTTTTCTCATATGTTGGTGGAAAGAAAAATATGCATTTTCTGAGGGTAATTTACCATTCACTGATTTCTTTTGGCAGCAAGTCAACAATGGGAAAACAAGCAGGTGAGTGAGCTTTTTGGAATATGATGACCAGAAAGCAAAAGGTTTTCTTGCTTTAGTCTGGAGTTCTACTTCCATGGAGGCAAAGCCACAGAAAAACTTTGTTGCACAACTTAAGAATTAAGAAATTTAGTTTAATTTTCAGAGAAACCTGACCCTTACCTTGAGTCAGGCTACGAAGGTAACTGACAACAGCATGGGCAACATGGCAGGTTCATTTGTGGTACTCTCTGTGAGTGAATAGTGCATACTGGGGGCAGCTGGTGACCCAAGTTTGGTACCTAATGTCTAAGTTTCAATTTCTTTATCACAAAACAATGACCCTAAAGGATTATGTTGGAGAATAAAATGCTGGTCATATAGCAGATGCTTAGCTCACATTTCTCTACCTAAACTTGGTCACAGATTTGAGTGTCCTAGTTATCAGGCAATGCTACCCAAGCTACTGGAGTCATTCATTGCACAAGTATCCCTTCTTCTTTGAAATACTCTATCCACCATCCTCAGCTCTTTTAAGCCCTTGATTTCTCTTCCATGCTTTGGCATATCAGATAAGTCAACAAAGTAAAGGAGAATCAGATTAAACGTTGATTGCTGTCATAAGGCCAAGTAAGAAGAAATTTTATAGAGTCCTCTTATGGAATTTGTACAAAGCAAACTGAGAGAATTGCTAAATCTGGGATTGTCAGACATAAGGTGAAATTAGCCCTACCTTTAAAACATTGTAAGCTGTTTTGTTGTGTATGTGACTTTATCATAGACTCTTGTATCTGCAGCATCATATGAAATCAGAGATGGGAGTGCTTGGTTATCTATATACAGATGTGTCTGACTAGGGTGCTGGCAGACTGTGTGCAGAGGGCATGTCCTGACCTAGACAGGGATACCATTTACATGCCTGAGTAGAATGCATTCCTGGTGCACTAGCAAGTAGAGGAATCCTCAGTCCTTCCAAGCCGGCTCTTCAAGTGCCCCAAAACAGCTTGGCTGAAACCAGGCCATGTGCTCACACATGCCCAATGCTGCCTTGGCCCATGCAGATGCCATGTCGCCATCTCCTTCTCCAGCGGCCCCTCCCAACAGTCCTGGGGATGCCTCTTTTCCTAGTGGCCTACTGGGGGCCCCATCCTTTCCCAGAAGCCCCCAACAGTCCAGAGAACCCTCCCTTCTTTCCCCTCTGGCTAGCAGGACTTGGGCTGGTGGGCTGGTAGTCTTCTCAGCCATTACCTCCATGTGTACCAGACCAGACCCCGGGTAAGTGCCCGGGAGCCAGGCAGGACTGATATAAAGGTGTGTATGATCCCTGCCCAGCTGCCACAGCACCAGTATCAAGTAGATCATGGATGAGCCTAAACAATGGTACCAAACTGCCTGTATTTGCTGAACAGAAAACTAATAAATTAAATTAAAAAAAAAAGAAGTGGCAAGAAAGAAAAAAAATGGGGTTAAAATTTATCTAAAGCCTATGGTGAACTGAAGTTTTACATAAACAATGCCATACTTTGTTACATGATATCATAAATATAATTACTGAATTTATGTTCTAGGTCAACTTCAACTTACATATTGGATTATAGGAAAAAAAAAAAACAGAATTCTCTCTGAGGTGGTGACCTAATTTTTCAGTTATTTTAAAATTAAAAAAATAAAAAAAAAATTGTATCGTCCTGTTACTTAAAAGGAGGCAACTGACCTGACTTCTAGGCCAGCCCTCCTCAAGGTAGAAACAAAATTTGCCTTAGTTACTCTTAATAAAATCATTTCCAAGTGTTTTAGAGGTATTGACATAAAACTGTCTTTAATCTAGACTACCTGCTGGTCAGTGAGTAATAGGATTAATCAATTTGGTGTAGTTTCACTTAATAGTCTTACAAAAAAAATGGTTAATTATGGGATGAGATAAGTTGATTGAAGGAACTTGGAAGAAAATTTTCAATTCTGGACATAAAATACTCATCAAAAATGCTTCTTTGGGGCTGGAGAAATGGCTTAGCAGTTATGATGTTTGCCTGTGCTGCCTACAGACCCCAGGTTGATTCCCCCAGGACCCACATAAGCCAGATGCACAAGAGGGCACATGCATCTGGTGTTTGTTTGCAATGGCTGGAGGCCCTGGTGTGCCCATTCTCTCTTTCTCTCTACCTCTTCTTTTGTCTATCTCTCCCTCAAATAAATAAAAACATGCTTTTTGAGTGGTACTTTGATCAAAATGTTAAAGTATGTGGATAAAGATGTGTGTGTGTGTGTGTGTGTGTGTGTGTGTGTGTGTACGTGTAGAACAGAATTTTTAAGCTAAACCTAAACACCATGCCTAAAGTTAAAGATTTTTCAGCTATTTATAAACTCTTAAGGAATAAAAACTAACTTTCAGGCTAAAATACATTGGGATAGCTTGTGTAAGCGTTATCAAATTTAAGTCAAGGGTTATATTAGAAGTTAGCTTGCTGTTTTGGCTCAAAAAAGACCAGATTATGCTCTATTGTATGTAAAGTAACTGTCTCATTCCTGGCATCTTAAGTCCAGTGTTTATAACAAAATTAATTCTTAAGGCATGCTCCCTACTTTAGGGTACAGCCTCATGCTCAAACAATGGTCCTCATCTGAGAAAAATAATTTCAAGCTCTTTTTTCAATGTTCTCTGTGTAATTTATATCCACAAAGGTATCTCAACTAATCAAAGATGTTTACAAACACAAGTGCTATGACTTTGTACTATCTTAATTGTCCTTTTCTGACAATTTATAGGTTAAATTTATTGGTTTGTTTTTAAATTAATTGGTGTTTTTTTCAAGACTGATAACATATTCTGCCTATATTTTATAGCTATTAGATATTTAAAGTATAAGATGTGCCTACTTTCTATGCCTCAGATATATGGCTTGTGCTGCCACAGGACAGCAACAATTTAAAAGGCTAGACAAAATGATTTTAGAAGTTCTTGTGCCATTTTTTAACTAAATCTATTTCAGTAATGAAATGTGCTGTATATGTACATGCATCCAGGCTGGCATAACTTCCTATCTAAGTGTGCTAATCACCTATGCAGAAGCCAAAGCCAATTGAAATCATCCTAGCAAAAAGTGCCTGTGCTTCCAGGTCATGAGGCCACTGGAGGTGATAGGACACTTCTACACTGGCCCCCTGGTAAGTCACCTGTCTTCCTGAGCAGGAAGAATATGGAGACACAAACAAAAAAGTGGTGTACAGTCTGAAACAGGAGGGTCACAATTGAGGAACAATCAGTCCTCCTGACTTCCCAAAGAAGGGAAAACTACTTGGCCAGCTCGGTTCTGACTCCTAACAGACAGAAAACACCAGTAAGTTATAGGGCTACTCCTGGGTCCCTGGAGTTTCTTTGGAGAGCCATTAGTGACCTCCAAAATTAATACTTAATTAAATTTTGGCTGTCTACACAGTCTTAAACACTCAGAGAGAAATGTATAACCAATGATTAGAAATACCTTAAATATATAAATGGCCTATTAAGTAATACAGCAAGAGTTTTCCAAGAGGGGAAATAAACAAAATCTTAAGACATTTTTTCTCCCATAGTTCTAATTCTATAATTAAAAAAAGAACTATAGATGTCAAAAGGGTTATTTTGAAATCTAAGAATATATAAGTTCTGAGGCCAAAAATATATATTTCCATAACTGACACAACTTGTGGCAAGACACCTGCTCTCCTGTGATGTGAGGGCTAACCACCCCATGCATAAATATTCCCTCTCCTATTTGTTGTTCCCCAGTCTTGATTGTTTCACAGGTGCATCTCCATGAGGAAGAAGAAGTGACCTACAAACTCTGCCTGCTCCAACAAAAAGAAAATTTCATCCCTCTGCGGGTGGGCCTCGGTGTGACACTGTCTCTGGGTGCCTCCGGTGACGGTGACCAACAACCTTGAATCTCTCCAGACACAATTGCACTCTCTTGCGGGTGTGGTACTTCAAAACCATCTAGCCTTAGACCTCATTACTGCTGAACTTGGGGGGATATATGTGGTCTTAGGACAAGAGTGTTGTTTTGTTGTTAATGAATTAAATGTTGTTGAACAAGATACTAAAACTCAAAAAACTCCATACAGAGCTTCTTGACAATGCAAGCTTGAGGACACCCCATCATCTGGTTTTCTAAACCTTTAGGCAGTTGGCTTCTCCTCCTCCTTTCTATAGGGGCCCTATTACTTGCAGTCCCCTGCCTCATTAAATTTCTCAGACAACAAGTAACTGATATTGCTAAGGTTGCTATTAATCCAGGTTCTCATGCACCATCTAGCCCTATCTGAGCCTATAATACACTACAAGGATTTCACTCAATATGATGACACCTCCCCATTATAAAAACAAAGGGGGAGCTGTTGGACATAGGCAGGGCCCTGGGTTAAAGCAAACCTAAACTGTCTGACATGAAGGTCCCACAGCCTAGGGAGAGGTTGTAGCAGCCTGAACTGCCTCATATGTTGGGGACCAGACCAGCAGGGGAGCTCCTCCCTCCATTCTCAGAGGTTGCAGTTAGCCTGGACCCCCCAGACAAAATTTTGGACCCAAGATTGACAGGAAGTAAGGCCACTCCCTCTCCAAGTGTGGGATACCTGGACATTCAGATAAGACTTAGGCTTTGCCCATAACCCTGTGACTTTTGGCCAGTTGCCTAGGAAACTTCTTATATGGTATCAGCCAGCACCTTTGCAAAGCTCATTTCCCTGTACCCTATACCTTCCCTCTTCCATTGCCTACCGGCTGAAATGAATGATACCTTATGCTAATTAGGCATCAGCAAGCAACCTTGTACATTCAATCCCCTTACAACCCTCAACTGCCTGTAAATCCATTTCTTTAATAATAAACTGAGAGCTGTTCACAGAAACTGTCTCCCCAAAGTCTTTACTTTTGCACACTCACCATCCTGGTTGCCTGGGTGCCTTTGTGGGGACCATGACCAGCCCTGGAGGGAGGTCCCAGGAACCCAAAAAGAGTGTGCTGAGAAAATTTAAGACAGCATCTATTGTCTATGGCAAAGTAATCAGTTTCTTTTCTTACCTGTCTGTGGGTAAGGATATTATCAGCATATATGGGAAGCATTTTTATTTTGTTAGACTTGTCTTTAGTCTTCTCCCACCATTTTTTTTTCCCTACAGAGATGATGTCCTGAGAACAGGCCTCTTCCGTAGAATTCTTGTGCACTTAATCTCCTGAATGACATTCACATGAACAGTTTCAGCTGGGCCTCCTCATCATCCCTGTAGGATCATCAATCCTCTTGACTTTGTTTTCAGTCATATCCACGGGGGCTGGGAAACACCTTTAGCCAGGCATTCACAATTCTGAGCAGCCAAATATGTATAGTTAGCCTCCTGTTAGCTTTTCTTTTACTGTTAGGCACAAATGGAAATATTCTTATTCAGATATATTCCAGGTGGGCAGACATGTTCATAGTGCATTCATTTGGTGGGGTGACATGACCTTTTGAACTCTGCAAGAACAGTAAGGTAATGGGCAGTGAAAATGGGTTGTCTGCCTGTCTCCAGCCACATTCTACTATGAAAGGATCTCTAGATCATGTAACAAGCATGGGTAGTTGATGTAAAAAGTTGCCAGTGCTAAGTATGGAGTACCTACTTCCAATATTTTAGTTTTATAAAAATGAAGTTAAATTTAAAAAACAGAGAGAGAATAAAGTTAAAATGAGATCTCAAGGGCTGGAGAGATGGCTTAGCGATTAAGCACTTGCCTGTGAAGCCTAAGTAAGAACCCTGGTTCGAGGCTCGATTCCCCAGTATACATGTTATCCCAATGCACCAGGAGGCACACACATCTGAAGTTTGTTTGTTTGCAGTGGCTAGAAGCCCTGGCATGCACACTCTCTCTCTCCCTCTTTCTCTCTCTCTCTCTCTCTCTCTCTCTCTTTCTTTCTCTCTCTGTCACTCTCAAATAAATAAATACAAATAAACAAAAAAATTAAAAAATGAGATCTCCAGTCCATGAGAGCTGAATGAATGAGGATTTAAGGTCAATAGACTTTCAACCCATTAAAGGAGGCTGCTGTTTGAAGATGGAAAGTGATACACACAAGCTAAGTCCAAAGAGCATAGGAAGATGAGACCTGGAATTACAGCAGATGGGGAATAAGGATGGTAAAATGATGGTCCTGGATGATACCACAGAGTCCAGATGTGATGGGGTATCAGGTGTAAGAGCCATGAGCCATAGGCAGGGCTGAATTCAATCCTTTGTGGGCTACCCTCATAGTCAAAGTGGGACCAAAGCCCTTTGGTGTCTTCTGCTAGAGGATTCTTGCTTGTTGTAGGCCATTACCCAGGTTTGAAAGAAGATCTTGAGACCAGGCCTCAGTTCAAGATCCTGCCCACTGTGTTAGATTATGAGCTCTACATGGTATGAAGCAATTAGCAAGTGGCTGTCATAAGAGTGGCTATGGTATTGTGTGTGAACCAACATGTTTTGCTGCTAATTACTGAGTAGTTTATTATGCATGTGAAACAGACCTTAAGTTACGAAGATATCTACCTATAAGTTATCTCAAGTCTACCGTTATCTTGTCTGCAGTGGTCCTCTTTGCTATCGTAAATCCCAAGCTTGTGGTCACAGAGCTCTGTCTTTTCTGCACAACTCTCACAAAGACATCAGGATTTAAAGTGTATATACACTTTCTACAGTCCAATGCTTCCCCCTCCCAAGACTAAAGTCCAATCTTTAAAAGTCTAGACCTATGCCCCATTTCTGATGTAAGACACACCATCTTTCTCTCTGTCCCTTAAACATTTCAAGTTTCTTTTACCCTCAGAATATTTGTGTGTGCATATGTTATTCCTTTTCTCAGGACCTCTTTTACCTGCTGTGTACTTGATGTGCAAACTCTCATTCATCGTCAGGAGTCAGCTCATTTATTACATCCAGAAGGAAGCCATTCTTTACAGCAGATCATCAGATTGCTTTCTCATCTTGGCAAATGTCTTGTACTTTTCACTACAATTACCAACCTTGGTAGTTACAGTTATATAGCCGTTATATGCCTCTGATGTCTTTTTTAAGCAGAGGGGTCACATTTGCCTTGCTCTCTATGTCATCTCCAGTGCTTTGAACAATATTTCTCTCAGCAGGTATTCAATAAATATTTGTTTAGATGAAATATTTGTTAAATGTGGTAAAGAGACAGACCTATGCAGGATACTCTAGGTACACATCAATGTTAGTTTGTTAGTATGTCTTCAAATGAGAGCAGTACTGAGTCACAATGTATTTTCTAGTTGCTGCTCATATTCAGCTAATGTGAGAATAAATGAATAAACAAAATATAATTTTATATAATTATTCACAATATTGTAGTGCTTTATTGAAAGCCAGGTGAGCCTTTTATTTATTTATATTTATTTATTTATTTATTATTTTCACTAGTGTGTGTGCCTGTGTAGCATTTTGGTGCCCCCATATGCTTGCCTGATGAAGGGGTCACTTATCTGTGGAAGACTGAGTGGAACTTCGGATCTCCTGCTCCATCACTCTTCCATCTGATCTTCTTTTGAAATTGTGTCTCCTTTTTCTAATTTTAGAGTTTGCAGTACTTAGAATCCTCTGAAGTCTTTGAGATTACAGGTGTGTGTAGCCATACCTAGCTGTTTTACTTGGGATCTGAAGATTTGAACTCAGGCAGGCCCAGGCCCCCCTCAGCCTCTCATATTTGCACACGCTCTCCAATACTAACACTCAAGAAAGTCATCATTATCGTTGGAGAATAGCAGAGAGCTGAGACAGATGCTCAGTGGGCGTTCCCACAGTTGCGCTCTGATACTGCTGAATGCAGGCCTTGTGCTATGTATTCTTAGCAGAAGTTACCTCCCTTGCTCTCCTCCCCTCTCTCAGGATGCTCAAGCCAGAATCTTTGCTAAATGAACCATGATTGGGCAACTGTAGAGGTAAAAAAATTAGAGCTAGCATTTTAGATATGCAAAGTAGAAATATGATTGTTAGGTCAGGACAAAATGGAGTCACCAAGGACAGCAAGAGGGTGACAGAGAAGTGAGTCATCCACACTCCTCAAGAAATTGCCCAGCCATTATCCCTCCCCTGCCTAACAAGGCTCCAGTCTAGACTTACTGCCCCCTTGTCTCTCACTGGGTCACTTCTGGTCTCATACTATGGCTAATCAACAAATCCTTCCCTTCTTCACCTTCCCTAACTAAAGAGCCTATAAAGCCTATTGTCTGTAACTCCAAGCTGACTGCTTCGCTCTCGAGAGTCAGTCCTGGCAGCTTGTGTTTTCTCTGGAATGAAAACTTCCATCTTTGCCTCAGAGTGCTCTCTGTGGTCTTGGTCACTCCTGAACCTACAATGATGAAAGGGATGTTAAAAGCAAAAAGCTGATGAGAGGGCTTTGCTGATGTAGGGTCTAATATGCTCTGTGGTTCCAGATCGCTTTGTTTGGGGAGGATCAATTCCTCATAGACTGAAGAATTAAGTCTACACCCTGACCTATCCTCTATGTGTCATCTCCTCCATGTAGTTCAGGTTTGTAAAAAGTATTTCATTTTACCTATTTATTCGAGAAAAAGCAAGAGAGAGGCAGATAGAGAGAGAATGGGTGTGCCAGGGCCTCTAGCCACTGAAAATGAACTCCAGACACATATGCCACCTTGTGCATTTAACATACATGGGTACTGGAGAATTGCCTGAGTCCTTAGGCATCACAGGCAAGTACCTTAACCATTAAGACATCTTGCCAGCCCCAAATGGCAGTTTTTGTGGTTAGACAGAAATCTGATTTTTATTCATCTGGGCAAAAATGAAACACATGGCAAACATTATCTGGAAACTTGAGGGAGAAATATGAGCAATATAGGGATTCTTTTTCTTAGATAGATAGTCAGCTAGGAGAGGGAGCTAAAAGAGAAGTCATAGTCACCAGAATTGGATTCTGCATCTGATCCAGTCTCATCTTTCAGCAACAGCCAACACTACTCAGCTTACTCATCTCTCTTTGAGTCCGCCTCCTGAGTCCAAACCAATCAGTGGTCTCACTGGGTAAGCAAGGCTTTCTTCCTGGCTGTTCATCTTCCTTATACCTGAACCTCCAGGTCCCTGCTTGGGTAAGTCTTCTCCATTTCATTGCAGCTAAGTGATGTCTCAGCTTTTTGGCCTAATGTGAAGGCAAAGGGCTTATATCCTTTTGCTCCATTTCCCATGTTTCTTTAAGCCCTAGCCTCTTCCTCCTTACCCCAACTTTTTGATATGTTTTCAAGGTATGGTCTAGGCCAGGCTTGCCTGGAATTCACTATGTAGTCAGAAGCTGACCTTGAACCATCCTCCTACCTCACCCATCCAAGTGCTGAGATTAAAGATGTGCACACCCATGGCAGCCCAAGCCCTCCCCCCTTTTAAAATTTATTTATTTTTAGTAAGTAAAACATTTGCATGGGCACATTATGTATTGATAGCATCGTTTTCCTCCTTCTTGCCTCCATTCTTAGGACACCCTTCAGTGGGATTACTGGTATTCCCCTTGGGGTTGCCACTTATGAGATATGAGAGCATCAGTCAGTCATTGTAAGGGGGTCGGAGCCATGTCTCTGGACATTTCCTTCCACCCTGTGACTCTTACAACCTTTCTGCCCCCTCTTCCACAAAATTCCCTGAGCCTTGGTGGGTGTGTTTTAAGTCTGCTTTAGTATTGTGCTCTCAGTGGCTTCTGGATTTCACTTTGGTACATTTTGAGGATCCTCAGTTCTCTTTCCATTACCCTGGTGCTGGCTTTCAGGCTCACATAGAAGCAGCACTCCTCTTAAAACTTTATTTTTTAAATATTTTATTGTCATTTATTAGAGAGAGAAAAAGAGGGATAAAGAATGAGAATGGGTACACCAGGGCCTCTAGCCACTGCAGTTGAACTCCAGACACATGTGCCATCATGTGCATCTGGCTTACATGGGTTCTAGGGAATTGAACCTTAGTCCTTAGGCTTCATAAGCAAGTGCTTTAGTTGCTAAGCCATCTCGCTAGCCAGGAAATAGCACTCTTGATCTTCCACTTTCTTTGTAGTTTCACCTGGGCCCTGGCTCATGTATGAGGGGTAGTTTATCTCCTCAGTTCTTGCAAAAACACTTTAAACACTTAAGAAATTGAGGATGACATGAGAAGATGAAAAGACCTTTCATATTCCTCCCTAAGTAAATGTGATGATTTATCATCTATTCTTCTCGGTCAGTTTATTTCAGTTCCTTGTTGAAAATAAACAAAAACCTAAAAGGTTGAAGTACATGTACTTCTCCTGAAATCCAAAAAACCCATTCAAATTCATTCCCAAACCTGGCCATTTCTAGAATCTTTGTCTGTGTGTACTCCTAAGATCATGAAGGAGGACACTAGCTTTCTCAGCAATGTTGTGTATGGATTTTCTTACACAAACCACAAAAGGCAGATTCATGAGCATTAATTTGAAAAAAAAATCACAGATTTAATATTTTCTGGATTTTTTGATACTGGATATATCTCTTTTCTTTGCATTATTTTGGTTTAAGTATGAAGTTTCAACCACAGGCTCATGTGTCTGGATGCTTGGTTCCCAAGTGACTTATGCCTGCCATGATACGAAATGCTCCACCGTGCCCCTCCCTGTTATGGTGCACTAACATCTCTAAAGTCATGACTTAAAGTCATCATCTGTTAAGTTTCTGTCAGGCATTTTGTCATAATGACAAGATAGGTAACTAATATACACATAAATAATTTTGTCTATTCCACCATACTCTTTATGTCTCTGAATAGATGTTAGTTCTAAGCTGATAGAGTTAGTGTGCACATGGGAATTGAGAATCATAAAGTTGAGTACAGATCAAAATTATATTTGCATATATACTCAAACTAAATGAAAATTTTCTTTCAATGTCAAGATGCAAACATTTTTAAAAATTATGAAAACCATAAGCTTGTGTATCACAAGTAGAAAAATAGGTGCTCAATAAAAAATACATTGCAAAAAAATTCTTCAAGGAACAAAGGAATAATAATGAGATGTAAAAGATTATAGAATAATGGTCAGACCTTAGGAAAAATGGTACAGAAATGTGTTGCCATTGTAGAAATTAAAGCTGCATATGTGGGCAAAAGAATAATGGATATTAACTAGAACATAGTAGGAAATGAAATGCATTGTGAAATATAAAGCAAAATGAAATTTATAAAAATTGAAGTGAATAAACAATCAATATAGAAGTCAAAGACAATAAGTACAATTGCTATTCATAAAGAGTATAATGAGTGTAACAAAATGTAACATTTTTGGACTAAGTTAAGGTTTAACTGCAATGCATGGACATACTATTCTTTTTCAGGAACATATCCAGAGAAAAGTGAAACAGCACCCATCGTCAACGTAAATTTAATACTGAATAACTAGAGTAAAAAATGATAAATTGGGTAAAATCTAATCAGAGGAATGACCATTGGGAATAAGCACAGGAATGGCAGTGTCTGTTTGTGAGATAGTCATTTTATTTCCTTCAGACATATATCTAGAAGTGGTATGGCTAGATCATACAGTGGGTCTGATTTTTGTTTGCTTTGTTTTGATTTTAGTACTTTTGAGGCAGGTAGGGTCTAATGAATCCATGCTGTCCTCCAACTTACTATGTAGTGCTGAATGACCTTCAGTTTCTGATCCTCCTACCCCCACCTCTGAGTGCTAGAATTATAGGTGTGCACTAACATGTCTGGTTTATATACTCCTTTGGATTGGCTTAAGGGCTTTGTTCATGCTAGGCAAGCACTCTACTAACTGGCCTATTCTAGGCAAGCACTGTCCTATTCTCTCTGGTCTGTTAGTTAGGCAGGAAGATGGGATTTTAAGTCATCTTGTTGATTACATTAAAATTAGAATATTTTGTTTATATTGTGTTGTACAAAATGATATTGAAATTAATTTGATGTCTTTCAATATTTTGAAAATTGGTTGTTGCCAAAATACTTTATGGATAGACAGGCATTTTAATTTGGGTAGCAGTGGTTTATCAAATACATAAGAGGCCATTAAAAAAGTTACACTTCAGTGGAATTGGTGATTTTAAAAAGATCAAGGTTTGTTTATTTGTCTATTTATTTATAGTTTGTGATTTTAATTCTGCAAATGTAATTTTTTTGTGATAAAGATATGTTTAAAATGTATGCTAAATAGCTAAACTATGGAACTAAACCATGGGTCTGATTGATTTTCATGAATTTGTATGACCCTGTTCTACTTTCTGGTTCATGTACATGAATTATCCTTATAAGTGACCATTGCCCATTAGCCCAGTACCTTTGGTAGAGTTTTGATTTGTGGATATGACTGGAGTGTCATAAGGAGAACTGCTATTATTCACTTCCCTCCTTATTGATTATGCTTCAATTTGTCCTGGTCTAGATGATTGACAAGGAAAGAAAGGAGAAATATACTAGAGTAAGAAGAGACAATAAACAGAAAGGTAAGTAAATATACTATTTTTTATGTATTTTGATACAGTAAGCAACTTTATGTTCACAAAATGTCAAAGTTGAACAGACTTCCACATTCATCCATTTTGTCTTTTGAGAAACTCTGGCCCAGGCTGACCTGGAATTCACTACGTAGTCTCAGGCTGGCCCACACTCAGAGTGATATTCCTACCTCTGCCTTCCCAGTGATGGGATTAAAGGTGTGTGCCACCATTCCTGGCCCACATCCATTCCTAATAGCAGTAAGATTTGAGTTTGTTTGTCTCTCTGAGCATGTTTTTTTGTTTGAAGACCAAGAACATGTACATAGTATGGAAGTTACTGTGTTCTAGGTCTTTCATGGCCTACATAATTTTCTTACATCTGAAAATGCCAAGCATCTGCCATTTATAGGTAATATCTAGGTATATTTGCTGCTTTATAAGTAAAGTTTTGTTATAATTGTAATATTATTTATGACTTTTTATTCACCTGAATTTCACTCTAAAAGTGGTGACATGAGCCCAATGCATCAGGAGAAAGATGGGTGCTGATGAACTGAGGGTCTGAATGCCATCAGTCTGCTGATGTATATTAGAACAGGGACAGACTAATGAAGTTGAGGATGTCTGTGTGTGCACTCTTGAATGATCTCTGTGAAAACTGTAAAAGAATTTTTATTAATGTGCAACATGAAATAATCATTGTCTGTAGAGAGAACCATTTGCAAATTATACACCACCAACATGCAAAGGCTGCATTCATTCGAAAGGACCTAAACCAACAAAGCATAGAAAAAAAATCTCATTTTTATTATTCAAGGAACTTCTAACTACCTAGATTTGATGAGCTAGTAATGATTTACTGTGTATTTGGTACCAGTTATTTGGCACAGGTGAGGGGGGTCATAATCTGAGCATCTTAACTATATGTCTGTCTAATTATGTGGTAGATTTCTTGCACATTTTCATATTTATAATTACCTGTTGTTTAGCTTTTAATAGTGACATTATGAAATCTGAGGTGATACACCACTACTTGTGACATTTAACTTACTTTTCAATTTTCCTTTTCCCTTTGGTCCTTTAAATGGTTCTTCAATGCACAAAGCTGAGAAAACATTGTCACTCTCATAGACCATCAGCATGGATTTTTCTTTTCCTTGATAAATATTTTCAACATAACTGGTTAAACCCAAGTTTGAGTTAAAGCCTTCTCACATAGTTTTTTTTTAATTAATTAATTTTGTACTCAGCGAATACAGTCAATTTGGGGCTACTGTTAGGCTCATCCATGTCCTACCCCCTCCCCCTGGCCCCTCCTTGTTGAGGTATATAGGTCATGCATTCTGGAGTTAGCCCACAGTTATGGGTAGGATAAATGTCTCTGCATATCATGACCCAACAAGTGGCTCTGACATTCTTTCTGCCCTCTGTTCCTCAAAATTTCCCTGAGCCATGTTGGGTTCATTTTTGGTCTGCTTCAGTGATGAGGTGTTGGGGGCCTCTGGGTCTCTGGACCTCTGATTTAGTAGGAGTTGATTTTTCTCTGTGTTGATCTCCTTCACCCTTATGCTGGTACCCAGTTCACCAGGAAAACAGCACTCTTGCTTGTTTCACCAATTTTTTTTTAAATTTTTTATTTATTTATTTGAGGGCGACAGACACAGAGAGAAGGACAGAGAGAGGGAGAGAGAGAGAATGGGTGCACCAGGGCTTCCAGCCTCTGCAAACGAACTCCAGATGCGTGCGCCCCCTTGTGCATCTGGCTAACGTGGGACCTGGGGAACCGAGCCTCGAACCGGGGTCCTTAGGCTTCACAGGCAAGCGCTTAACCGCTAAGCCATCTCTCCAGCCCTGTTTCACCAATTTTTCTTAGTTTCAGCCAGGGCCCTTTTGAGGTATGATGGGATGGCTCTCTCCTTAGGATTTACATCTATCTGAAAAAGAGAAGTAGCTTCTCCAATGGAGAGTAAGTTAGCACCAGACAAATGAGATAACCCTTACTTTTTTATAGAAAATTTAATAGGTGTAGGCCCTCTTGTAGCCCACGATTGGTGGTAGCTTGTTAATGGAGAGCAGATCGTGTTTGGATATGTTTCTGACTTGTTTCCCAGATCCAGCTATGGGTCCAGTACCACAGAGAGGATCAGTTAGCTGAATTAAGAGCAGTTGGTTTCCCACCATAGCTGTGTTCCACTATTGCACTTGTGTGAGCATCACAACAGGTTATTTGCTGCTAAGTAGGATAGACTGTGAGTTGCTTGGACAGATATTGGCCATTTTCCCCCAGTCACCCATGTAGCACCTTCTGGCACTAGTCACACTGACTGTCTGAGGACTGACTCTCTTCCAGCTTCCAGACATGCCATTCAATTTTATGTGTCAACCACATAAGGTGTCTTCAGCAGTAGGGTCTTACCACTAACCTTTGGTGGGTCATTAAGTACTCTGACAGAAATCTGTCTTTCTTTTAGGAAACCTTGTAGGTCTCTCTGATCAAAACCTCATTGTGGATGATAGCCACATGCTGGTACTGGCAGTTACAGGTCAGTGCCCACTAAGAAAAGGAAGAAAAATATAACTAATATAAAAGAGTTAGAGAGAAGTGAGAGAGAGAGAGAGAGAGAGAGATGCTGTAGAAGATTAATGTCAGTCTTCATCATACCCTCCAGTGTCTTGTGGCTCAGGTGTTCCCTCTAAGGGCCTGGTTAAGGTTCAGCCATTTAGTCTGCCTTTTAGGATGTAGAATTTTATGGTTTGTTTGCTGTTTGGGTCTAGATTTGTGTTTCCCACCCCCTCCGTTTCCCTCCCCTCCCTCCCCACCCATCCTATTGTCTAGTCCACAAAATACTTGCTAGGTATGTAAGGCATCTTGGGTAGATTCAGGTTAGGTGCTGTAGATGAGTGAGACTATGTGTCGAATTTTTTCTGTGATTGGGTAATTTCACTGAGAATGATCTGTTCCAGGTTCAACCATTTTTCCTCAAATTTCATTGTGTCATTTTTTCTTACTGCTGTATAGAATTCCATTGTGTAGATATGTCACATCTTAGTTATCCATTCTTCTAGTGATGGACATCTGTGTTGATTCCAGCTCTTAGCTATTGCAAATTGAGCCCCTATAAACATGCTTGAGCAAATCTCTCTGGCCTGTGGTTTGAAGGTTTTATGGTAGATGCCCAGTAAGGGAATAACTGGGTCTGTTGGTATCTCTGTAGTTAGCTTTCTCAGGAGTCTCCATATTGCTTTCCAAAGTGATTGTACCATGTTACATTCCCACCAACAGTGAATGAGTTTTAAGTAATATGTTTTAAGCACAAAATGGTAGTGATCAGATTTTTTTAAATTATTTTTGTTGTTCATTTTTATTTATTTATTTGAGAGTGATACAGAGAGACAGAGGAGAGAGAGAGAGAGAGAGAGAGAGAGAGAGAGAGAGAGAAAGAATGGTCATGCCAGGGCTTCCAGAAACTGCAAACGAACTCTGGATGCATGCACCCCCTTGTGCATCTGGCTAACGTGGGTCCTGGGAAATTGAGCCTCAAACCCGGGTCCTTAGGCTTCACAGGCAAGTGCTTAATTGCTAAGCCATCTTTCCAGCCCCAGATTTTGAGTGTTGCAGTTGCTATCTCAGGGGCCGACAGCTGGGTGCCATATTTCCACAGCAGCAGAAAGGAAGTAGAGAGAAAGTGCTTGTCAGGACAAGCAGCCAAGGCTATCCCACCCCAGTCTTCCTTCCAGCAGCACATCTCCGCCAGGGAGGCTGCGCTTCCGCAGAGCTCCACAACACTCCCAAACAGAACCACCAGCTGGGGACCAAGTATGAAGCTTAGTCACAAGTACATGAGGCTGTGGAGAACACTAGATTCAAACCAGCATGTTAAGCATTTTTATGAGTTTCCCAGAAAGAAAAGCTTCAGGATGAATTCAATGTTACTCATGTATAAGGCCATTATTCGCACAGCAAATCTCTTTGCTGTTTGCTTCTTTTCTTGGTAAGGTCATGAAAGTTTACATTTTTACATGGTTAGCTTTGAGACAAATCTCATTCATTTACTTTTAAATAGATAAATATTTTCCTCAAATTCACAAATAATCCAATTATTACTCAAGTAATGGAGAGAACATTTTGAAAGGATATAGAGGAAATGAGTAAGGGGACTTTGGTACTTCCAGATTGAAGACTTTTATCTACAAAGTTCTAGTCAAACTAAGCTAGAAAAATAGCCTATAACAACAGTCTCATGATTTTACAAAATATGTACTCAATCAGAAACATTAATAATTAGTCAGCTAATAAATTTTGCACAAATAATAAGCAATCATGATACCCTCTAACAAAGGTTTTCTGTTTTCAAAAATGTCACAAGTATTCATACATTGGATATAACTTAATTTTTAAGATTTTATCTTTATTTATTTAAGACAGATAGAGGGGGAGAGAGAGAGAGAGAAAAAATGGGAAGTCCAGGGCCTCTAGCCACTGCAAATGAACTCTAGATGCATATGTTACAATGTGAATCTGGCTTACATGGGATCTGGAGAATTGAACCTGCGTCCTTAGGCTTCACAGGAACATGCCTTAACCATCTTTCCAGCCCTGGACATAACTTCTTGAATGTCACTCAGCTTGTCCTGACAAACCATTTATCCACTATTCTGAAGAATTCCCTGTACAAGTAAAGAAGAAATATTCTACCTCTGTACTCAGTCAAAGCTTGCTATTCTCTATAGGTTAATGTAATTGAATATTCTTGTTGAAAGAACACTATATATATATTTATATATGTAGTAAAGTATGTGTATGTATCCATGTCCCTAATGTCAAATATATACCCCCAATACCAAATACAGTGCAGGGGTTAATTTTGTATTATCCATATACAATTTTCTGAGCTTCCTGTGAATCATTCTCTCTTTTTTTTTTTTTTCACCCCCTCATCATTCTGCTCATTTCTTCAGAGGAAGCAGGCCAAACTCCTTTTGAGATTATTTGTTCTATGTGTTCCCACCAACTTTAGCAACATTGGGCCTATCTTTGACGACTGACACCTAGTTTGCTCACAGGTACAGGAGGTTAAAGCCCTAAAGAGTGTTAAAACTTCCTGGGAGTGGGTCCTAACTGAAGACTTGTCAGAGGGCTGATGGCTGTGGCTCAGTGGTGAGTACTTAACCAGCATTTGAGAAGACTTAAGTTGTATCCTCAGCACTTTACACAGGAAAAAGATTGATAGTAAATTGTCTTTAACTCCTCTAATTTTCATCTCTTCTTTCTCTCTGCCTGTGTTGTGCACTGATTGACAGTTCTTCCACGGATTAGCTCCTGCTATGCAGTGATAATCATGCCTAGGATCTCCTCCTCCACCCACTTCTCTTCCCTGTCTCTCATCCTGTTTCTACAGCTGTGTGTCCAGACATCTCTATGTAAACTATGTGTGCTTTAAATCCTCCTCAGTCTACTTCCCAGAATATCCAAACTAAGACATATCTCATTTTTTTTCTAAATTCTCATGTCCTGGACATCTAAATGCTAGAATAGATGAAGTCTTAGCTGTTGGGTTATTCATAGTTAAACCTATTTCCAAGATGAATGCATTGAAACTTAGGGTTTAGTACCATCCACAAGTGTACCACAAGCTCTCCCACCTTCTTTACAGAACCTAACCTAACTGACTCTAATTGATGCCTACATTTGGATATGCAGTGGGCATCTCAAAATTTCATTTCCCAAATCCAACTTGAATTTCTTCTCAAGTATTTAAGAACTTGATAACTTATACAATACTGAAACTTTTATACTTATTACATCATTCCTAGATTCATGGTCATGAGGCATGAACTTCAGTGTAAGAGAAATTAAGAGAAAATGCCAGATCTTCTTCCGTATAGAATTCATGGGCTACATATTTATATACCAAAATTCACAGATTTGATCTATTCAACATAAGGATCCTGATATTACTGTTAATTGTCTATGCTTAAAATTTGACAATTAGAATTCAATTTCATGTATTTGCTATTGCCTTATATGTCTGGCCAAAGTGGGTTATATCATACAGCTCTCTCTCTCTCTCTCTCTCTCTCTCTCTCTCTCTCTCTCTCTCTTTCTCTCTATTTCTCTTCACAAATACACATTTTATCATTCTTTGCCTGTCCCTGTATTGACCTTCTTTGTACATGTCAGGAATATTATTTTTTGTTATTTTTAATAAAGCTGAACCATCATAACTAGAACAAAAATGTATCTTGACATATTTCTCACAGTCTTGTTTTTAAATGTAATCTTAAGATGCTTTCTAAAATCACGAAAGGGCACTGTGAGAGGATCACAAAAGCAATATAAATAAATCTCTATGAAGACAAAGAAGGCAATGGTGTTTATTTGGAGAGGGTTTATTTTGTGACATTTATCTAGATGACCTGTTGCCCTGTTCATCCTGTCTCTGGGAGAATTTGCAAGTCTGAGTAAGTGTGAAAATTGAAAGGAAATAGACACAATATATATTTTTTGAGTATCTGAGTAAAAAAGCATCTGTTCTCCTGTTAACTTTGTTTAGGTAAGCAACAATGGTTCTTTTGGTTAAAACCACAATAGCAGCCAAATAAATGAAACCAGAGACTTGTTCTCCTTTGGAAAGGACATGACTATAGGGAGGAGTGTCTCTAGGGACAAATAATCACATAATGAGGTCAGCCACCTACTAGGTGGTAAAATCAACAATAACATAGCATGGAGCTCCTATGTATGTGTATCATTTACATTCATCAGCGTACTTGTGCATTTTGTCTTCTTCCCACCTCTCCTCCCTTGTTTTCTCTCTCTTCTTTCTCTTTGTGCCTTTTCTTTTCCCATTCTCCCTAGAAAGTACCAAACTGGTACATAAAAGAGGAACAAAGTATAAGAAGACATTTTTCATGTCAGCTGAGAAAATCAAAACTACAGAGCTTTCCTTTGATATGGATCTACTCATGGATTCATAAACATTAGTTTCCAGTAAGGTTACTTATGTGAGCATGATGACAACTCACTCCATTTGCGTAAGAACATTGGTTTTCTTGGCATCTCTTTGCTAATCAGTAGATACATAGGCAACTTGGTGTTCATGTTAGATTAAGACTCCACTGTCCTCGGTCATCTAATAGAAGATGGCATAAAACATGATTCTCATAAAAATACAACATCTGAAGCACAGTATAAAAGCAAAACTAAGCTCAAAACACAACATAAACACAGTCCAAAAACTGAAACTGATGCTTTAAGCAAATTAAAATAAAATAAAAATTTCCTCTCAAAGAATCTCCGTATCTCAATGCCTTAACATGGAAGTAGCACCTAATCTTCATTGTGCCCAGTGATGATAAATGTTTGTGAAATTAGGCTCATAATGTACGTGTTAATATGACAGTATCAATGGAATATAAATGTTGGTTGTAATTTCAAAAGGGACTAAAATTACTAATGACACCTCATCCTAAAACTCTTGTGCAATTTACTGACTACACCATGGCCATTTGAAAATTGGATTTTCGCTATAATTAATTTTTAAACATAGCAGAAGAATAATATATTAACTTTTCATGTATATTTGAAGACTTTAACATTGACATGTCAAGAAGTAGTATTACTTAATGTTGAAATTAATAAATGAAGCTTTTTTTAATGAATGATTTTCAGTTTGAGTTGCAAACCCAGCTGTTTCAGGGAACTTTTTTATCTTGGTGTGACAGAAAGCGGGGGTGTTCATATCAATAACACAAGATAATAGTAGATGTCTTCTACTAAAATATAGTAGGATTGCATTCATTTGGGATTTATGAGTTATTTAATAAAGAACCCATTATTTTCCATTTTAAGACCAATGAATCTACATTTCTCAGTTTCATTGTTTTGTTGGAATATTTGTAACCTTTAACTGAAGACACAGAATCACTTTAAGGAGATTATAGCTGAGCATTAGTAGCCAGATTTATGTTCTTCATCTAATGATATGAGAATCTAAATTGGCTTTATTATTCTACTTTCAGCTATAACATGCAGCATTCTCTGCTTCTGTGAGAAGTGAGGAGAGCATGTCATGTTATTTAATGTACAGCCAGCATCTTTGAGATCTGGGTTTATTAATGACTTGATAGTGAAGATGTAGAAGTGATTAAAATGTGATGGGTTGTGATGTTTTTTTGTGCACACTGAATCCAGCTTGCTGATGAGGTAAAACTTGAAAGAAACAAACAGAAATTTGACTCATTTGTGATGACTTTTTGTTGCTGTTTTTAAAGTCCTTTTCCAAATTTATTAGTCAGTTTGGACTATGGAGAGATATGTAAACATTCATTATAGTTCCAACAATAGTGTATAGACTGCCACTCTGTGTGATGCTGTTTAGCATCATGTAAATAAAATCTTAGTGTAACATCTATGCCTTGACACAAACTGACACACATGAAGACTATTACACACACACGTATATAAGTATATAAATATGTATATCCACACACACACATATATATATGTGTATATATTTGCATATATATATTTGCAGTGTTGCAGTCAGCTTCACATTGCTGTCAGAAAATACCCAACCAAGAGCAGCTTACTGGATGAAAATGTTTACTTTCGTTTACAGACTGAAAGGGAAGCTCCATGATGGCAAGGGGAAAAATGGCATGAGCAGAGGATGGATATCACCTCCTGGCCAATGTTAGGTGGTCAACAGCAGTAGGTGAATGTGCCAAACACTGGCAAGGGGAAGCTGGCTATAGCAACTATAAGCCCACCCCCAACAATACACCATCTCCAGGAAGATTCAATTTCCAATTCAAATTGCCACCAGCTAAGGACCTAGCATTTAGAACACATAAGTTTATGGGGGACATCTAAATCAAACCATCATATATATATAAGTTTAAATGTTTGCTACTAGAATCAAAATGTATGTTGTATTTTTGTGTATGTCTGTCTTTGTGTGTGTGTGTTGGTGAAATGTATGGATATGCAGGGTATGTGTGTAGAGATGTGTGTACCCAGTGCATTTGTATGCAGACGCCACAGAAGGCTGGGTGTGCTCCCCCATCGCTCATCTACAAGTATTATTGAGACAGAGTGTTTCCCATTTAACTGATTTTAGTCAGACTGGCTGAGCAATAAGTTCCAGTAATCCTCTGATCTCTATTACCTGTATGCTTAGAGTTACAGGTTTGCATGGTCATGCCCAACTGTTTAAGAAGTTGCTAAAGAACCGAACCTAGAACAAATCAGACCCTCTTAAGTCCCTCATGCTTGTGTGGCAAATGCTTTCACCAGTGAGCCATCTTCTTATCCTTTATGTTGTGTTTTATTGGAGTGACCATGTGTAACCAGGGAAGAGATGGTCACTCTCTAGTTAGCAATCTATAGTTAATCCAATATTTTGAAAGATATTTGAATTTGGCACATGTGTATGCATGTATACATACAAATATAACACACACATGCTTGTGATTTTGAACTTGAGATTCTCCTGCCTCATCCTCATATGTGTTGTGATTTTTGATATATGTCACCATGCCCGACTTATCTTTATGAATTCTGAATGTGAAAATAATATTTGTGATTAAAAGTATTCAAATATAAAAGTACCTCAAGGTTTACTTTTTGGAAATTTCAATATATTTGCATATGCACATTAACTTATTACATTGCTTTAAAAATCCAGCTTTAGTGAGACAAGATTTACATATTGTAAAATTCACAAAATGAGTTAAATGGTTTTTACTAAACTGTTATATCGCCTTTCAACTCTCACTACCATTTAGTTTAAAGCCTCCACATTACCTCGGAAAGCTGTTTCATGACAGTAGCAGTCAAACACTATTCCGACACCAGGTAAGCACTGATGTGGTTTTTGTCTTTCTAGGTTTTTTCTGGACAGTTCATATAAATACAATGTGTGCTTTTTTACTCTACTTTTCTTTTAAACAATGTAAAGTATTTGAAATTCAGAAAGGTACTATGCACCAATAATGTGCTTTGTAACTTGATGGTGACTTGACATTTCTTCATGTTGGTATATACAGATTCATCTCATTTTTTTCAGTGGCTATATATTACTTTATTTTTAAAATATTGTATTTGTTTAATTGCAAGCAGAGATAGACAGAAGAGATAATGACCAAGATAATGAGCATGTCAGGGCCTCCAGCTATTACAAACCAATTCCAGATGTATTCACCATTTTGTGTACTGGATTTATGTGGATACTGGGGAATCAAACCCTACTTGTTAGGTTTTGCAGACAAGCCTTAACTGCTGAGTCATCTTTCTAGCCCTATTATTTGACTTTATGACTATACTCTAATTGCAAAGATGCAATAAAATGCTTCAAAGTTTATTTGGGTATTTCCATTGCTTATTGTGTTTCTCTATGTGTATATATGTTTGTGTGTATGTGTTTGAAGTGTGTGCATTCATGTGTGCATATGGAAATCAAAGGACAGTTTGTCTTCTTCCATTTTGCTGACACAGGGCCTCCCTTGTTATTGCTTTTGCTGCTGTGTGTGCACCAGTATAGCCGTCCCATGAGCTTCTAGCTTCTGCCAGCTATGACTGGCACCGCTGGCAGCACTTGGGGGTTATAGACCCAGGCCATTATGTGCCTGGTTTTATGTGGGTGATGAGGAAATGAAACATGGGCCAGCAGGCTTTGCAAGCAAGTGCTTTTAACTGCTGAGCCATCTTCTCACCCAACTCTCTCTTTTTAAAATTATAAACATTTCTACACAAGTATTCTTGTGTAAATATATAGTGAGCTTTCACTGGTTCTGTAGGATAGTTTACTTAAAGTAAGTTTCTAGACAGAACAGTACAGTAAAAGATAGATTTAGATGCAAATTTCTAGGTTGTTTTTTAAAGAGATTTTTACCCCATTAGTAGTAATATTTTCACACATATTTTAATTGCTTTAGTATGATATGCTATAGCTCTTTTAAGCTCATACTTATTTAATCATTAATGAAGCTAAGCATCCTTTCATATTTGAATTTTCCAAATGCTATCATAGGTCAGTGGGTTGCCTAGTTTTATTTCCTAAATTTTGCTCTCTTTTTTCTTTTTGTTCATGTTCCTTGTTGATATATAGAATAATTTATTTCTCTAAAATGATTTTGGCACCATTTATCTTGCTTTTCTGTCAATGTTGTAATTGCATTTTTCAAGATCTATAGTCATTTTTTTGGCTTTTTTTTTTCTTGAAGTTTAGCTTGTTGTTCTTTTCTTTTCTTTTTTCTTGTGGAACTGCATTAACCATAAGACCTAATGCATGTCAGGCAAGTACTCTGCCATTCACTGATCTATCCCTAGCCCATAATATACATAGAAGTTTATTGTATTGCTAACATGTCCTTTCCCAGCTTCGTATGCTACATACAGTCTCCCACCTACATTTTATTTCAGTATTTTCCATTTAAATCTATAGTTCATATTCAATATGGCAACTAATATATATACACACATATATATATATAATTTCTCTTATTTCAGGTGAAATACTTTTTATTGCTTTTGTTTTTCTCTTGCTAGTTATTCAAAGTCATGTTTTCTAATCTTTGACAGTATTTTTTGACCTAGCTCCTGCTTAAATGTGAGACAACTGGTAGAACTGCTTGACAAAACTGTTTAATGTAGTTTACTAAATTTGAAAATATTCTTAATCTATGACCCCAAATTCCACTCTTAGTAATAACATATGTAATGGAAATGCACATATATATGGACCAACAGTCAAGCACAGGGTTAAGTATCATTGCCCTTAATAGAAGTTGGAATCAACATACCTGCTCAGCAATAAGAGAGTACATAAATAATTTTCACATACCCATATGATGAATTATTCTTTTATTATACTGCAACTAAACTGAATTTAGTAGACTCGGGAGCTAGCTCAGCTGATAAAATGCTTACCAAGCTTGCAGGAAGACTTGAATTCTAGCCCAAGCACACATGTGAAAATGTGGGGAGTGGTGAACAATGCATATAATCCCTACACTGGGAAGGTTAAAACAAGCATTTCAAGCTTGCTGGCCAGCCAGTCTAGCCTAATTGAGCAAATTCAAGGCCAGTCTCTAACAAAAAGTTACCTGGGTGGATCAAGTGGTTAAGGTGCTTGCCTGAAAAACCTAATGACCCAGGTCAATTCCCCAGTGTGCACATAAAGCCAAATAGACTCTTTGGGGCAAGCATCTGGAGTTCATTTGCAGTGGTTGGAGGGCCTGGCCCATCCAGTCTCTCAGCCTGTTTCTCTTCTCTCTCTCTCTCTGTTTACAAATAAATAAATAAATATTTTTTCCCAAAAAGGTACCTGGGAAACACTTCTGATCTCAATATGCATGTACTTACATGTATGCCTTCACATGCATAAACACACATATGTGTACATAAAATAAAATAAGATAAAATAAAATGAATTACTTCTGTCATATATATCACAGATAATTTTCAAAGCCTGAGAAATACAGCTGGGAAGATAGCTTAGTTATTAAATTATTTTCTTCATAAGGTTGAGGACCTAAATTCAACCCCTAATACTAATGTAAAAATGCCACCAGGCTGGTAATTCCAGCATTAGACAGGTAGACAGGAGGGTCCAGAGGGCACTCGATAGCCAGTATATCTTAATTGATGAGTTCCAAGCCAACAAGAGACCCTTTCTCAAAAAGTGGATAACACTCATGAGAAATGACTTTTGAGGTTATCCTTTGGCCTCCACATGCATGTGTACCCATATGCACATACACCCAGACTCACATGAACATGCACATACACAGAGAGACATGTGCATTTAAAAAGAACAAAGAAAAGAAAACAGATATCAAAGACCGTGCATTGTGTTATTCTAACTTTCAATCAGTCAAACAAGTACTTAAATTTTTAATTTATTTTATTTTACTTTATTTTATCTTTTGCTATTTCTGTTTTATAGCTGAAAAACTTTGAAGCATAGAGTTGTTAAGTAATAACCAAATTTTCTCTCAGTCCCATTTTGTTTTGCTGTAACAAAATATCTGGGGCTTGGTCAGTTGTAAAGAAAAGAGGTGCCATTTGCTCTTAGCTCTTCACACAAAAAAGTTGGAGATTGGACAGTCAGATCATCCAAGAGCTTAATGCCATAATAGACATGATGGTCTTACCGAGTGGGAGAGCTTGTGAGAGTGGAGAGTGAGTGCTCCCAGAAGAGGACACAAAAGAACAGTAACTTTGCATAATAAGAACAATCTGTTCTTGTATTAAACAATGTAATACCACATAATTTAGTTCTGCAGACTCAATACATTCTCAAGGAGTTAAGGGACCTTACCCATTGTCTAGAGGGAGAGTTGGATCCAACTGTAAAGGCAGTGCTCTCAAAAGCTAACCCTCTTCAAAGGCCTGCACCTTAACAGGGATGCCCTGTGCAATGGACTTCAGTATGAATTTGAGTGGGCAAGTCACTTCCAGACAATACCAGAGTGACACGGATATTTAAAGGTAAAGTTATAATTTGACACCAGCTGTTCAGAGATTATAGAGCACATGTCATCATCATGAACACTGCATGGAAAGAGAGAGATTTGTTGATGATTAGAGGTGAAAATGAGAAGTGGACAGCCAGGCATGGTGGCGCACGCCTTTAATCCCAGCACTCGGGAGGCAGAGGTAGGAGGATCGCCATGAGTTCGAGGCCACCCTGAGACTACAGAGTTAATTCCAGGTCAGCCTGGACCAGAGTGAGACCCTACCTAGGAAAACCAAAAAAAAAAAAAAGAGAGAGAGAGAGAGAAGTGGACAGATTCAGGGTACTCAGGGTAGAATTTATATGTGATTTTGGATCTGCCATTTGGAGAGATGGAGCCCATGAGATTATATCTAAGGAACAACTACATTACAGAGGTAAGAAGCAACTGGAATACAGAGAGAGAGAGACCACACTTTGATTCCAATGGAGGGAGCATATGGATAACAGAGACAGGTTGCATAGAGAAAAGGAGCTCATGGAATGCAGAGAGGGAGCACATGGATTACAGAGGGGGGAATCACCTGGATTACGGAGAGAGGGAGCACATGGATTACAGAGGGGGGAATCACCTGGATTACGGAGAGAGGGAGCACATGGATTACAGAGGGGGGAATCACCTGGATTACGGAGAGAGGGAGCACATGTATTACAGAGGGGGGAATCACCTGGATTACGGAGAGAGGGAGCACATGGATTACAGAGGGAAGAATCACCTGGATTACGGAGAGAGGGAGCACATGGATTACAGAGGGAAGAATCACCTGGATTACGGAGAGAGGGAGCACATGGATTACAGAGGGAGGAATCACCTGGATTACAGAGAGAGGGAGCATATGGATTACAGAGGGAGGAATCACCTGTATTACGGAGAGAGGGAGCACATGAATTACAGAGGGAGGAATCACCTGGATTACGGAGAGAGGGAGCACATGGATTACAGAGGGAAGAATCACCTGGATTACGGAGAGAGGGAGCACATGGATTACAGAGGGAGGAATCACCTGGATTACGGAGAGAGGGAGCACATGGATTACAGAGGGAGGAATCACCTGGATTACGGAGAGAGGGAGCACATGGATTACAGAGGGAGGAATCACCTGGATTACGGAGAGAGGGAGCACATGGATTACAGAGGGAGGAATCACCTGGATTACGGAGAGAGGGAGCACATGGATTACAGAGGGAAGAATCACCTGTATTACGGAGAGAGGGAGCACATGGATTACAGAGGGAAGAATTACCTGGATTATGGAGAAAGGGAGCACATGGATTACAGAGGGAAGAATCACCTGGATTACGGAGAGAGGAAGCACATGGATTACAGAGGGAGGGAGCATCTGCATTAGAATTGTAAGCTCATGTATTTCAGGGATTGGGAACTCATAGATTATAGAAAGGAGATATCTGTGCTTGTTGAACATTTATCTGTTTGAATTCTCACTTGAGCGTATGGGTATTTAACAAATTTTGATGGAGAAAACAGAAATCAGGAATTTTATTTGGCCTTTTAAATTTTTGAGGTAACTTAGAATTCAATTGTGTAGGTTAAATAGAGTAGAATCTTGCAGATCTATGTCTTGAAGCAGAACAGGCTAAAGGAATAAATTTGTATGTCAGTGGAGATAGGTACATGTTTATCCATGAGAGATGACGAGATTATCTATAAAGAGGTTGTACAGATAGGAGCACAATTTTGTCATGAGTTTAGAAGTCAAATACAAATCAAAATCCAAGGAATTTATGGAAATGAAGACAATTCTTTCTGTCAAATTAAAAATAAAACTAAAAAAATAAAAGCTTGTTAAACTATAAAAAGGTAATTCTAAGAATAGTTTATTTAACTACCAAGCACAACTCTGGAAAATGGAAATGGAGTTGAAGCTTATTCTTCACCTCTATACTAACATGCTTCTGCAAATTAAATCTCACTGTTCAACTCTAAGAATTAGCCCATGATCAGGCAGTACAAAACTGGACTATGGCCTTGGAACCGAAAGTAAACAAAATCAGCCTGGCTTTAAGGAGAAGTAAAGGAAGCATTGAGTGAGATAAGCAATGGGGGGAGGGAGGGGATTTGAGTATGGGGAGGAAGATGTAGTGTCCTACAGTCCAATAAGGCAGGGGAAGTAATATCTATAGTGCAAAATGTATGGTTTTAAGATGCAGAAATTTTACTAAATTTCTTGTCGCAGTGGGGTTCAGAGAAAAAAAATAAAACTATGTTCATAAAACTATAAATAGGAAGGGTTGAGGAACTATGGAGTGGCTAAACTAGAGAAATCCTCATCTATCATAGCAGGAGGCCAATAGATAAAAATAGTGGTGGAAATGTGCTAATTAAGTATTTGGAGTTGAGACCCAGAAAAACAAAAAGCAAACAGTTACATGACTGCCTCTGGGGAATCAAGAAGCAATGGGAGGGAAGACAAGGAAAATAGTATTTTGGGTTTCCACTGTGAGTCAGTCCTATTCTTTGTGCTTCCTAAACCATATGTGTTAATCACTTTGAATGAAAACAAAGACGAATAAAAAAAAACTAAACTTTAAGTAGGAAATTATTATAAAATAAAGACATTAACTTAGATGTTTTACCCATGAAACCTGGAGCCTGTATTAAAAACACACAGAATTGGAAAATTAGATTTATAAAACATACTTGGAACTGCAATCCTATAAGACTATTTTTAAGAGACATTTACTTTTAAGAAAAAAATGTGTTTTTGATAATGAAATGAGATGAAAATATTGCAAAGTTAGGGACCAGAAATGCAGCACATAGGCAGGGCCATTTCCATCCTATTTGCACTGTGGAATTTTACAAGGCCTTTTTAATAACTTGGGAACCAATATTGAAAAATAATTAAAACATGAAAGCACCAAAGCATTAAGACACTAACTGAAGCTCATGGGTGAAATGGAGATAATACAGCTGCTGAAGTGTTCTGTAGATTTTTATTGAAGAAGTGATTAAAGAGATTCTCACTCTTTAATTGTCGGTTGAAGCAACTAGATGAGAAGCGGTGGATCAAGTAATAGCAGACAAACCGGGAGAACCCAGATCAAAGGCAGAAGAAGCACTGGTGGCAAGTCCCACCTATCTCTCCTTCCATGACTGTGTGGGATGACCTTAGAAGTTTCCTCTACACTTTTCCAGGATTCAGCTAGTATTGTTGTTGTGAGATGACATAGATAAAAGAAAACAGGGTCTAAACAAATCACTTAGTTCCTGTTGAATTTATTCTAAAATTAAACCAAGCTGGGCGTGGTGGCGCACGCCTTTAATCCCAGCACTCGGGAGGCAGAGGTAGGAGGATCACCGTGAGTTCGAGGCCACCCTGAGATAACAGAGTTAATTCCAGGTCAGCCTGGACCAGAGTGAGACCCTACCTCGTAAAACCAAAAAAAAAAAAAAAAAAAAAATTAAACCAAAACTGATAGGGTCAAGAGAAAGATGATTCTGCTGTGCTCAATAGCACATGTGACAAATGTCTTCTAAAGGGAATAAAAAGAGAAAAAAGAGCCTAAGGAATTAGACTGTATGACTCTATGCTGGCTACAGGCAATAGCATTATCCAATGACTGAGATTCATCTGAAGGTAGTAGACCATGATCAGTGGCTGATTTGAAGTGAAATTTGAGTCAGAGAGTAAGGCATTACTAACTCATTACATGGAATAAACAAATTGAAGTTAAATTGTACATGACATGTTCATGACCAGAAACCAAATTACCAGAATGTCTGATCTCAGTTCTTAAGTGGCTGGTGTTCCAGTCAAGAACCCTATGCTAAGTAACAGCATTTGTGTCACAACATGTTCGCTTCATTCAAGACCCTAACACCAAGACCTTTTATGTAAGCGGCCATTTGTTGTAAGTGCAAAATGTCTGCACTGGGCATGGCCCTTCAG
This sequence comes from Jaculus jaculus, assembly GCF_020740685.1. NCBI lineage: Eukaryota > Metazoa > Chordata > Mammalia > Rodentia > Dipodidae > Jaculus > Jaculus jaculus. The sequence goes on from NC_059103.1 coordinate 35,495,225, forward strand.
TAACAGACATATATTATTTCTTCACATACTAGACACTGTAGAATTAGAAAATGTGGCAGAGATAGTGAGCTTCCACTTGTGCACCTACATGCTGGTCTCCCTGGAAAAGCCCTGGCTCATGACTGTTCATGCAGCACAATTGGAGCTGTGCTTCTTTATTAAGAGCCTGCTATGTTGGGAGATAATTCCCATAGTCCTTTGTGTAGCTCTATATTTCAGGCAACAGTGTCTTTGTTCTACACTTGAATGAGCACTCTCTCTTGCTCTCTCTCTCGCTTTGTTCAATCCTGAGACAGGGTCTTTATATATATTCCAGGCTTGCATAGAACTCAAGATAACCCTGCTTTAGCCTTGGTACTGGAATCATAATCATTCACCACAATGTCTGCCTCCTGAGTTACCTTCCCAGGGATGTTTACAAAACAATATTGGAAATGACTATCTGTAGAGCAAAGGGCACACACATCATGAAAGATTTGGGGTGGTCAAATTAAATGTTCTTCTCTTGTAGTACTTGTTTTTTTGTTTTGTTTTTTGAAGTAGGGTCTCACTCTAGCCTCGAACTCATGGTGATCCTCCTACCTCTGCCTCCTGAGTGCTGGGATTAAAGGTCTGCATCACCACACTCGGCCTGTAGTACTTATTTTAAATAGATTAAAAAATGGAAACTAAGTCAATAAAGGACTTACTCATAATTGCAGAGGTAGCAAAACTAAAGTTAAAATTCCCAATTAAATCACCTCCTACCTCCTAATTTTCATATCGAGCCTGTCCAGTCTACCCAATATTGTTGAATAAACAAGCACAGAAGTCCAGAATGGTAGGAGTACGGGGAAATCCTTACAGTGAAAGAAAGCACAAATATAACGACTTGTATCAATTACCCACCCCCAGAAGAAGAGATGCATATAGAGACATAATCTGAGCTTTGTGAACTGACAATAAAGGTTAGACTAAGAAACTGCAGGGTAAAAAGTGCCCAGTGGAGGATGAATGATTTACACTAAAGTGATGCAGTTGGCAGCTTCTTTCAATTTTCATTGTTATGTCCCAGAAGCCCAATTCACTGCCTTCTTGGAATGGCTTCATTAAGCAAGTGAAATTTGAAGAGGGATCTGAGAGAGTTGAAACAGCTTTCATGGAAAATAGGAGAGAAACTGGCTGAGAAGTGACTTCATAAATCATTCAGTATCTTGTTTAAGACATTTCAAGAAATGCTTGTGGGTGTGGCAAAGATTCAGTGATTTTAAGACCATGTTTGTGACCTGAAAAGAGCATGTAATTTTGTAGGGCTTCAACACAGACATTAAAAACATCAATGCAATTTTACAGCTAGGAAGAAAGTCATTAGACAAGTTCACAGAAAATATCAGACTGGAAATGTGCCTTAGGGGGAAAGAAAAAAGCAAAAACCTTCGAGAAGTTGATATCCTGTAAGAGGAACAAAACGGTTTCTCATTTAACTGAGTGTCTTAATGACAAGTGTTTTGTTACTATTGTTTTATATTTCTGATGAGGGCTGAGAAAATGGCTCAGTTGCTTGCAAAGTTAGTTGGCCTGGGTTCTATTCCCCACTATCCACATAAAGCTAGACATATGTGCATCTGGAATTTGTAGCAGCAAGAGGCCTTGGAGAGCTCATTCTCTCTCTCTCTCTCTCTCTCTCTCTCTCTCTCTCTCTCTCTCTCTTTCTCTCTCTCTCTCAGATAAACAAATAAGTAGAAATATATTTTTAAAAAAACTTTTTGATGAAATTAGCAGAAGTTCTTTTTTAAAAAAAAATCACATTTACTTGGCTGTGTGGTTTTATAGATCAGCTGAGGGACGTTCTGAGGACATAAACCTACCTACAAATAAAATGAAGATATGATGAAAAATGTTAGGTTTGAGATAGACATTATGCAAAACCCAAATGTCAGATATAATGCTGAAATGGGAAAAATTACTCTGGTCTGTGACTCATCAAGGCCTCCTGTAGCAAAAGACAAGTGAGACAAGGCTTTGCAAGGACAAGAGTCAATGTGGCCCAAAGGAAACTGTGGGCCAGCATCTGAAACTTTTTTTTTCTCTCTCTCTGTTAACACTCATCACAAAACTTGTGGGGGGAAAATAAGCTACATCACAGCATCTACCTTACTTGTTCCCCGAGGAAGGCAAAGGCACTTTCTCCTTCTTCTTTTCTTTTTTTTTTTTAATGTTTTTGTTTATTTTTATTTATTTATTTGATAGTGACAGAGAGAGAAAGAGGCAGATAGGGAGAGAAGAGAGAGAATGGGCACGCCAGGGCCTCTACCCACTGCAAACGAACTCCAAATGCGTGCACCCCCTTGTGCATCTGGTTAAGGTGGGTCCTGGGGAATCGAGCCTCAAACCAGGGTCCTTAAGCTTCACAGGCAAGTGGTTAACCGCTAAGCCATCTCTCCAGCCCTCTCCCTCTGCTTTTCAAGTGTTCATCTTCAGTTTTGATTTGGGCACAAATTATAAGCATTTATTTTTAGCTGAAAATAAAGACTAATTTCATACTTTGTAAAAAATATGAGCTGCACTTTGTATAGAATTTACCTTTAATCATTCTCAAGTGTACAGCTTAGTGCTGTGATAGTCACAATGTGCAAACGATCTTTGCAACTTTTGCATCTCACAACCCCCACCTGGTACCCGTTACATGCCAGCTCTTCACTTCCCCTCCTCATAGCCCTGACAGCTAAAAGTTGTTGCTTCTGTGAATTTGACTATTGTGACACTTCATTTAAACAGAAAGACACAGTATTTGTCTTTTCATGACTATAAGTCACTTAGTGTATCCTCAAAATTCATACATGATGAAGAACATCTCCTTCCTTTGAAAACCTGCACAGTATATTCCCTTCTATATTTGTGCCAGTTTGTCTCTGTTTTTCTGTTGATGTGCACTTGAATTGCTTCCACCTCTTGGCCATACACTGAGGCACAAAAATATGTCACATATACACCTACAAGAGAAATTGCTAGAAAATATGGTCATTATATGATTTAAAGTAACTATGTTGATTTTTTTTTTCTCTAGCAACTGCCCAATTTTTAACTCCTACTTATGATATAAAGAGTTTTGGTTCTCCACATTCTAATCCATATATATATATGGACTATAATTTACACACACACTCACATACATTATATATACACTTATATATACATATACATACATACATACATATATATATATATATATATATATATGACATACATATGTGTGTGTGTGTGTGTAACTTTGGGTGGGTTTCTTTGTTTCATTCTTTTCTTTTCTTTGGGATTGTAGCGAGCATAATAAGTGTGCAGTGCTACCTCATTGTGTTGGTATAGTACTGTGTACTATTAAGTATATTTTCATGTGCTTATTGGCAATTTTGTGTATATTCTTTGGAAAAATATCTATTCAAGTCCCTGTCCAATTATGAATATTTTTAGTATTTATTTATTTGAAAGGGGGATAGAGAGAGAATGGGCATTGCCAGGGTTTTTTATTTTTTTAATATTTTATATTTATTTATTTATTTATTTGACAGAGACAAAGGGAGAGAGAGAGAAAGAGAATGAATGGGCACACCAGGGCCTCCAGCTACTGCAAACTAACTGTAAACATGTGTGCCCCCTTGTGCATCTGGCTAATGTGGGTCCTGGGGAATAGAACATGAGTTCTTTGGCTTTGCAGGCAAAGGCCTTAACCATTAAGCCATCCCTATTTTTAAGTAATTCATATACTAGGCATTAACCTATCATCTTATTTGATATACAGATACCACAGTTATATTTTCACTTTTGATTGTGTCATTTGTTAACTGACACTTTCAAGTGGGAAATTATAATTTACATCATTTTGTTAGCTATAATTTTAGTGTGATAGACAAGAAATAATTGCTAAACCCAATTTAGTAAAAGTCTTTAACTTAAATTTTAAGTTTTATAAAACAGTTTTTTCCTGTTGTATTTATGTTTTTGATCTGTTTTGTGCTTTTAATTTAATTTTATTTATTTAGGGTTTTTTTGTTGTTTTGTTTTTGAGATAGGGTCTACTCTAGCTCAGGCTTATCTGGAATTTACTATGTAGTCTCAGGGTGGCCTCAAACTCACAGCGATCCAACTACCTCTGCCTCCCGAGTGCTGGGATTAAAGGTGTGTGCCACCACGTCCAGCTGTTTTGTGCTTCTTTCTGTATGGTGTTAGGTTAGTGTCTGAATCTACTTTCCATATGTGGATATCTTATTTCCCAACAGCATTTATTGAAGAGAATGATCATTCCTCCATTGAATTGTCTTGCCATTTTTGTTGAAAGCCATTTGATCTTACATGTTTATTTCTAATGCCTATGCATTTTTTGTGTTCAAATACATGGTTTTGTGCATACACATTTGCACACAGGTGCATGTGTATGTTAATTTGTTTGCAGGCCAGAGGACAACCTCAGGTGTTGATTTTCAGACTCCATCTACCTTTCTTGAGAGATTCTTTAATTGGCCTGAAACTCAACAAGTAGGCTACACTGGCTGTGGGTCTGTTTCCACTTCCCTAGCATGAAATTACAAGGGTATGCTATCATGCCTGGCTTATTTTACATAGGTTATGGGGGGATCAAACCAACTGCACTACCAGTTTATCCTCAGATCCCCTACTCCATTCGATTCTATTTATTTATACTTTCCATGGCAAAAACTTATATTTTGACTACTACAGCTCTGTAATAACATTTTATATAAGGAATTATAGGACATAAAAATATTTTTAAAATATTGCTTTGGGCATTTGGGATACTCAGAGATTCTGTATGAATTGCAAAATGGGTTTTTCTTTCTAAAAAATCATCATTGAGATTTTGACAGATATTTCATTAAGTTTGAAACCTCATTTTAGTTCATATAGATATATGAATGATATTAGATCTTCCAATCCATGAACATGAGATGCTATTCCATTTATTTGTGTATTTAATTTCTTTTAGTAACATTTTATAATTTTCAGTACGAATCCTTTTGCCCATTAGGTTAATTTTACTCCTTAGTAGCTTTTAATGCAGTATATGGCATGCATGCATGTTCATATTGGGTGGGAATGTGTGTATGAGTATGCCTGCACTTGTGGAAATGCACATGTGTGTGCAGGCAGAGGTCAACATTTGATATTGAGTGCCTTAATTGCCCAACATCTTATGCTTTGAGGATATATCTCTCATTGGATATAGAGCTCACCAATTTGGCTAGACTAGCTAGCCAGTGAGACCTGGAGATTCCTTCCTCTACCTCTTCAGTGCTGGGATTATAGCTATGCATCCCACACCAAGCATTTACGTGGGTTCTGGTGATCTGAATCAAGTCTTCATGCTTGAGCAGTAGCATTTTACCTACTGAGCAATTTCTCCAGCCCAGGAGTTTTTCTGTAATGCTTTCACAAATTGAATTGTTTCCTAGATTTATTTTTCAGTTGCTCATTGTTGATGTATATACACAGGACCGGTTTATGGGTACAGCTGGCTGGCTGAACTTGTTATTCTAGCAGCTTAGGGTCTTTTCTATATGTACAATTTCATTTTCTACAACCAGTGATAACAGTGTTCTTTTTTTCCATTTGAATGTTTTTTCTTTCTTTTTCTAATTTAAGTGATCTGATTGGATTTACATATATATATGTAAGAATAGATAAATATTATGCTACACAGAAATGGAGAAAATAGGTATTCTTATATTTATCCTGATTATAGAAGAAAATATCTTAATATTTCACCATTAAGCATGCAGCTTTACCCCTGAACATACTATTCAGTTTTAACTTGGACTTGTGTTGAAGAGCCTGCTCTGAAGTAAAATGATCTTGTATCTTAAGATAGTAAAAAGTAATATTGGAATTGACCCAGAATAATTTATGTCTCCTCAGTTTAATATACTCACAAACATATGAAGAAAGACTCAGACGTGGGCATTACTGAGGAGTGTTGAGGACAGCCAAAAGTGACACAGCCCTGATTTTGGGTTAGTACTACATCAATGTCTTGAGTTCTTCCTCAGGTCTACCAATCTGGTATAACTAACAATGAGTTTTATTGTAAGAAACTCTTGTAGTCATCACTTCTTCTCCTCTTGCAGACACTTTTCTTCTTATTTAAAATATAGCATGCCTGCTGTGTATTTCTGTCACCTCTTCAGAACTTTCTCTGACGCAGAGTTCCATATGTTTTAGTGTTGGTGTTGTATTGTACTCCTGTGTACTTAACCTCATAAGCAATACTCCTGCTGTGGTCTCTATATGTTTATGTGCCATCCCAAATGTTCATGTGGTAGAAGTTTAATAACTAGTGTGACAATGGTGAGAGGTGATGGAGCCTTTAAGCAGTAGGCTCAGGGCAAAGTGATTAAGACTTCGTAGTGCTGTACTCTGAAGAGATTAGTATAATTCTTATGGGATCCCATTTAGTTCCTGAGAGGGTTAAGTTGCTCTCAAAAAATGTCTGCCCCTCCCTAGTATGGCTTTTTGTCATCTATTCTGTACTTGCCCCTCACTGCAAATGTCATCCACCACCAAGTCTCACCCACGTGGATGGGGGTTCCATGCTCTTCAACCTTCAGAATTGTATTTTGTTACAGAAAAAGAAAATGGATGAATGCTACTATCTATATCTTCAAATAGTAGGTGTCTCATATAACTCTGCTCCTATTGTTCAAATGGATAAGTGCTGTTGTGAATAATAAAATTTTTATATATTTTATACATATTAACTAGAACTTTATTTAAAGTAAGTTGCTTAAAAGTCTATTATACATGCTAGAAATCCCAAAGACTTATCTTGCATTTTCTTGTATAGATATTTGGGTATATACATGCAAGTTTACCATATAATTTAGAAATTTTGAAAAAAAAGCAGTAATATGTTAATCTGTTTTATCCTGAGTAATGATTTCAACATCATATTGGCAAGAATATCTTCTTAATTACATATATTTGAAAATATACATAAATACACACACACACACATATATATATGTGTGTGTGTATTTATGTATATATATGTATATATATGTGTGTGTATCTATGTATATATATGTATATATATGTGTGTGTGTATATATATATATATATATATATATATATATATATAATTTTGGCTATAGTAAAAATTAATATAGGTGTCTTGGTGAATATGCTGTTGGGAGGCAGAGACAGGAGGATCGTTGTGTATTCAAGGCTAGCCTGTACTACAGAGTGAGTTCCAGGTTAGTCTAGGATAGAGTGAAACCCTACCACAAAACACACAACCACATATACTCCATATATATACATATAGAAAAAGAGAGAGAGCATTAGTCTACTGAGCATCTGAGCATAGACTTACATAAATGTAAGGGGAATGTCCTAAACAAGTAATTCCAACAATTGAGATCACCTCTTAGCCACCCTTTCAGATTTTTCTTCTGCTTCACAAGAAAATGGCAATGGGGAAATTTTTTGCTTTGATATATTTCAAATTTATTATGAATTGAGAAGCATAAAAGAAGTTCCCTCATGTTCCCTGCTGGGGGGACAGAACAGAGAGACAGTCATTTATTAGCTAACTTGGCCACCCTATGAGGGGCTAGAAGAGCTTTGGATTTCCAAGAGACCTACATTACATTGTCCCCAACACTCCTTCTGTGTTTTATATTCAGTAGTAAAATATGTGAACAGTGTGCTGGGAAAGACACACGATTTCCTGTCCATCTGTGCTGTGCTACCAATCATTGCTCACAAGCTCAGTGTGTCACCATCAAAGATAAAGAGCTCTTCATTTGAGAAAGCTTGCTACTGAAACACAGTGCATGGTTATTTGAATAAGAACAGAGTGATAAAATTGTAATTGGGAAAAGGGACTGGGGAATCAGTTTGACAGACTCCAGAGGTGGAAAACAGGTTCTCAAATAGTTTTAACCAACAGCCCAATTTAGTGTATTGAGCCATTAGATTTGCCTGTGATTCACCAAGCTTTCTTTATTTTATAGGCATTCTTTCGTGATGTTAGTGAGACTAATGTGCATTCAGGTATTATGTGGCCTCAGCTTCTGCCATTCCTGAGGACACAGTATGTTGCACTGGTCTCCAACATGTTGGAGAGTGTGTTCCCAAGTATCTATAGGAAGACTGCTGTCACTGAATTATCTTGATTTATGATAAAATAAATGATCAGTGCCTCATTTTCTTATGATTTTGCTGTTAGGTTGACAGATTTATTCTCAATTTCTGCCACTCTTATTTCTACTCTTTCACATGCTTGATGGTTTAGGTCTCTGTTGAATGTATTTAGAAGCTACCCTTGTAGTTTACAGAAGATGAACCCTTCCTTTCTCCAAAGGGGCCCATGGAAACTGAGATGAAACAAACCAAATTTTCCTTGTGTTAGACTAAAGGACAAAGTCCCTCTGAGAAAATACTGTGACCTATAACTTGTTACATGCAACAACCTACAATTTGGTAGTTGTAACTAGTCTGATCTTTGTAGTTTCCTTCAAGAAGGTGATGTTTCTATAATTTCATTCTACTGATACTTTGTTCTTCTTCCCCAAACCTTCAGGTTTCCACACACACCCTCCAAAGTCTGTTTGTCTGGTTCTCTCTCTCTTTTCTCTTCCTCTAAAAGTTCAGTTGTATACATCTGAAGTTTCTGAGTTCCTCTATGAATCTTAATGCCAAGTGTAGCTCTAGATGTTGGTCAAGTAATCACTGAATACTGCTTCTTATATTCCCAAAAACTGAGTGGAGACTGGGATCATTCCAAGAGTGATGGTACAAGTTGGGGTTCAAAGTCTTTATATTTTTACCACTTGTTGAGTGAGTCTGTTGTTAATCCTTTTAAGGAAACTGGGAAATAACTATATTACTAGTAACATGACCTTTTCTCATAAATCATAAACATCCTCATTCTGATATTATTGAGAAAGCAAACTTCAAATGTAATAGGTGTATGACACTATTTTATAGGACCGTGAATTTTCATTGATGCCAGAAGGACATGGGTTTGTGTCTGGTACTGATGAGGTTATGGCATAAAAAATATCTTGTCTTTCAACAGATCCTTATTTTATTTTTCTTCAAGGCAAGGCTCTAGCTATTAGCCTATTTGGATTTAGAAACTTGAGACTTTCTGGTGTATGTGTGTGTGTGTGTGGGGGGGTGTTCTGTCAATGACATCTGCAGCTTCCTTCAGTCTTTTGTCTTACTAACCAAATGTTCTGCCTGGTCCTCATTGCATTATTTGTATGTGGGAGGTCACCTTGTGAAGTTCTCTTGAAAAGACTCTGTGTTACCCTGAAATCTAGAGAATCTCTTAAGTAGCATACTGCCCCCTGAGTTGGAAAGGATCCTTAACTCTATGTAGAAAACCTGGCATAAATGATTCTAGAACATTGAATGGGGGAAAATGGCTGAGGTCTAACTGACTTTATTCTGGGACCCTAAGTATACCACACTCAGTGATGAGAAGGAAATTTCAGCAACTTCCAAGCCCAGATGTTGTGACCCATCGCTGTTCTGAACCACTAGCACTTGAGGAAGGATTGTTCTCCGCCTCTAAGTCTATACTAATTATGGCCTGACTAATGCGTTTCATCACAGAAATGGTGGCCATTGCTGCTTTAGGCATACAGTGAATTTACATAGGAAGGTAAGATCAAAGACTATGGTGGGGTTAGTATAGAACCAATCCAATAGTACCTACCATTTGTATTAAAAACATAGATGGATTCTCAGAGAGATCCTGGAAATGACCTTGAAACTTAACGTAAAACTTAAATGTTAACTGGATTCTTCTTTCTTGCACTAAAACTTTTTTTTAATTGTCCATGTTATACTTTGTACACAGAAGAGGACACTTATCTTTAGAAGCCAATTTTTGTGATTTACACATAAAGAAACCATGAATCTTACAGTCTGATTTCAAATTTGAGACCCCACTTTATGGCACTTGCTTCATGGAACTTAAGCAGTACTAGAAAATGCAATACAATAAAATACTATGTGTGTGTGTGTGTGATTGTTGCCTCCAAGAGTAACTGTGAGAATGTCTAGACTACAAACTACCACAGTTCTGGTTGTTATGCTTTAAGGACACTGCTACTGGTATCTACCAGGCAGAAGCAGTGATGCAGCTCAACACTATGTTAAGCCCAGGAAAGATGCCCCTTCCCCATCAGAGAATTATGAAGCTCCAGATGTCAGTAGTGATGAAGTTGAAAAACAATGATTTAAAGAAATATTTAAAAACATGTTACATGGCAAAGTAGCTGGGTTTGGCAGTTTTAGCTAAAAACACTTGAAAATCAATCTGTGGCTGCTAAAATAGGATTTTAGGAAAGAAACTACAAAATGAATCTTATGTTATGGTTTTCCTAGTCCCCAGTCATGTTATATATTTAATGTTTTTGCTATATACAGGCTACTTGAATTAAAAAAAAAAAAAAGAAATGTTTCCTCTAGACTGGAAAGGCCTTAGGGAAGAGTGTCATTCAGGTGGGCATAGATTCTTTCTGGCTTTGTCAGAATTCTGGTGAATTAAAGACTATTTTAAGGTTGCTGTTGGAATCCAGAGCACTCTGATCAAACTCATCATGGGCTGGAGCTGAAATTTCATGAGCGTTCTGGAACTGCTTGCCAAAAGTACTACCTCTTTGCATTTCCTAATGTCTTTTATAATCCAAAACAAACCTTGCAGGATAGTTCTGGAATGCCAGGTTCATATCTTATTTCATTTATTTTCATAATAGGAAAGTCAGGCAAGTTTGCTCACTGGAACAAATTACCCACTTACTGAATCAGGAAAGTACGATTTTCCTTGCAAACTGTGCTCCACCGGTACTCATAGTTGAGTGAAGACTGTTCTTGTGTGCTGTAACGGAATCCCACACATTATAGCAGGATTTCAAGTAACCAGAACAATTAGAAATCAAAACAAAAACAAAAACAAAAGCCAGCAGCCCTTGAACAGTCGTAATGTTCTGTTCCTGGAGCTGATTAGCCATTTTAAATCCCAAACAACAGAGACACTCAGAGCTGGGAATGTAAAAGGAAATCCGGTAATAACTTGGGAAAGAGCTTGGAGAAGGGGCAGAGTTTGGAGAGGATGCTGTGTCACCTTTGACCAACTGAAGGCTTGACTGAAAGTGGATAGAATGTGGGAAGAAAGGCATTTCCTTTTCAACTAATGAAGTGAATCCAAGTATAATTCTTAATGATGCTGTCCAAACTGCATATATATTGCTTCTGCTGCTGCCCTGAGAACTTTAAGTGGATGCAAACATCTGTGCATACCCCATGCATTTGTGCACAACATGTGCATGCAGTAAAGTGATCCATAAAACAAAGCAGCCTGGATACTACGCAGGCTTATTTTATAATGCTGCCTGGGTTTTAAAATGCATAGAGGGTTATTATGAGCTCATAAATTCTGGCCAATTAGGCAGAGAAACATTCCAGGCATAGTGCCACGTGTACTTGCTTCCTCTCACCTCCTGCAGGTGCTTTTCTGCGGAAGTGGAGGCCTCAGAGCAAGTGTACACACATCATGTCTTGCTGGCAAGTAGAGACTGCATGCTTGCGGGGTTTGGGCTAGTTTAAATCCTCTTTCAGATGATATGGTGTCTCATGTCTTACATTGCTAATCAAGGGATGGGGAATTATACAATGAACTTGGAGAAAAGGATTATGGTGACAGGTTTGAACAATGGGCCTTGGTGGAGAAGATTATTCAATGTGAGAAATCAAAATAAATGTGACTACTCCATTGTTCTTGAATGTTCTACTCTATCCTTGAGCTCTAACAAGTTTGAAATTCCTTTTAGGAAGCATCCATTCCCAAGAAATTAATAAGTGTTTATTTGTTAACTACTTAATTATCAACAATGGAACTCAACTGATTTATTACATGCCAAGTTTTAAACAAGGTTCTCAGAATACAAACTTGAAACATGGTCCTTCCTTCCATTGGGTAGGTAGAAGTATGAAAATTACACATTACACCTATTGATTTTCCTTATTTTCTTGATAATAATTTATTATTATAATGCTCAAATTTCCATGCAAGTCACCTTCCCATTAATTCACTCCTAATCACAGAGGTTTCATAGTTCCTCAAAGGTATCTGATGTGTTGTTTTTCAAAAAACTCATATTCCAGAAGAGAGAAAATGTAAAATAAACAAGCTTATCACTAAAAACTACAACAAAATATATCACTTAAACTGCAAGCAGCCCTAAACTTTATTTTACTAGTTCAGAATTGTTTCCTAATACTTAAACCCACATTTCTTTCTTATTACTGACATGAATATTGAGAAATATTAAGTTCCTTAAATATTGAATCTCTTAAAATCTTAACTCTTTAGGTTACTTTAAAGTTGTTTAGTGGTCCTTGGGATATTGTATTTCATTTGCTTTAGTTCTGCACCATGATCTTGCTTCATGACATCATCCCATGTTACCCCTGGGTAGACTCATTTGGTTAGTGCCTCTCACTTAGCTACAAACTTGAATTCATTAAAATTAACAAACTAACTTCTTAAATACTTCTCTAATTCTCATCTTATCTTTTTAGATTTAATGCTTGCATTTATCATCTTACATCAAAATACTTATTTATACCTTTTCTTTTTATACCTACCTGTTCAATTAAAGTCCCATGGAAGAAAAGACCATGTTATCTGTTTGTGCCCTCAGCATTTATACCACCACCCAAATGATTCCCAGGCCTTTGAACTCACAATAAGTCATGTTACCAGCTTTCCTAGGTCTTTAGCTGGCAGGCCAGACTGAGAGTTGGATTCCATACTTGCAGCACACTTCCTTAGTCTCTCTCTCTCTCACTCTCTCTATCTCTAATATATATGTATATGTGTGCATGCATATGCAGTATAACATATATATACTGCTTATCCTGTTTCTCTGAAGCACTCTAGTGCTTAAGAAATAATTTACTTCAATCTCGGGGTGATGATGCATTAATGTAAGAGTGTACGTGTGTTCTGCCAGAGTCACATTATTACTATGTGCACATGCCTGCTTCCACATGTCTTATTTCTTGTCCATTCAGGTTTATTTTTAATTCATTAGCATTTTCCACTATAAAAAAAATCCCATGGTAATTCCCTCCCTCCCGCTCCCCACACTTTCCCCTTTGAAATTCCATTCTCCATCATATTACCACCGCATCTCAATCATTGTACTTACATATATACAATATCAACCTATTAAGTACACTCCTCCCATCCTTTCTCTTCCCTTTACATCTCCTTTTTAACTAACTGCCCTCTGCTACTAAGTATTTTCATTCTCACGCAGAAGCCCAATCATCTGTAGCTAGGATCCACATATGAGAGAGAACATGTGGCGCTTGGCTTTCTGGGACTGGGTTACCTAACTTAGTATAATCCTGTCCAGGTCCATCCATTTTTCTGCAAATTTCATAACTTCATTTTTTTTTACCGCTGAGTAGAACTCCATTGTATAAATGTGCCACATCTTCATTATCCACTCATCAGTTGGGGGACATCTAGGCTGGTTCCATTTCCCAGCTATTATAAACTGAGCAACAATAAACATGGTTGAGCACGTACTTCTAAGGAAATGAGATGATTCCTTCGGATATATGCCTAGGAGTGTTATAGCTGGGTCATATGGTAGCTCAATCTTTAGCTGTTTTAGGAACCTCCACACTGATTTCCACAATGGCTGGACGAGATTGCATTCCCACCAGCAGTGTAGAAGGGTTCCTCTTTTTCCACATCCCTGCCAACATTTATGATCATTTGTTTTCATGATGGTGGCCAATCTGACAGGAGTGAGATGGAATCTCAATGTAGTTTTAATCTGCATTTCTTTGATGACTAGTGACTAGAACATTTTTTTAAATTTTTTAAAAAAAAATTTATTTATTTATTTATTTGAGAGCGACAGACACAGAGAGAAAGACAGATAGAGGGAGAGAGAGAGAATGGGCGCACCAGGTCTTCCAGCCTCTGCTAACAAACTCCAGACGCGTGTGCCCTCTTGTGCATCTGGCTAACGTGGGACCTGGGGAACCGAGCCTTGAACCAGGGTCCTTAGGCTTCACAGGCAAGTGCTTAACCGCTAAGCCATCTCTCCAGCCCCATAGAACATTTTTTTAGATGCTTATATGCCATTCGTATTTCTTCTCTTGAGAATGCTCTATTTAGCTCCATAGCCCATTTTTGACTGACTTGTTTGATTCCTTATTATTTCACTTTCTGAGTTCTTTGTATATCCTAGATATTAATCCTCTATCAGATATATAGCTGGCGAAGATTTTTTCCCATTCTGTAGGTTGCCTCTTTGCTTCTTTAACTGTGTTGTTTGCAGTGAAAAATCTTTGTAATTTCATGAGGTCCCAGTGATTAATCTGTGGTTTTATTGAGTGAGCAACTGGGGTTGTATTCAGAAAGTCTTTGCCAAGACCAATATGTTGAAGGGTTTCCCCTACTTTTTCCTCTAGCAGTTTCAGAGTTTCAGGTCTGATGTTAAGGTCGTTAATCCATTTGGACTTAATTCTTGTGTATGGCGAGAGAGAAGAATCTATTTTCATCTTTCTGCAGATATATGTCCAGTTTTCCCAACACCATTTAGTGGAGAGGCTGTCTTTTCTGCAATGAGTATTTTTGGCATTTTTACCGAATATCAGGTGGCTATAACTATTTGGGCTTACATCTGGGTCCTCTATTTTGTTCCACTGATCTACATGTCTGTTTTTGTGCCAGTACCATGCTGTTTTTGTTACTATGGCTCTGTAGTATAGGTTAAAATCAGGTATGGTGATACCACCAGCCTTATTTTTGTTGCTCAGTATTATTTTAGGTATTCGAGTTTTTTTGTGATTCCAAATGAATTTTTGGATTGTTTTTTCTATTTCCATGAAGAATGCTTTTGGAATTTTGATAGGGATTGCATTAAATGTGTAGATTGCTTTAGGTAAGATTGCCATTTTCACAATATTGATTCTTCCAATCCAGGAATAAGGGATGTTTCTCCACTTTCTAGTGTCTTCTGTAATTTCTTGCATGAGTGTTTTAAAGTTCTCATTGTAGAGATTCTTTACTTCCTTGGTTAGGTTTATTCCAAGGTACTTTTTTTTTTTTTTGGATGCAATTGTGAATGGGAGTGATTCTCTGATTTCATCCTCTGTGTGTTTGTTGTTAGCATATATGAAGGCTACTGATTTCTGTGTATTTATTTTGTATCCTGCTACATTGCTGTAGGTTTTGATCAGCTCTAACAGTTTGCTAGTAGAGTCTTTAGGATCCTTTATGTATACAATCATGTCACCTGCAAATAATTATAACTTGATCTATTCCTTTCCAATTTGTATCCCTTTTATGTGTGTCTCTTGCCTTATTGCTATGGCTAAGACTTCTAAAACCATATTAAATAAAAGTGGGGACAGTGGACACCCTTGTCTTGCTCCTGATTTTAGTGGGAAAACTTCCAGTTTTTCCTCATTTAGTAATATGTTGGCTGTAGGCTTGTCATAAATAGCCTTTATTATATTGAGATATGTTCCTTCTATCCCCAGTCTCTGTAGGACTTTCATCATGAAGTCATGTTGTATTTTGTCAAATGCTTTCTCTGCATCCAATGAGATGATCATGTGATTTTTGTCCTTCAACCCCTTTATATACTGTATTACATTTACAGATTTGCATATATTGAACCATCCCTGCATCTCTGGGATAAAGCCTACTTGGTCAAGTTGAATGATCTTTTTGATATACTCTTGTATTCTGTTTGCCAATATTTTGTTGAGAATATTTGCATCTATGTTCATGAGGGAGATTGATTTGTAATTTTCTGTTTTTGTTCTATCTTTGCCTAGTTTTGGTATCAGGGTGATTCTGGCCTCATAGAAGGAGTTTGGTAGGATTCCTTTTTTTTCTATTTCCTGGAAAAGCTTAAGAAGCAATGGTATTAGCTCTGCCTTAAAGGTCTGGTAAAATTCAGCAGTGAATCCATCTGGGCCTGGGCTTTTTTTAGTTGGGAGATTATTGACAACTGTTCAGATCTCCAAGTTT
Organism: Jaculus jaculus; assembly: GCF_020740685.1. Lineage (NCBI taxonomy): Eukaryota > Metazoa > Chordata > Mammalia > Rodentia > Dipodidae > Jaculus > Jaculus jaculus. Next base: position 35,511,291 of record NC_059103.1, read on the forward strand.
GTTATAGGTCTATTTAAGTGATTAATCTCATTTTGATTTAATTTAGGTAGGTCATATAAATCAAGGAAATCATCCATTTCTTTCATATTTTCATACTTTGTTGAGTATATGCTTTTATAGTATGTACCTATGATTTTTTGAATTTCTCTGAAATCTGTTGTGATGTTACCTTTTTCATCTCTGATTTTATTAATTTGTGTCTCTTCTCTCTTTCTTTTGGTCAGATTTGCTAAGGGTTTATCAATCTTGTTCATCCCTTCAAAGAACCAACTCCTTGTTTCATTAATTCTTCGGATTGCTTTTTTTGGTGTTGTTGTTGTTCCTATTTCATTAATTTCTGCCCTAATCTTTATTATTTCTTCCTGTCTACTAAGTTTTGGTTTGCCTTGTTCTTCTTTCTCCAAGGCTTTAAGGTGAAGCATTAGGTCGTTTACTTGCAACCTTTCGAATTTCTTAATATAGGCACTTAAGGCTATAAATTTACCTCTTAGCACTGTGTTCATTGTGTCCGAGAGGTTTTGATATGTTGTGTTCTCATTATCATTTGGCTCTATAAATTTGTTGATTTCCTTCTTGATTTCTTCATTGACCCATTCATCATTTAGGAGTGTATTGTTTTTTTTTCCATGATTTTGTGTATGCTGTATGGCCTTTCTTGCTACCGATTTGTAGTTTAATTCCATTGTGGTCAGATAGAATGCAAGGAATTATTTCAATGTTCCTGAATTTGTTAAGATTTGCTTTGTGTCCTATTATATGGTCTATTTTAGAGAATGTTCCATGTGCTGCTGAAAAGAATGTATATTCTGTAGCCTTTGGATGAAATGTTCTGTATATATAATTCTATGGCCTCATTTAGTCCAGATGCCTCTGTTTATTTTTTCCGGGGATGACCTGTCAATTGATGAGAGTGGGGGATTAAAGTCACCCACCACCACTGTGTTTGGTGTTATCTGTGACCTTATTTCTAATACTGTTTGTTTGATGAATTTGGGAGAACCCCATGTTAGGTGCATATATGTTTAGGGTTGTAATTTCCTCCTGTTGGAGTGTGCCCTTAATCAATATAAAGTGACCTTCCTTACCTTTCTTGACCAACGTTGGACTAAAGTCTACCTTGTCAGACATAAGGATAGCAACCCCTGCTTGTTTTCTAGACCCATTTGCTTGAAACACCATCTTCCAACCTTTCACCCTAAGATAATGTCTATCCTTTGTAGAAAGGTGAGTTTCTTGGAGACAACAAATTGTAGGATCCTGGATTTTAACCCAGTCTGCAAACCTGTGTCTTTTGGTTGGGGCATTGAGGCTGTTGATATTAAGAGATATTATTGAAAGGTGTGTATATGTTTGCCATTTTTTTTTGTGGTACTGGTTCTACCTTTGCTCTCTTTTGTTAACTAGTATTTGAGTATTGCTTGTTTACCAGGTTCCTTATATGTGTGCTTTGCCTTTTCTTGAGCATGGAGGATTCTATCAAGTATTTTCTGTAGAGCTGGTTTTGTCTTCAAATACTCCTTTAACCTGCTTTTGTCATGGAATGTCCTTATTTCTCCATCTATTTGAATGGATAGCTTTGCAGGATAAAGTAACCTTGGTTGACAGTTCTTATCTTTCAGAGCTTGGAATATATCACTCCAAGCACTTCTGGCTTTTAAAGTTTGTCTTGAATAATCTGCTGTAATCCTGATGGGCTTGTCTTTGTAGGTAACTTGATTTTTCTCTCTAACTGCTTTCAATATTTTTTTCTTTGGTGTGTGTGTTTGGAAGTTTGATTACAATATGGCAAGGAGAGGTTCTTTCCGGGTTTTGTATGGCTGGGGTTCTAAAGGCTTCCTGTATCTGCATTGGCACCACTTTCCCAATTTGGGAGAAATTTTCTTCTATGATTTTGTGGAAGACACCTACTATGCCTTTGGAGTGGAATTCTTCTTCTTCTTCTATGCCCTGAATTCTTATATTGGATCTTTTCATAGTGTCCTGTATATCTTGAAATACCCACTCATACTTTTCTATAAGTTTGTCTTTCTCTTTGTTGGACTGTATTAGATCTGCCACCTGATCTTCTCGCTTAGATATTCTGTCCTCTCCTTCATCCATTCTACTGGTGAGATTTTCTATAGAGTTTTTATTTCATTAACTGTGTTCTTCATTGCTAGTAATTCTGCCTGTTTTTTCTTTATTATTTCTATTTCCTTATTTATGTCTTGTATTGCCTTCTGTATTTCATAAAATTGATGTCCTGTGTCTTCTTTGATTCTTTTGATTTCCTCTTTGAGTTCCTCTTTGACTCCTTTGATTTGTTCTCTGACTTCTTTGAGCATATTTACAATCATTCTTTTGAAATCTTTCTCTGGCATTTCCTCTAACTCGTTCTCACTGGAGGTCATTTCTGATGCATTAATACTTTTAGGTGGATTTATATCATCTTGTTTTTTAGTGTTTCTTTTGTTATAATGTATATATTTTTGCATCTTGGATTAAGTTAATGCTTGGATTTTCTAGCTAGCTTGGTATTCTTACATGTATCAATTGATTTGATGCTATATATTTTCAGGGTAGTAGCTTACGGTGTTAGGTGTGGCTCTTAAGACTCTCAGAGTATCTAAAAAGGTGCTCCTAGGGGTTGAGTTTCCCTGCTATGGGAGTATTCAAGTAGGCTGAGTGGAATAAAACACAGGTAGATTCTAAAATTTAACTAAACACTGTACACATTTAATCAAAAACAGCCCCAAGTATGTATGCAAGAGTAGTTATTATCACAACCAGATCCTCTATCAACAAAGAGGTTACGATTTCTTGTCTGTTGAGGGATCCAAGTCAGTTTGTGAACAAATGAGACCCTTCCCTGGTGCAATCCCAGTTACCTTGGGTGATTTTGGTCTCAGTCAAGATGCTGCCTCAGTCATCGGGCTGCTGTTCTGATTTCTGGAGCTGGGCACTGGCTTTTCCTGCAGGGCAAACTGAGCCTAGCAAGTGTGGCCCTGCAGATCTGCGTCCCCACTGCTGGAACTGCTGCTGCTAACGATGCCTCTGCTGGGTCTGTCGCCACTGCTGCTGCCTCTGCTGCTGCCGTAGCTGCCACTTCTGGAGCCACTGCTGCTGCTGAAGCTGCTGCTGCTGGGTCCTCCACCGCTTCTGCCACTGAAGCTGCTGCTGCTGGGTCTGCCGCTGCTGCCACTCCTGGGTCTGCTGCTGCTGGGGCCGCTGTTACCGGTGGCAGAGCCATTGATGTTGCTGCCGGACTCTTCTCCTGCTTGGGTCCCACTGGATGCTCAAGTTGGCATGTCCAGGTCCTGAGACCACTGCTCTGTTTGCTGGAGCTGGGCTCAGGCTGTGGATGAGGGGATGGAGCCCCAGCTGCTCTGGTTCTCTTGCTGTTCCACATGTTCTTCTACCTTGTGGTCTTCTCCTCCATTGCTCCCTGCCACTCTCCCTTCACATTTCTTGAGTTGCAGAGGGTGCTGGTGTGAGTGGAAGCTCCCCGCACCTGGCTTTTCCTGCAGCTGGAGCCGAGTCTGGCGGCTTTCTGCTGCGCTGCCGCCGCCGTCATTGGTGGAGGTGCCAGATCTGCTTTTGCCGGCCTGTGCAGGCTCTGGATGCTCTGGATCTCTTCTACTTCTCCGTTGCTGCTTCAACTTCCTATACACCTCACTTTTTAGTAAAAGTGTGTATTTTGCTGAGTTTTTTTGGTCTTTTTTCTCCCCTAGGCTGCTTTGGCATGTTACCTACGCCACCATCTTAACTGGAAGTTTTTTTTCTAAAGTCAGGGTTTTTTTTTTTTTTTTTTTTTTTTTTTGTTTGTTTATTTGTTTTGAAGTAGGGTCTCACTCTAGCCAAGGGTGACCTGGAATTCAATCTGTAGTCTCAGGGTGGCCTTGGACTCATGGCAATTCTCCTATCTCTGCCTCCTGAGTGCTGGGATTAAATGCTTCATTCATGTGCTCATTAAAACAAAAACAGAGCAAGGGAATCATCTTTCACAGAGAAGGAACACAAAATGAGAAAGGAGGAAAAGCAAGTATGGCCTAGGTCATGACCATTATATGTTTACAGATGATGAGTTTTCCATTTGTGCTCTTCATAAATTTCTGAGTTCTGGCAGCAAGTGCTCAGCAAGTCCACTTAATATTTGTCAGAAACTTAGGGCACTTAATTAATTAAACATTCTTATCTTTTCGCATTTGACATTTTCATCAACTAGAAACTTTTCAAGCTAAATTATTGAGTTTGAAAAAAGTTTTACATGATTAAGCATGTAAAAATGAATGTTAATGCATTTCAAATGGAGAACAAGCCATAAGGAAAAGAACATAACTTCATCTCAAAGTGGCCAATTAACAATTGAGAGCTTTCAGAGCACCTTGTTTATTATGCTTAAAATGAAATGAAAATTTTAAGTGGGTCAGTTGTCACAAGGAGGAACCCATATAATTTACACATGCTCCAAGGGTATGTTTTTCACAGAGCAAGTATATAACCCTGTATTAAAGTTTGATTTCCTTTTTATGCACTCCCCTCACAATTGCTTGTTAAGATTGTGCCCTTGGACATGGGGACAACTTGAGTCCTAAGAAGCAACTTGGTGGACTTGGGGGGCTTTAAGAATCAACACAAAGACCTTGTCTCATTTCATTAAAATATATCTTTTGGATTGACCCCATTTGTTTACAAATTGGTTCCTTTTACAATCATTATTTTTTTCTTCTGAGTATATGTTTAGAGAAATAAGATTTCATAGAAATAACTCTGGAACTCTTTTTACTTTGGAATATGTGTATGAGAGATATTTTTAGCCAGTGTGCATGTCATTTAGTATAGTCACCTAACAAAGATCCACTGCACACGTGAAATGGTGAAATGCCTTCTCATGTGCCACCTGATAAGTGAATGGCTATTTTGTGACCTGTGTTTTTGAATCATAGGACAAATTGCTTAATTTTTCAACACTGAATGCAAAACAAAGCCTTAATATTTGCAATCAGGACAAATGTCTTTTAGCATTACATAGAAGGTAGATTTGAGGTTTCTCTCAACAGGGTGAGAGGTTTTTTAGTTTGGAGCTCCACTGACAATTTTTTCTCAGCATAAACACAAGAAGCTTGGAAAATGGATTAGTACAAATCAAATAAGAGCAGGTAAGGTCTAGCTGTGGAGGAGAATTCTTGAACACATGGGCACATCTTCAAAAAGCAAAAACGGTGTCCATATGGAGGCTCAAGGAAACCCTCACTGTTTTAGGTCAGGCAGGACAGAGGGGCACATCTACTGGATCACAGGGTGCTGCATTCACAACACTGTGTCTTAAGACACATGGACAGTCATGGGGAAATTCCTCCTCGAAAAAAAGCTTCTCGAAGGCATTTTAGAAACAGGTATCTTTTTACCAACACAATTAATAAAGACTAAATACAACTCTGTTGTGCAGCCCAAAACATATATGCCTGTACAAGCAGAAATAAATAGGATCAAAAGTAATTCCTTCCTTTAAGCTGCCATTTCACTCCCTCTTGGTATGGAATTGCAAATTAGTACATTCTTCAAGTTTGTTTGAAATTCTTTGTGGAAATCATTCCAATCTGTTGGGAGATGTGTTGCTTTTATCAGTTCCCAAGTAGAAGAACGACTGGCTGGGCTGCCATGGATAGAAATGGGGCCTGAACAGTGGATCCTAGCTTTACACATAGCATAGCAAATCAAAAGGTGCACCTATGTCAGCAGCATGCCGAGTTAGAGTGTTACATTAGAAAATGTGTGAAAATAGTGCATCACTCTAAAGCCATCCAAAGCTTGTCTTCTCTTAATGACATTCAGTAGTATCCTGAAAAAGCACACACATAGATGGCCCAATGGCTATTCTCAGGCCTCAGAATTTCATCTAGTTTTCACAGTGATACTTGGGCTAGATAAACAGCTGAATTTAGAACTTAAAAAATAAAAACTGCCTCCAAGGTATATGTCCAGGAGTGATATGGAGCTAGATGCTGAGGAGACTCAAAATACATCAAAACAGGAAATATGATCTCAATATTAAAGGAGATATCTAACATGTCTCCAGGGCTCAAGGAATATTTTGGGAGAAGGAGCAGAAAGAAAGTAGGACATGGGATGAAAAGGTGTACTGTGAGGCACTGTCCTCCCCCCCAGGAACCACCCAGTACATTCATGACCCCAGAGTAGTCCTGATACAACCACTGAGGAAGGCCCTCAGGGGAATGGAAGTAGGGGAGAGGAAACAAAACAGAAACATCCAATGAGATTGTAACCTATTTTCAGTATGTTCATATATTAACTTTCTAAACAAAAACTATTTTAAAAATGCCTCTTTAAGTCTTAGCCTTAAAAAAACTTGTGTCTGAATATGTGTGCATGTGTTTGTGATTATGTTGGGGATGTAGGTGTGCTTGGTGGCTGAAAAACAGCCTTGGATGTTATTTCTCAGGAATTTCATCTATTTTTTAATTGTTTTTTGAAACAATCTCACACTGGCCAGGAAGTCACTGATTAAGCTAGTCTAGATAACCAGTTGAGTACAGGCATCTTCCTCTCTGTGTCTGCCTACTACTGGGGTTATAGAAATGTACTGTGGTATCCATCATTGTTACCTGGGTACTGGGGATAGAACTCAGGTTTTTATGCTTACAAAGCAGGCACGCTACAGACTGAGCTGTTTCCTTTGTCACCTTAGCCTTTAAGAAAAGTAATTTATTTGCAAGCACAGAGAGATGGAGAGATTGAAGAGAGACAGAAAGGATGGGTGCACCAGGACCTCCAGCCTCTACAAACAGCTCTAGATGCATGTATCACTGTGTACCTGGCTTTACGTGATGTGTTGGTGGATTCAGGTGTCCCCCATAAACTGATGTGTTCTGAATGCTAGGTTCTTAGGTGGAAGTTTGGGAATTAAAGCCTCCTGGAAGCTTATGGGTATTATAGCCAGCTTCCCCTTGCCAGTGTTTGGTTTACGCTCTTGTTGTCTTCCACCTTACGTTAGGAGGTGATGTCTACCCTCTGCTATGCCAATATTTTCCTCTGCCATCGTGGACTCCCCTTTGAGTCTGTAAACCAAAATAAACCCTTTCCTTCAACATGCTGATGTTGGTTGAGTGCTTTTTACCAGCAATAAGAAGCTGACTGCTACAGTAAAATTGTTACTGAGAAGTGGTGTCTTTGCTGATGGAAACCTGACTGTGGCTTCGTTCATTTGGAATTTATTTGCTAGAGGAATGTGCAGGGATTTGAAACCTTGGACTGTGAGGTGACTTGCAGTGCTGTAAGTACAGTTTGATGGTCTCTTATGGTCAGAGTTGAAAGATATGAATGCAGTAAGAACTATGGACTGTGAGTTTTGTCTTACGAGTGGGAAGAAAGAGCTTTGCCTGGACTGGGCTAGCAGTTTGTGTGAAAGCCTTTCTGTATTCTGATGCCTGTTTCCTGGGAAGTTGAGCAGGGCTGCATTGTATAGAAATGGAATGATGTGAGCAGAGGGCGATGACACAGAAAGAAATGAGATCTTTGAGCCAAAACTTCTGCCCATTCAGCTGCAATTGTTTGAGAGATTACACCCATTGAGATTAGGCCAACTGATCTGCATGGGGACAACAGGAAAAATGCAGAATCTTTTGATAGGACCTGAATGCTGAAGGAGTGTCCTGTTTTTCATAGTCAGCTTTATTCCCCCCTGGATTAACAAAATGGTAGCCCACCAGGTATCACGGAGTATAACAAATGCAGAAAAGAGGGGGACATTGGATTTGCAACATGGTTTTCTATTTTGTGCAAAGCAGGCTTTTTGGATTATCTGAATAGAGACCTGATGGAGTTATATGGATAAACTGAGTTGTAGTGGGGACCCAGTGGAAATGCCAGGACTATGGGATAGCTGCCAAGGAGAGTTGCTAGCACCAGATGAAGGTTTCTGGGATGGTGAACAGCCTAGCTGGAGGAGTGGAATTGTAGCTCCAGAGGCTCATCACAGGTTAGAATTAATGGCCTTGTGGAATTGTCCTGGCTAGAGTTCTCAGACTTGGAGCTACAGTGCTTGATGTTTGCCCTGTTTATTTTAAATTTTGTATGGGTTGAATATTTCCAATCCCAATTCCATCTTTTGCAGTGTGAATGTTTATTCTGTGCCATTATGTCATTATGTCTTTTTTGTGGTATTATGGATCAGTTAAAAGACCTTGGAGTATGAGGATGTTTGAATATCATTGGAATTGATAAAATATGGAAAATGGGAACTTGTAAAGTTGGACTGAATACATTGCATTTTACATCATGGATGGTTATCAGTTTATGGAGGTCAGGGGCAGAATGTGGTACATTGATTCAGGTGTAAACTTATGTGCTCTGAATACCAGGTCCCCAGCTCCTGGAAATTTGGGAATTGAAGCCTCCTAGAGGCAGTGTATTGTTGGAGGTGGGTTTATGTGAATTATAGCTAGTTTCCCCCTGCCAGTGTTTGGCACAGTCTCCCGTTGCTATTGCCCACCTTATACTGGCCAGGAGTTGATGTCTACCCTCTGCTCATGCCATCATTTTCCCTTGCCATCATGGAGCTTCCACTTGAGTCTGTAAGCTAAAACAAACCCTTTCCTCCCACAAGTTACTCTTTATCAGGTGCTTTTCACAACAATGAGAAGCTGACTGCAATACAAGTGTACAAGGGAATTGAACTCTGGTCATTAGACATTGTAGGCAAGCACCTTAGCCACTAAGCCATCTCTTCAGCCCCTCATTAGACTTTTATATTAAGGTGTTTGCCATCTAATTCTTTTTTTTCACAGCTTGTAACAATTGCACACAGCGTAAGTGACTTGTGAGAATCTTTGATCCTCCACCACCCAAATTGGCTTTTTGAAGAGATTTTCATTATACTCAGGCTTCACCATCTCTGAAAAGAGAAGCTTCTCTAACCAAAAGTGAGAGTAGCATTAATACATTGGTATAAATATTAAAAGAAGTGCTTACTGGGAAGTTTGGTGAACATAATTATATATATACACATACACACACATATATTGCCAGACAACAGCAGGCATTGCATCCCTGGGGCTCATGACTTCCCTCGTCATAGGCTTTTCAGTGTCAGAAATGTATTGCCTCCTTTGAAGTGGGCTTCCAGTCCAATTTGAGAGCAATCCATTGGTTTCCCCCATAATAGACATGCCGCTATTGCACATGTTGGCTCATTTGGCCTGGCTGGCCCAACTTAAGGCTTACATTGCTCACTGTTGGCTATCTTAACTGATGGTTCCTCCCTCTCTCATGGAGCTGCATGCAGTGTAGCTTATTTTCAGCTTTCTGTCAGCTCGCCTACAGGGAAAACATTTTCAGCTCAGCTCCAGCCTGATTTCTCAGTGAACTTGTAGAACAAGCATGTGGAGTCTTCAGCAATAGGGTCTTAGCATCTATTCCTGGTGGGAAACCAAGAGCCTCAGCAATGGCCTGTAATGTTTCAGGGGCATCAGGGACCTCCCTGGCCAACAACTTACTGGTAGTTATCCCATTTTTGGCACTGAACATTTTCTAGTAACAATCAATGGCTTCTGGGTGTGCCATTGTCCATAAAAAGTAGGTTTCCATATGACTTATTCCTACCCTCTTAGGTTTTGATTAGCCCTTTCCCCATCTTTCTTTTACTCAATCTCTTCCCCTGACCTCACTTGCTTTTATTAGAACATAAATTTCAATTTTATTTATTGTATTTTTCTGATCATTTAAGAATACTTATGTTGCTTAACCATTTATTGGATGCTGTCCTTTAGACCTTAATTGTCTCCAAAAAACTAATGTGTCGAAGGCTTGGCCTCCAAAGTAGAAGTTTTCAGAGTTGAAATCATTAGAGGTTTGGTCTCATAAATAGCTAAGTTGGTTTAGTGGGAGAGTCCTTGTTATAAAAGCTCTCTCTATCTCTCTCTCTCTCTCTCTCTGCTTTCTAGCTTTCATAATCATAGTAGGTTTGCTTTACAACTCATTCCCCTCTCTTCCATGATGGCCACCTTTCTCTCTCAGCACAGAAACCATGGAGACACATAACTAGGGACTGAAATTATGAGCCACAATAAATTATTCCTGCTGTATGTTGCTATTCTCAGGTATTTTGTTACAGTTATTGAGTTCTGACTAATATATAGGCTTAAAATTTTATTCAGAAAAAATTTAAGTCTATAGCCTAATGCCACTTTTTGGAAACAAACAAACCCTTTCCAAATAGTTCATCAGATCCATGTTCTGTTAATTTTGATGATGGTGATTGACATTTAAATTTTCATACTGGTCCTTATTACCCATACGTAGGATCTCATGATTCTTCTTAACCTTTTTGAGAAATAAAGTTTACCTCATTCTAAATGGCTACTGATTCCTATTGCATATGTTTTTACTAAGTAGAATCTTTGTATGGACACATCATATGTTGGTACCATCATCTCCTTCCTCCCTGCCCCCAATTCACTGAGGGTTCTTCTCAGTGGGATCACTGTTATTCACTATGGGGTTGAGTTACAAGTTATGAGGGCAGAAGTCATTGTAGGGGGGGGGGGGCAATTCCTTTGGATATTCCCTCCCACTCTGTGGCTCTTGCAATCATTTTGCCTTCTCTTCCACAAAATTCCCTGAGTCATGGTGGGTGTGTTTTAAGTCTACTGTAGTGTTGAGCCCTCAGCAGCTTCTGTATTTCTGAATTGGTGCATTTTGAGTATTCTCAGTGTCTGTCTCCATCACCCTGGTGCAGGTTGTTGGGCTCACCATGAAAGCAGCACTCTTGTTCATTGGATATTGTCTTCAATGGTATCATCACGGTTAAAGATGTGGAGTTTGTACTATTTCTATTTGTGCTCATTATTGAAGGAGTTTGTCTGTTGTGTACAAACAGAATACATTAAGGGCCATTTCATGTTCACTTCAGTTCCTTTGAATCATGGTTTCTGTAGCTGTGACTTAGCTTGGACATTTTCTCAATTATTCATCTTATATCTTGGTTCAATTCTATAATTTTCAACCTTATTCTTTGAATTGATGACAGAGCACTTCACAAATTTATCAAAACGCTATGATATTTTAATCTAGTCTTTTGGAATTCCCAGCTATGGGATGACTGTACAATTTAATGGTTGATAAAAAGAAGGCTTGAGATGAAACTGACATAGTGCACCGAAGCAGTAGCATTCAATGCTTTCAGCTTGACATCACATGATTACCAATTTTCCTTTACTTTAACACTTTTAATTTAATGCAGTTAACATTGAAGTCGACTTTAATATTACTTATCATACTTTACATTGTATTTGGGCTGTCCACATTAAACCTCCAGTCTTCTTTGTTACTTTGAATTTAGGAATTGAGATTATCAACTCAGACCAGAGAGGTATGATTCCTATTAACATACAGTTAAGATATCTGCTGAATAAAAACAGTTGAAACTGGAGTAAGTTTTAGGAATCTGGGGAGACTACTTGGCCTAAAATGTGCCTTTTTAATCAATAGTTAATGCTGGAACACCAGTATTCACACTTGGGATTTATTTTTCGGTCAACCCCTTGATTTGAAAGAAAAGAGCTTGGGAATTTGTAAGGATATGACAAACAGCTGAGGATATGTGGGACCATGATGAAAAATTTCATGTTGGATGTTTCTATTACAGCCTTATTTTGCTATCAATTGATATGATTTTCCTAATTTTTTTAAACCCTACTCTCATCACAAAGCAGCAAAGACTATTGTTCTTGACAATAGTATTATGTAAAGCACAAAATGTAAGAAACAAGATGCTCAACTTTAGCATTATAAGCAAGATAGTCTTTGACACTTCTGATTTATACTCATAGAGTAATTTAAGAAAGAAAAAGTGGTTTTGTGATTTCTTAAATCATAGTGTATCTCAGGCTGGAGAGATGGCTTAGCGGTTAAGCGCTTGCCTGTGAAGCCTAAGGACCCCAGTTCGAGGCTCAGTTCCCCAGGTCCCACGTTAGCCAGATGCACAAGGGGGCGCATGCGTCTGGAGTTCGTTTGCAGAGGCTGGAAGCCCTGGCATGCCCATTCTCTCTCTCTCCCTCTATCTGTCTTTCTCTCTGTGTCTGTCGCTCTCAAATAAATAAATAAATAAAATTTAAAAAAAAATCATAGTGTATCAGAATAAAGGCCTCCAAAAATCAAATCATAAAGCTGGTGTCTTATGCATAGTGTAAGCTTTGAAAGAAATCCTAAGGAAAGAGGCATTTTCACCACCTTGGCTTGATTTTGATCCTCTGAGATGGAGAGAGGGAAGGGGTTGCATGAGAGCAATATGCTGATTGTGTGTGTTTCCCAGGAAGAAAGCATGAAACTTCCACACAGCTTCATCTTGGGGCAGGAGTGAGAGGTCGTTCTGGATATGTTTGGAATTTTATGAGAATGATAAAGAGCTACTTGTCTACAGAAGGAGATGTGAGTAGGAGTCTCTAGTGTCTTTACAGAGTGGGCACGGTGGAAATGGCTTTGCAGAATGGAGAGAAGCAAGGGAAGGAAGGGCCTAAGACCATTCATGACAATGTTCTCCGCACCAAATAAGGTAGGCAAACAGAATTTTCTGTGCTTTCTATGAGTCAAGTTTACAGAGAAGTTTTCTGAAGCTGAAGTTTTGCAACAGGGAAGATGAAGTTCCCATGAGCATACATGCATGGCTGGAACTGAGATTGTATTGAGTCATCATGCCCGCTCCTGAGAAGGTGTGCTGAATGTGTGAAGCATCTTGTCTTTTCCACTAGCCTGAAACTGTTCTCTGGTTGGGGTTTAGTTAATGTTCTGTTTTTTGTTGTTGTTGTTTTTGGTTTTTTGAGGTAGAGTCTCACTCTGGTCCAGGCTGACCTGGAATTAACTCTGTCATCTCAGGGTGGCTTTGAACTCATGGCAATCCTCCTACCTCTGCCTCCCGAGTGCTGGGATTAAAGGCATGTGCCACCACACCTGGTTTAGTTAATGGATTTGAGATACACTCTTATTGCTTTTGTAGTGTAACTTCATAATTATAACTGCTTCCTTCTTCCTTGCAGTAAATTATTTTGAAGAACTTTCAGTGGCAGCTAATCCCATTGTTTCCTTGATTGCATGAGGAGTGGTCAAGGAGACAAACCTGTTAGTATGACTGTAAGAAAGTTTCTAGATTAGGATTTTTTAGACAGCGAGAACTACCCTATCTATGGGAAGTTCCAATCCATGGGCCTGGATCCCTAACTGAATAAAAAGGAGAATGAAAGCTTGTTGGGCCTTGAGAAGCCCAGACGTGAGGCCTAGTGGAACTTTCTGAGCCTAGCTAAAGTTTGATGACCTGTCTGTGGCCAGCTAGGACTCAGCAGGGCACCAAATTGCCTCTGGCCTGCTACTTCTGTAAAAAAGTTAGAGTTCCCATGCAAGCTTAGAACCTATTATTTCAAAAGTCACAATATGCTGTTGGCCCTTACAACTCATCCTTTCCTGAGATCCCCGCCTTCATTCTCAACATTATATAGGGAACCGCCTGTAACAATAAACTGAGATCCTGTTTCGACAAGACTCTGGACTCCGTGTGGTTTTTCTCTGGTAACTAGGAGAGGTTCTGAGTCGTCGACACTCACCATCCCACTCAGCCCCAGGAAGAGACCAGCAGGACTGGCTCTCCCACAGCTCTACATGCTGGTGAGCCTGGCAGACTGGTGCCCCCATGTGGGGCATCTCTCCGACAGAACTCTGATGGGCCAATTGGTCTGCGGGTGAGTGTACACTCACAAATTACTAGGCAGTCCTCATATCTAATGTACTGACCTTTGCTTCTGTAACCTGTGCTTTCTTGTCAACCTCTTTATTCCCTTTCTCTTTCCTTTCACTTTTGGTTTGCCAGAAAACTGCATCTGTGGCATCTGTATTTCTAAACAGGTCATACGTCCCTGGTGGACACTCTGTGTGGGCAGACCTGGAGGAGACTTGAGGCATATTGCCCCCTCATTTGAGTGGGGACTCTGTCCCAAAAAACAGATTAAACCTGCTGGGGAGATCTGCTCCCATCTGTACAGTGTTTGGTATCATCGAGCCATCCCCTAAGGACACAGACTCATCTTGCCGTCACGGATCTAAATCTGAAGTTAATTCTGCAGCACGTTTAGCTATTTATTTGGGGTCCTTTGTGTTTGTGTTGTACTCGTGTGTCTGTGTATTGCTGTTGCCTTAACCTACCTCTTCCCTGTCAACGTTAATCCTGGCAGTAATCGCCCTGCTGCTTGGTACCCCTGAGAGGCTCATGACATAAAGGACCTTAAAAAGGCTGTGTCAGTGGATGGACCTAATTCCCCCTTGGAAGAGACCATCCTCCAGGGTTTGGCTCATCATCAGTGTAACACCCAAGATTGGAAAAACCTTGCTAAAGCCGTTCTTTCTGGCCCCTTGTACATAAAGTGGTGTGCCTTCTTTCAGGATGAGTGCTGTACTCAGGCTGAGTGGAATCAGGCCGCTCAGCCCCCAGTCCCAATCACCTTCCGCATGCTCTCAGGCACCGCTGATGCATTTTCCACAGGCCTCCAGCAAGCTGCCATCTGTGATCCATACCAGGATCAGTTGCGGGCTCTGGGAATGGCCACATGGAGGAAACTAGAGGAAGGCTCATCTGAGCCCCCCATCACAGGAATCACAAAAAAGGCTAGTGAAGACTTGGCTACCTTCATAGAGAGGGTTGAAAAGAGCCTACAGATAAAGATCCTCCCTGGTCCCCTACATGACCAGTTCATTAAAATGCTGGTCTGGGAAGGCATGATGAGTGACCATAAATTGGCCTGTGCTGGACTAAAAGATCACTCTATGAGTAAATGGATTATAGCCACCAAAGATGTGGGAGCCAGCTCTCATCAAGCTAGGGCCATGGCATTGGCCTTGCAGGCTGCTCGCCGTGAAGACATGGCTGCCCTAGTTTGTGCCTTTAAACAGGCCTCGGGGGGAAAGGGGAGGTCTTGTTTTGGGTGTGGCAAAGAAGGTCACTTTAAAAGGGAGTGCCCCAATCAGACAGAAAAATAACCCAACAGTCCCCGTGGCCCCTAATGTGCTATGTACTCCCTGCCCCAGGTGCAAGAAAGGTTTTCATTGGGCCAAGGATGGCAAATCCATGTTCAACCTTCAGGGTGAGCCTTTAACCTCCCCCAGGGGCTATCCCCAGCCCCATTACACACTGGGCCATGCCACTGATTCTGGGACTAAGGCCAAAAATGACACTGGGTCTGACCACACTGGTTCTCTCGAGGAAACAATTTGGCTGATAAAATGGCTTCTGTGCCTCAGTGTAATACTAGTTAGAAAGGAGGAAGTCCCTCCATGGCAGTTAGTCCCTGGTCTGCCTTTACTTGGTGTGGGCAGACAGTCAAAGTCCTGGGAAACGGGCAACTGGCAGCCCTGGACTGATCCTGATGGTAACCACAGGGAGGTGCACCCTCCAGAGGTGTCCGGCCTAATGGCCAACCTCCTACGTCAGGATATACTTGGAGAAGCTGAGGCTTATGTCAGCACTGAAACTATAGGAAGCAATCCTCTTGGGCTCCACCCTAATCATCTTTGGCAAATTGATATCATATACTATTCTCCATTTGGAAAGCTTAAATATATTTTTCTTTCAGTCAATACCTTTACCCACACCTCCTGAGCATCGACACATGCAGGGGAAAAAATCTAAACATGCTATTAGTCATGTGCTTCAATGCTTTGCCACACTTGAACTACCTTAACAAGTTAAGACAGATAATGGCCCCTACTTTGTAAGCAAGGCTTTTGTAAAATTTCCCCAGACCTGGAGAATCTCATACTCCACAAGCATCCCATACAACCCCTGGGGACAGGCAATCAATGAAAGATATAATCAGACACTGAAGTCTCAATTACAAAAACAAAAGGGGGAATCCTTACCCCTACATGACCAACTAAAAAAGGCATTATTTACCCTAAGTATTTTAAATTTTTCCTAAGAAGAAAAACAATTATCCCTTTTTCAAAAACAGTGGTCCTCATCTGTTACCTACAGTTCTATCTGGGTAAGATGGAGGGGCCCATTGACTGGGGCCTGGAGAGGACCAGACCCGCTCCTCACAGCAGGGAGAGGGTTTGGATGTGTCTTCCCTGAAGATGAAAAAGGACCTATTTGGGTATCAGCGAGAGATCTAAAATATTTGTCCCAACAAGGGGACACTAAAAATCACTTCTCCAGGGAGTGTCCCACCCCTGAGGACTGTTCCTAAAATGGCCTTCAGCCTGCTAAACCAAACAACTCTCCGTTGTGGAGGATTGCTGGCTTTGCCTCCTACCTGGGCCTCCCCAGCCACTTGCACTAGTCACCAATGATGCCAATGATACAAATACAGTTGCCCATATGTTGCCCTTAAAAAATTGCTCAGCCACTTTCCCCATCCCTGTCCAGCTTTTCCCAATGTCCCCTTCTGGAACTTGCATTTGGGCCCTTCCTTCCCCTAATAACTCCAATAAAGATGTGGGCTACATTCATCCTTCCTTCTGTACTTTCAATACAACTGAGCCCAGTGCTCAATGCTGCCTGCCTTCTGGATTGGTTTATGTTTGTGGAGGCAGGATGGCCTATGACTTTCTACCCACCAATTGGACGGTCCTTTGTGCCCCAGCCACCTTAATCCCAGATGTAAATATCATTCATGGAGATGAAGCCCTCCTTATACCCTCTTTTGAATAGCTGGGATGGGTATGGAAGTCCATCTCCACAAAAAGCTCTCTCTGCAGTTGATCAGTAACATAAAAGCCGTGTCCAACACAATCCTTGATCTCCAACAACAGCTAAATTCCCTGGCTGAGGTAGTCCTACAAAACAGGAGGGGACTAGACCTACTAACGGATATTTTCACAGGAAAAATCTGCTTTTACACCAATAAATCGGGAATCATTCAGGGCAAGATTGAGAGGCTCCAGGAAGACTTGGAGAGGAGGTGGTGGGACCTCTAGGACAACCCGCTGTGGACGGGCTTACATGGCTTCTTACACTACCTTCTCCCTCTTCTTGGGCCCCTCCTTCTCCTTCTCCTTCACCTCACTGTTGGGCCTTGTGTAATTAATAAGATTACACAACTTATTCACCAACAGCTAGAGGCAATAAAATTTCATCAGGTCGAAATATGTTATCATAGGCTTGCTACTCAGGAGTCAAGCTCCTCATAAGACTGGCTGTCCTCATATGAGTGTCCCTCCTCCACCCTCCATCTGACCAATGATGGGTAAGATCTCAGACAGGCTGGGACAACCTAAGACAGGGCATGGAGTGGATTCTCAACAAGCTGGATACATGGTACCCAGTGATGGGTAAGGTTCCCAGAGTGGGACAGCCTAAGACAGGGGCCATGTGTTCTACTGTGCTTACAAAAACAAAAAGGGGAGATGTTGGGCCTTAAGAGGCCCAGATGTGAGGCCTAGTGGAACTTCCTGAGCCTAGCTAAAGTTTGGCGACCTGTCTCTGGTCAGCTAGGACTCAGTAGGGCACCAAATTGCCTCTGGCCCGCTACTTCTGCAAAAAAGTTAGAGTTCCCACCCATGCTTTGAACCCATTATTTCAAAAGTCGCGATATGCTATTGGCCCTTACAACTCATCCTTTCCTGAGATCCCTGCCTTCGTTCTCAACATTATATAGGCAACTGCCTGTAACAGTAAAGTGAGATCCTGCTTTTACTAATCTCCTGACTCCGTGTGGTTTTTCTCTGGTGACTGGGAGGGGGTCTGAGTCGTCGACACCATCCCGCTCAGCCCCAGGAAGAGACCGGCAGGACTGGCTCTCCTACAGCCCTACCTGCCGGTGAGCCCGACAAAAGCTGAGCACCAGAATTCATCTCTGTTTCTTGACTATGAATTCACCATGACCAGCTTCCTTTGGCTTCAGCTATCCTGACTTCTCACAATTATGGATTTTATTCTTGAAATGCAAGCTGAAATAAATCCTTCCCCCATTAAGCTGCGTTTTGTCATGTACTTAGTTAGGGCAACAAGAATAGTAACTAATGCAGTTTCAAATCTGAAGCCACACTTGAGAGCACATTCATGGGTTCACAGAAATGCTTACCAAACATCTAGTCTCTTCCTCTCTCACCCATTTCCACAAAGACACAGAGATTGTGATGATTTCTGTAACACAGCAATGAAAACCTCTATATTTAAGCAACTCTATATCAAAAAATAGACTAAATTTTTCAAAACCTATACTTTTATTACTCACACATATACTGCCACATATAAATTGTAATTCTTAATTCTCATAATAATACTTCACATGAATTTATTGAGCCAAATATACACAGGAAGAAAGTGAGGATCAGTCTTTACAGGCAAAACATAACTAATAGAATGTGTTTATATTTAAAGTGATTCATTATAAGGAATAGACTGACATGATGATGGAGCAAAGGAGAATTGTGTTTTTAGGACTAAGCAATTCTCACACTTAGGAGGAGGTTCGTGATGTATAAAAAATTTAGAATTAGGGCTGGAGAGATGGCTTAGCGGTTAAGCGCTTGCCTGTGAAGCCTAAGGACCCTGGTTCAAGGCTCGGTTCCCCAGGTCCCACGTTAGTCAGATGCACAAGGGGGCGCACGTGTCTGGAGTTCGTTTGCAGAGGCTGGAAGCCCTGGTGCGCCCATTCTCTCTCTTTCCCTCTATGTGTCTTTCTCTCTATGTCTGTCACTCTCAAATAAATAAATAAAAAATGAACCAAAAAAATTTAAAAAAAAATTTATAATTAAGTATTCTATGGTGTTTTAAACATCGTATGTAAACAGGGATCTTAGGAAAGTAACCCAATACCAATACCATAGTGTATTGTATACAGTGTTTCAGTAGGAAATTTAATGCCATACATTCTAACCTGCACATATGTGAGAAGCAGAAATAATTATGGAAATGTGGCTACATGGAAACTGTAGTGTAAACTCATAGAATCTGAGCTTTTGAAATGAAACTGGTGCTGTGATTCATTTGCTAGTCCTTTCCTTCTTTTTGTAGCCTCAAATTATGCTCATTATATTTTGAATGGAATGAAACTTACTTGAATTCTTCCTACTTTCTCATTCACTGTACTACTGACTGTTAAAACAATGCTGTCTCAAAATGCTAAACCAACAAGGATATATTACACCAAAATAGTTGGAAAGTCTGTATGAGATACTAAAACATCTGGATGAAGAAAGGAAACATTAAATCACCAGGAAACTTTTTGTCTCCCTCCAATGTTAAGTATTTGTTTATCTGAAAACATCTGGGTGCTTATGGTTGTGCTGAAAACCATACTATGGTGGATGAATCCTTTAGGTTGAATCTGAATAAATCAGGGTTATTTTTGTCCAGGATGAGTATCCAAAAGCGCTGGTATTTCTACTAAAAATACCAAGTGAAATTTAAAAGGCACTACCTTCCTAGTGATCCAAGATCATTAGAAATACAGTTTTTAAATTTATTAGTTTATTTGATTTAGGGACAAAGGCAGATAAGAGATGAAGAGAAGAGAAGAGAGAGAGAGAGAGAGAGGGGGGGGGGAGAAAATAGGCATGCCAGGGCCTATAAGCACTGCAAATGAACTCCAGACACATGTGCCACCATGTGCATCTGGCTTACATAGGTACTGGGGAGTCAAATCTGGGTCCTTAGGCTTTGAAGGCAAGCTACTTAACCACTGAGCCAGCTCTTCATCCCTAGAAATATACTTTTGAGCTTATTTTCATTGGTGGGCCTGAACCAAAGAAGCTGATAATTCTATTAGGTTTCCCCTTCTGCCAGCGCCACTTTTTGAGGCAGGAAGATCTCTGTGAGTGGGGGAGGGGGCAGCTTGAGACTACATAGTGAATTCCAGGTCAGCTTGAGATAGAGCATGACCCTATATCAAGAGAGAGAGAGAGAGAAAGAAGAAAGATAGGAGAGAGAGAGAGAAAGGAAGGAAGGAAGGGAGGGAGGGAGGGAGGGAAAAGAAAATTGTATGTGAAGTAATATGTTGATCTGCTGCTAGTCATCTGCCTACTGTATTAGGGTCCAATAAGGGGACAAAGATCAATAGTAGTTGAACGGAGAAAGTTAAAGATGTGTATTATTAGTTGACATGACAAAAAAATTCCTGAGAACTCTAAATGACTGAGGGAGGATGCTGAAGGAGGAACAAACCTAGATGAGTAGAATCCACACCAGGGAATGGATTTATCTGTCATAAGATAGGCTTATAACATTGGATAACAGAGAAATGGCTGAGTTACTGAGTCCAGGGTTTATGCAGAGACCTAGAATTTATAGTCCATTGTGTTTCAGTGTTTCTTAGGTATAGCTATTTAATAAATCTCATAAGGACTGGACTTCATTATAAGAATGACTGTATATCATTGTTTTGCCTTTCTATAAGCTTTTGTAAGTGTTCAGAGTACATTTTCTAAATTATGAAAGTACTAAAGACATTTTGACATATATCCAACTTACAATGGACTCTCAATGTAATACAAGGACCATCTTGTGATAGTATAAAAACTTTGATAAAAATATGATAAGAAATATAAAATCCCAAATCTGGTATTAAAACTAAATATCCCAATCACATCAATGCTGTAAAGACTCTGATTCCACTTGTACTTCTTACATTTACAATGTGGTTGGTTGAGGAAATTTGTTATCTTAACTGTTTATAATGAATTTCCAAAGGAACTAGGCTTTGATTCATATTCTGAAGATAAAAAGCCAAAGGTCTATCTTCATTTTAATTGGACTGGATAAAGTGCCTTTTTCAGATCTTCTAGCATTTTTGTGCAGTATTAACCTAAAACCATCTCGGGCTCATTGTGTCTCCTTTCCCTGAGATCCTGTTCAGAGAAAATACTCAATAGCTGCAGGTTTTATTTGACAGAAGGTCATTTCAAGTACCCCTATTATAAAAGAGCTTTCTAACATGCAGGAAAAGGAACTGATATGGGGCTTTTCTCACTAGAGAAATTATTTGGAACAAGTCACATCAGAGGAATATATGTTTTTTAAAAGATCATTTTGTCAGAACAAATTTTAAACATTTGCAATAATGACAGAAGGAAAGGTTGTTTTGTAATTTAATTTCCAACTATCAGAGTACAACTTAAAATCTGACAACCATACATAAGCCTTCTAAAAGGTCCTGTGGACAGCAAAGAGTAGTAAAAAGGAGAAAAGAAGGGGAAAAATAATCACCAAGCATTTCACCTTCGTAGTGAATTAATCTCTTGAATTACTTTCTGGCAGAGGCAGACCATAACTCTGGGGGCAAAGTTGGAATTGCTGACCCATTCTCCTATGTACCCCTTTAACTTGTTGTTAATCAGAGTGGTGAGTTTGAGGAATGGGGTGGCCCCTGTGTTGCACCCACTATTTCACTGGAACTTCTTTCTCTCTAGTCATGTTGTTGACAGCTTAATCTATATCTTCAGAAAAGAGTTCTAGGAAACACAAGTTTAACTTAGTTTTGATTTCTTTAGCCTAAAGATAATTCTTTCCTTCCTTCCTTCCTTCCTTCCTTCCTTCCTTCCTTCCTTCCTTCCTTCCTTCCTTCCTCCCTCCCTCCCTCCCTCCCTTCCTTCCTCCCTTCCTTCCTTCCTTCTTTCTTTCTCCCTTCCTTCCTTCCTTTTCTTGTGTAGCAATTAAAATTGTGTCTAGTATCATGAGCTAAAGGTGCAGCCTCTCTATGTATAGCTGTGATAACAGCATCTGACCCTTGTGAATAACTCATCACTAACATGTCTTCACACCCAGGTATCCTTGAAGCTTCCCTTGCAGCCTGAATGAGTCTTAAAGTCCTCCACACAGAGCCGAAGAAGGCACCAGAGACTAGTAACAAAATGTCATTCATCAGCTACCACAATGCTCTGTGGTATCTGGACCCCATATGAATATAATGATAATTTTATACATTTTGAATTTACAATGTAATCTCAATGATGTTCTTTCATTTGATGGAACCATTGTCCGAAGGAGGTGCAGATGGAGAGTATAAATGTATATGATTTACTTATATTTATGACTGTATATCAGCGTATTTTATTAAATTTCAAAATTTCTGGGCTGGAGAGATGGCTTAGTGGTTAAGCACCTATGAAGCCTAAGAACCCCAGTTCGAGGCTTGATTCCCTAGGACCCACGTAACCACATAAGCCAGATAGATGCACAAGGTGGCACATGGATCTGGAGTTCTTTTGCAGTGGTTGGAGGCCCTGGCATGCCTATTCTCTGTCTCTCTCTATGTGCCTCTTTCTCTCTCTGTTGCTCTCAAATCAAAGTCAACAATTTTTTTTAAAAAGATTAAAAATTTTTATAATATTTTTAGAATATGAGGAAAACAAGAGGCCTTACCCAAATATGAATTTTCAGACCCGACCTGATACCTGATGTGTAATATAGTGGAAAGATAGAGACAGAAGGACCATCCGGCGTCCCTTCTCATGCACTCAACCAAGACAGCGAGCGTAGCATGAGGCTACTGCACGGCCGCATAAAGGCCACTGGACAGCTCAACCCATTACAGAAACTCCACAGTATACCATAAACATTCAAGAACTAATGGCCAGATATTATATATCCCTTCCAGGTTGTTTGAATACATAAAGACAGCAGCTTTGTTCAGTGACAAAAGTGAATGAGCAGGAATCAGGTGGCTTGACTTAGAACAGTCTCCATGAGAGTGAGTGTTGAATAGTTCCAAACACAGAAGGTCACTATAGCTCACCATATATATATATATATATTCACTATAGACTATAGTTCACAATACCCATGATGCAACCCTTAGTGAATTAAACATCTTTGTTCACTTTCATGAACTGTCATGGCTTGTCTGGAAGCAACAGTACTTGATTATCCTCTATCTCCTACAAAGTATTCTCAGAACACAAACACAATACAAATGCCAGTCCAATGACATTTAGCATCAAATCAGACACAGCACCATTGGCATTTATATGTGGAAAAGTTTTCTTACTATTTTTCATCTTCAAAAAAAAAATAGTCTGTTGCTAGTCTTTCTCCTAACCACCTCCCTCAACAACAACAACAAAATAAACCCAAACCAGAGGCTTGTAAATAGAACTTTATGTTGATGTACCAAACATCAGCTCCTAAATGTACCTGTTCAGAATAATGGTTACCAGAGTGTTTCCTTCAATGATGTGAGTTGTAAACTGGGGCCATACTTCAGTTAGACTGCCTTACAATAAATCAGGAGTTTCAAATTTCCACTCTAGAGTATGGAAAATCTTTACTTCAAATGACAGGATTTATAAATTTTCACAGATAAAAATTTGATTTTTGCCTATGTGTATTGTGTGTTGAGTATGCAGATGTACATACACATGCATACACATACATGTGGAGTCTAGAAGACAATTTCAGGTGTCATTCACAGGTAAGCTAACCATACCTTGTTGAGAAGGGGTATCTCATTGGTCTGGAGATCACGAATTAGGCCTGACTAGCTTGCAAATGTGCTGCAAGGAGCATCCTGTTTCTAGCTCCATAATACTGGGATTAAAGGCCCAAAGAACCATATCTGATATTCACGTGGGTCCAAGGACTGAACTCAGATTTTCATGATTGCAAGGCAAGCACTCTGCCCACTCTGTCTCCCTGTCCTCCAACTGCTACCCTCACCCCCAGATAAAAGTTTAATAATTTGGATATTTCCTTTCCAAGTAGATTTCTCTGACACTAGGGCTCATATATGACTTACACTTTCATATAATCTCCTTTATTTTGTTGAAAAGAAAAATCTTACCTTATAAATACTTATGTGACTAAGTCCAGTGTAAGGAGTATAAGGAACAGGCCTCAGAATAAAAGTGCATGATTTTAATTCAGTTTTATCATTTAGTAGAGTTTGTTACTCAATGTGAATTAGTTAACAAAGCACCATATTGCTTTGATAGTAAAACTCCCTGTTATTCTTTGTAAGAGGTAACTGGAAGAGGTACTCTTGGAGGAAAATGGCGGAGGCCTTTCAAAGCTCTTACATTGGAAAACTGAGCAACATTTTCCTACTCATTTTGGGAAGTGAAAATCTGAGCTCATGAGGGCAGCTGTCATGGTGAAAAATTTTGCACTTGACCTTTGAAATGCAACCCATTGTCACAGAGGGGTGTGGGAATAAATATTCAATGATGAGATGAAAAGTCTAAGTGATGATGTTTGAGCGTAATCTATATCTGGCTGGAAAAGTCCATATGTATGCACCTCAAACCTTACAGATCTGGCTTCTTTTCACATCCCCTAAAGGCCATTAGCATATCTAGCATCACTAATTATTTGTAAGACCTACATCTCTTCAGGAATAGAGAAATGCTAAAGTAATTCTTGTCACTGCTATTCACAACCTTTAAATATTAGAATCTGCTACTCCATGTAAGATCCTGCAAGATCAACCCATGGGTGTGCTGCCAAATTGCTTCCTGGGGCTATAGGACACAAGCCAGACCCATGTGGAATTGCAAACAGCCACTGAATTAATTTCCCCAGTGATGGAATCAAATGAGGTGTCAGCAACAATGTGACAAATCGTTTGGGACTAGAAAGAAAAACAACTTCAGCTTCACAGTGCATATCCATTGAAAATCATCTGAGGAAGGTTGCTTAAAGGCAGACATATCTGAAAATATAGCCTAGTTTTCTTATGCAGTTGTGCTTGGAGAGAGAAAGGCAGGATACTGTCTCCCAATCTATAAGTACGCATTACACACACACACACACACACACACACACACACACACACACACACTGATACTGGTTAGGACCAAGAGAGGATAGCCCCTTTTCTGGTAGACAGGTAGTTAAGGACTGGCCCATGGAAACTTGGCCACCATCTCACCTGCTGTGGCAGAACTAGAATCCAAGTCTGATCCAGTCTCATCCATGATGGCTGTAAACAAGTCCAGTGACAGTCTTCTGCTGTTTAGTTTTTTTTCAGAGTGAGCACAGCTGTGGGTTGGCCCTTCCTGAGTCTGCTTCTCCAGGCCACTAAATTATCAGGTCTGTCCTTTCACACCTGAATCCAATGATGAAGCTTCTTCTAAATAAATGCTTGACCTATATAAACGAGCCTAACCACAACTGTGACCTTCTCTTGGCCATTGACTCTCTTGACCCTTTTTGTAAGCTTTTGTCTCTCGGCTCCTTTGGCAAGCTCCTTGCTCATTCCCTGTGTGAGGGAGATCTCCTCTGTCTCCCCTAATCTTTCCCCCAGGCACTTTCCTACTTTGTTCTGGGCATGTTGCTGCTTGCTTTCCACTTGAGGAAATGATTCTTCTGAGGAGAACTCAATGTGAAGAAAATTTGCTCAGCCTTCTTCCTTCCCAGCCTGGGAATTTCTTTAGGCTTAGACTTTCCTGCTTTGCTTTTTCTCCTAAAAATAAATCTCATAATTTATAATTTACACTTCTCTGAATATATGTTTTCAATGATTTGATAACTTGGACAAGGACCAAAATATGGGGTCCAGAGACCAGGATTTTATGCATCTGTATATGTATATATGTATATATGTATATGTATGTATGGACTCTGACTTCTGTGTCAGTCAGTACTACACCACTTTTGTTTAGTAATACTGCCAATTATCCCACACCTACCCTGTGTTCTCCAATGTCTCATATAGAAACTTAAATTATGGCTTTAGAAATAGACAGTTTAGGGCTGAATAGATGCCTTTGAAGTTGTACTCAGATGTGAAATAGGAGGAAGCTGTTTAGCCAGGAATGCTTGTTGAGAGTTGAATGGCTTGGAATTCCTGATGGAATAGAAATGAAGAGTAAGAGAAAGGGGATTCAGTTGTGTCCCTAAGTCTTGGAACTTAGCAATCAGCATGGCCATTAATGAGATGTGTCTTTCTGAAGAAGAACAGGCTGGCAAGAGTAAATATTTGTTCTGTTTTGATAACATTAAATTTCAGATTGTGGAAGATTTCCAAACAAAAATGGCAATAGGTGATTTTATGTTTGAATTTTCTTTCCCTGTGCTCTAAAGATTTTTGCTTGTTGCTTCATAAAATCAAATTAGAGTTAATAAATTAAAATCCACATATAGAAAGTTTCTTAAAGATGGACAAAATTCAAGCTCTTTAGCTTGTTTGGCCTTGAGAGGCCCGGGCATGAGGTCTAGTGGAACTTCCTGAGCCTAGCTAAAGTTTGGTGATCTGTCTCTGGCCAGCTAGGACTCAGCAAGACGCCTAATGGCTTCTGGCCTGCTACTTCCACATAGGAGTTGGAATTCCCATGCGTGTGCTTGGAATTATCATTTCAATAGTCACAGTTTACTACTGGCCCTTGCCTTTCCCCCCATCCTAGATTCTCCACTTTCGTTCCCAACATTATATAGGCCACTGCTTGTAACAATAAAGCGAGTTCCTGCTTCAACAAGACTCCCAACTCAGTGTGGTTTTTCTCTGGGCACTAGGAGAGGTTCTGAGTCCTCCGACGACGTTTACCCTCTTTCTCAACCCCTTGGGAGGAACCAGCGGGCCTGGTCCTTCCTCAGCACTGCCTACCCGCTGGGGAGGAGACTGGCACTCTCTTAGCCTCCTCCACCTTGAGGCCTCTTACATGATCCATATCATGGTCATATCTACCTCTGGTGGTTTGAATGCAAATGACCCCCTCCCATAGCCTCAGTTTTTTGTTTGTTTTTTTTTTTTTTTAAGATTTTTAAGTCCCCAGTAGGTAGAGTCCTGCTGTATGAAGTGTGTCATTAGGAACAAATCTTTAGTTCAGACCTAGGTGTGTGTCTAGTCAGCTGGCTATTGTTTCCTTGCTATGGATGTTTGTTGATGAAAAGCAGACTCTTCAGCCATGATGGTACTTCCCCTGGATTCTGAAAGCCTGAAGTAAGCTTTTTCCTCTCATCAGCTGCTTTGGGTTGGATGATTGTCCTAGGAACAAAAAAAGGGAACTGCAACAGAAAACTGATACCAAGAAGTGGGCTCACTGATGTGCTGAATCAGATCATGTGCTTTTGGACCTTTTGGAATGTGTTTGTAGAAGAAACACGGAAGGATTTGATACTTTGGACTGGAGAAGCCATGCAGTACTCTGAGGAGAGCTTTATGTGGCACTGTGGTGAGAGTTTGAAAATGCAAAAATGTAGAGAGAATTATGGGCTTTGAAGGCTTGGCTGAAAATAGTTTCAAAGGGGAAGTAGAAGATTTTGTTAGGCTTGGGATTCTGGCAGAAAATCTGGCTGTGTACTGTTGATGAGCTGAGAATTTGAGTAAAGTTGAATTTAAAAGTCATGGACTAATGTACTTAGCAGAAGCTATACAAGGGAAATACATGAAAGATACACAGTTTGCCACAGGAAAAAATCAAGCAAGTTTGGAGATATAGGCGGAGACTGGTTTTAGAATTAAGCTGCTATTATTAAGGAGATTACCACCTAGTATGCATGTGAATTTATTTGAAAACTGAGGTTTGAAAGAAGACTGGTGAAGGAGTATCCTGCTCTTCAAGATTAAACTTTACTCCCCAAGGATTTTACATTGCCCAATTGGTTCTGGTTTTGGAAGCATGAAAACTGCAAGGAAGTGCACATGATTATAAGAGAGAGTTACATAGCTTCTAAACCAGTTTGAGGTGAAAAGATTACAAGAGAGAAATCTTAAATTGAGCCCAGTCTGCTGTCCGGAAGGAACAGAAGTAGCTCCTTTGCCTACATCATATTGTGGCCTTGTAGCAGCCACAGAACTGGAATTCAGCATCTTCTGGTCTTCCCCAGTCAGGCCTCTCTCTCTCTCACACACAATCTTTCTCGCGTGCATGCCCCACCCAGGTGTGAGTGGACCCCTTCTCTGAGACCAGGCCAACTGGCTTTCATACCTTACACAGGTGTGCCAACCTCTTCTGGACACAATTCCATGACTCCAAAAAAGTAATCATACCTGCTTCTCGTAACCTTTTTTGTCTCAGTAATGAAAGGGTAAATGCAACAACTGCTCTTTGTTCTTCCACACACAGCATGATGGCATATGAATTAAATTCTTTGCTTGTATTGTAGTTGCAAATAACTTCTTTCCTTTTTCTATTTAGCTAATTTGTTCATATCCTTAAAAATCTCAGCCAGTCACCTAGTGAGTTTCTTTTTACTTCATACTCATGCCCATAGCTTCTTTCAAATATAGCATTTGCCATGTAACACTTTAATTGTTGAAATATCTCCTTTCAAGACTAAGCCAAGTCCCCTTTAATGCACTCAAAATAACTAGAATTTATAGGCAATGAAAGTTGAAAAAAATGTAGATGTATTTATGAACTTTGAACTTCTATGAAGAAGCTATAAAGTAGAAAGTTCTACAGAGTTCATATCTTGTGGGATTCTCTCTCAGTAGACAAGACAGGCGTGAAGAGTACCTCTTAGAGAGAGTCACTATGTGTCCAGAAATTCTTCTTGAAAAACTTTTAGTGATTCAATTTTTGAGGTGTAGATGGACCCTTCTTACATAAGGTGCCTTAAAAATGTAAACTTTGGAGAACACATTAAGCCATTAACAAAATGCAAGTGAGGTTTTATAGTAGAAAATATTAAACCTGGACTGTTTCATTCTGAGATATATATATATATATATATATATATATATATATATATATATATATGATGTATGTATGTATATGTAATCTGTTTTCTTCCTAACTTTAGGTATGAACCAAGTTGTAAAGGCATGGTGATGATTGTCAAATATGGGCAGCACTATAATTCCAGCAATGGGAAATAAGTGCCTCGATAGATAGGTGCAGGAGTATGGGGTAAAATTTGAAATATAGATACAGATTGGGTAAGCATGTTTTTTTCCAATGATAGACCACATAAAATATGGTGGCCTTAGAATTTTACAATGGAACTTAAATTTTACCATGGCCTAATGTTTTTAATTATACATTTTGTATGTTTCAACATACAATCAACATTATATTCCAATCTAAATGTACTCAGAGCAGAAACATTCTATCCAGGTTTATATCAAGAACAGTCATATTGCCCAAGGGTGTACTAGTCTTTGCCATTTAAGTTTGTTTAAGTCTGCTCTATGATGATTGTTTAACCACAAAATCAACAAATGAGATTCCCAGAATGCAACTCTATTACTAAGTGACACATGACTTTATTATTGAAAGCCTCAGAAGGCAGAAAAATGACATCCACAGAAACGCTGAGAAGAAAATGATTATTCAAGGGTTTGAGTATAAGCAGTTTCACTAGAGACCTATTTTTGAACAAAAATAATTGTCCCTTTGTTATCAATTATGGATAGAGAACTTGTTGTTTGGGAAAAAAAGAAAGCAACTCTGATGCCTCGAATTTTTCATGTGTGGTGTTCCTGGATTTACTTGCAAAGCCTAGCCAAATAGGAGCAACTTTTTCCCATCCCTATTATTAATCAGCAGCCTTTCCATAGATTGTATTCTGAGGTTCCCAATTTTCTCAAAGAGGATTCTTTAAAATTATTTGAATTTCCATACCCAAGCTTGCTTCCAAATGCTGGAAACTTACAGCCAGACCTTTTCTTTTGCAATTTCAGACATAGTTGGGTATTATCATTAGTAATGCCATATAAAATGGTACTATTAAGAATCTTGGCAACAGCCTCTCATTCACTTTCAGTGTCAATGGGATAGAGATTTATTTGAACTCTTGCTGAGCTGGTAAGCCCTGCATCATTCAGAGAAGGCAGAAAAGAGCTCGAATGCGCTCCTCCATAGTGAGTCTGGAGGGACTTGAGAGGCAAGGCCTGAGCAGAGCCCATTCGCCTTGACACCAGAACCTGTGCTTCATGATAATTCACATTTCTTAGTACAGCAGCTCTGGGAAGCTTAGACACGTCCAACAAAACATTGGAGCATCATCTCCACTCCCCTCGTCTCCCACCCCCCACTTTCTGAGATATGAAGGCTGAAAGGAGAGTAAGGTAGTTGATTGTCTTGCTTGGCATCCAGTTACCTGAATTCTAATTCCAGCTTCTTTTACTGGTTTTCTTTCCTTAGAGCTACCCTGCATGCATTCTTAGCTGTAGCAAGATGGGTCTGTTCATTGTTCGCCAAACATGAATTTCCTGTTCTCACTGCTATTCCAGTTACTAAAGCAGGCTTCCTTCTTATTATCCATTTATTTAAAAGTCTATTACATTTGGGTGGCTCACATCCTATCCTCTATTTAAATTTTTCCAGTCTACTGAAATTCACAATCTTCTTTCTTCTTTTCCTCCCCCCCCCCTCCTCTCTCTCTCTCTCTATCTCTTCTTTGTCTCCCCTAACTGATTCTGAACTCTTTCATATAGCTAAGCGTTACTGTGGGCTGGAAAATATCCTTGGTGCTACTGATAAAATAGCAAATCAGATAAGCCTTTCCCTGCTCACATCCCCACTCTGTTGGAGTGGAGAGATGTCAATTACTTGTTCAGTTGTAGCTACCATTTATAATGCTTACTATGTGTACAGGTCTTTGCTTGATATGGCTTTGGTTAATCCTTACAGCAGTTGAATGAAACTGTTCATTATGTGCTTCTAATATTCTTCAATTTTACAGATGAAATAATTAAGGCTTAGAGGAGCTAAATAGCTTGCTCAAACCCATCCAAATGGTAAACAGCTTCTGAACTAACGTATTCTTAACCGCTAAGCACATTTCTTTAATCTTTGAAGTACTTTCTCCTCTTATTTACTTCTGTTTTTAAAAGCTATTTTTCTTTTTCTTTTTAATTTTGTATCTACAACTTCTGTACTTACAGACAATAAACCATGATATTTCCCTCCCCTCCCCCATAGATGCTTATGTCTCTCTTTCTCTCTCACTTTCTTTTTCTTTCCTCTGTGTGATACAGTTCAATGAAAGGTCTTTGAGGAAACTGGCAATATCTTTGTGAGTAGTTAGGAGCAGGTTTTGTAAACAGACAAATCTGTATTTAAATTGCTAATAAACTTCCTATTGAATAAGGCAAGTTAATCAACTGCTTACACCTTCTGATTTCTCATTTATAAATAGGCAAGTTAATAAGTACGAGAAAATTATTCAGAAATAGCCATGATAACATTTGACAAACTGTAGAGTCATGTGTTTACATTTGTTCCACTCCAAAGATGCTAGTTAATTGTCTTTGGAGCTCTCTTCCCTCATTCAGTAGTAGCACATTGGCTGACACAGCATTAGAAGTGCCTCCCCTGAGTGACTAAATAAAGGTAAAATTAAATCTCTAAAGTATTCTCATGAAGGCTATGTTGACAATTATTTTTAGTGAATAACTTGATAAGGCATATGAATGCTCTGCTATAAAAAATGGCACAATCAAATTACAAATTCTAGGAGACTAATAGTTATATTTCATAAAGACTTGGTGAATCTGAAGTAAAACTTTAAGAACTTACCTGTTTTGCTTGCTTCTTTTGTAGTAGAATCACATATAGCCCAGGGTGACTTCAAACTCACTATATATCACAGATTGACTTTGAATTTAGGAATCCTGCTTCAGTCTCCCATGTATTGGGATTATAAGCATGATCCACCATTCCATAATGGGAACTTAAGTTAAATGCAACAAATAAGACCCACTTGTTCTTATCATATACGTACTTTTGGATATATAACATGGAAGAAGGCAGAATGTCTTTTTTGTATTCTATTAATAAAAAGTTCAGTGAGCACTTAGTATATAAGACATATTCAAATAATTTATGAATTAATCTTTTCAGTAGTTTCAAAATTTCCAAAATTATTAAATTCTGTTTGAATGGGCTCAGACTTAGTATGAACTATCACGCTCTTAAATAAGTATTTCAAATACATAAACTATCATTTCTAAAATATTCCACACTATGGAGTATTTTATGGATCCTAATAAGGAAACTAAAGTTTCACCTAGCTTAATGAATGTCCTTTATTTGGAAATTTTCCATCTGTCTTTCTGACATTGCTTTTAAGTTTAATCCCATGCAATCTAAGGACATACTTTGCATTGTTTTTATTATGTTAAAGTTTAATTAATTAATTTATTTATTTAAAAGAGAGGAAGATATAAAATGAGCACATCAGGGCCTCCAGCCGCTGCAAACAAATTCCACACACATGTGTCACCTTCTGCATCTGGCTTATGTAGGTGCTACAGAATTGAATCTGGGACCTTTGGCTTTATAGGCTAGCACCTTAACCACTAAGCCATCACTCCAGCCCTGTTTTAAAGGTTCAAAAGTTTATCTTATGACCTGCAATATGTCTTATCATTTTGAATATTCCATGATTAAAATTTAACCAAAAGACGGCATTCTACTGCATGGTAGACTATCCTTTAATGTCAGTAAGAGAAGGTGGTTGATGGTCTTTTTCTGATCTTGAAATGCCACTGATAATTTTCACTTATCATTTATTAAAATGTGTCAAACTCTACTGCAATTACAGATTTGTTTATTTTTCCATATTTTTTTAGTCTTTGCTGTCAGTTTATGTCTCCTGTGTTTCAAAGTTCTTCATTAGATGAGTAAACACATAAGATTATTATGCCTTCCTGGAAAACAAATCCCCTTGTGACTATATAATGTCCCTAGTAATATTTATTAGTATGGTGGCAGCTTTGTCTGATATTGATATGGTCAATTCCAACTGATTTTAATAAATATTTATATGGTATGCCTTCTTATGTCCTTCTACTTTAGCATACTTGTATGAAAATACCACGATGACTCCTGTATGTAATTCACTTTAGCATTATAACTAAAATGACCTAATAAAAACAAAATACATTTAAAAATCTAGAGGTATAAATATGTCATTACACTTAAAAGCATGTTGTAAATCTTAATGTCTTGTTATTTACTTGATGGGATTGGGTCACTTGTTCTTAATGATCTTTTGTTAATTTGGCTAAATAAAGTCATAGTGAAAACACTATTTTTCTATCTACTCTTTGTTTCTTGTCTCATTTCCTACCTGTCTTCATATTTATAGATTTTATTTCATTTTATCTCCTTTAATGACTACTGACTTATATTACTGCTTTTGTGTTGTTTTCTGTTTCCATCTTTAATTAATCACATCCTATCTTTTAGTGATATTATATGCCTCATATGTAAAATAATAACCTTTCAAATATGTAATTTTAATTCTTCCTCCTACTTCTATGGCATTGTTTCCTTGTA
Source organism: Jaculus jaculus (assembly GCF_020740685.1). NCBI lineage: Eukaryota > Metazoa > Chordata > Mammalia > Rodentia > Dipodidae > Jaculus > Jaculus jaculus. The sequence continues at coordinate 35,544,435 of NC_059103.1, forward strand.
TTTTACTCTACATATGTTGGATACATGAAACACATTGCTATACCTTTTGAATTAGAGAGTCAAATAACATTTATATCAATTAAAACTAAAGAAAAACATTCAACCCTTCTCCCAAGATGCCAGTTCCAGATCTTCCCGTTTCTTTGTATATATTCACATCTGCCTGATACCACATCTCTTATGCTTGAATACCTTCTTTAGCCTTCTTTAATAGTGGTGGAGGGCTTTCTTTTCAGCATCTATTGCACCCTCAGTGTTATGTCTGATATATGTTCCAAATAATCCTCAGTGTTAGGCCTTCTTTTTCCAGTTAACTCCTTCGCTGTCTCCTGCCCTGCACTCAAAGACTGCTGCTCCTCATTTCTCAGCACTTGCCAGTACAGGAAAGGTAGCTAGAGATGTATGCTTTTTGCTCAACCTCAGTATTGTATTATCCCTGTGCTCTTACTATCCAGGATGGGGCTTTTTAGCAATTCTATGCTTTTTTTAAATGTATTTTTTTATTGACAAACTTCTATACTTACAGACACTAAACCATAATATTCCCTTCCTATCCCTCATTTCCCTTTCACAACTCTGCTCTCCATCATCTGTTAATGTCTCTTATTTTAATGTCGTCTTTTTCTCCTATTATGAGGGTCTTGTGAGTGTATTGTTAGGCACTGTAAGTTCATGGATATCAAGACCAATTTCTGTCTGGACAGTTGCAATGTTAGGAGTGGTACCCTTCCTTTGGCTCTTACATTCTTTATGACACCTCTTCTGCAATGGAACTTGAGTCTTGGAGAGTGTGATAGAGATGTTTCAGGACTGAACACTCCTGTCACTTCTTCTTAGCACTATGTTGCCTTTTGGGTCATCCCAGTGGTCAGTGCCATCTGAAAAGAGAAGCTTCCCTAACCAAAAGTGAGAATACCATTAATATATGAATATAACAGTAAGTGTAGTGCTTTCAGGAAAGTTTGGTGAGAATAATATGTGCATTTAATATGGAAAATTAGGAACCCTCATCCACTGTTGGTGGGAATGTAAGATGGTACAACCTCTTTGGAAAGCAATATGGAGACTCCTAAAAACACTGACTATAGAGTTACTAACAGGCCCAGTTATTCCCTTACTGGGCATGTACCCTAAAACCTCCAAGCCTCAGTCCAGATAGATTTGCTCAACCATGTTTATAGTGGCTTAATTCATTATAGCTAATAGCTGAAATCAACCCAGATGTCCATCATTAGAAGAATGGATCACTACAATGTGGTATATCTACACAATGGATTCTACACAACAGTAAGAAAAAAAAATGACACAATAAAATTTGAAGAAAAATGGTTGAACCTGGAACATATCATTCTCAGTGAACTTACCAAATCACAAAAAGATAATCGCCTCATAGTGTCACTCATCTATAGCACCTAACCTGAATCTACCCAAGATGCCAACATAACCAGCAAGCCTCTCAAGGACTGGACAAAAGGGTGGGTGGGATGGGAGGGGAGCTCAAGGGATGGAGAGGGAGACACACATCTGGACCCAAATGGCAATGGTATAAAATTCTACATCCTAAAAGGCAGACCAAATGGCTGAACCTTTGCCAGGATCTTAGAGGGAAAACCTGTGTCACAAGGCCCTGGAGGAGAGGGTACAATGAAGACTGACTTTAATCTTCTACAGATTCTCTCTCTCTCTCTCTCCTATCTAACTCTTTCATATTACTTTTCTTTTTCTTCCTTCTCTTCATGGGTACTAACCTGTAACTCCCAGTACCAGAAGGTGGCTATCATCCACAATGAGCTTTTGATAAGAGAGACCTAAACGGTTTTCTAAAAGAATGACAGATATCTGTCAGAGTACTTGATGACCTACCAAAGGTTATTGGTAAGACCCTACTGCTAAAGACACCAGAAATGGTTGACATGTAACTTGGAGACATGGCTGGAAGCTGGAAGAGTGTCAGTCCCCAGACAGTCAGCACATCTAGTGCCAGAAGGTGCTACATGGGCAACTGGGGGAACATGACCAGTATCTGTCCAAGCAACTCATGGTCTAACCTACCTAACAGCAAATGACATGTTGTGAGGCTCACACAAGTACAATAGTGCCGCATAGCCAGGGTGAGAAACCAACTGCTCTTGATTTGGCTAAGTGATCTGCTCAATGGAAAAGAACCCATGGCTAGAGCTGGGAAACAGGTCAGAACCATATCCAAAAATGAGCCTGGTCTCCATTATTAAGCTACCACCAATAGTTTGCTATAAGAGGACCTACACCTATTAAATTCTCCCTAAAAAACAACAAATGTTATCCTATTTATCTGGTTCTAACTTTACTCGCTATTGGAGAATCTGCTTCTCTTTTTCAGAGAGTTGAAGATCCTGAGGTGAGAACCATCCCATCATACGTCAAAAGGGCCCCAGCTGAAACTAATAATAATTGGCAAAACAAGCAAGGGTGCTGTTTTCTTGGTGATTCTGGTACTAGCACAAGGGTGAAGGAGATCGACACAGAGTACAATCAACTCCTACAAAATCAGATATCCAGAGACATAGAGGCTCCCAACACCTCATCACTGTAGCAGACCTAAAATGAAGCCAACATGGCTCAGGGAAATTTTGCAGAAGAGGGGGTGGAAAGAATGTTAGAGCCACATGTTGGGTCATGATATGCAGAGACATTTATCCTACCCATAACTGTGGGCTAACTCCACAATGCTTGACCCATATACCTCAACAAGGAGGGGTGTAGGGGGGAGGACAGGGAGGAAGCTAACAATGGTATCAACTTGACTGTATTCACCGAGTACAAAACTAATAAATAAAAAGTAGTTAAAATTATGCATTTAGCCAGACAAGAGCAGGCTTTATAACCCTAAGGCACATGACCTCCCCTGCCATAGGCTTTTGATTTTGTTTTTCAATTCCAAGCATGTATTTCCTCCCATAGATCAATCCTCCAGTCAAATTAGACAGCAGTTGGTTCCCCTAGATTAGACATGCCACTATTGCACCCATTCAGTCATTTGGCCTGTCTGGCCAAACTTGAGGCTTCCAGTGCCCACTGTTTTCACTGCTGATGACTCTGTCTCCCATAGGGCTGCATGCAGTGCAGCTTTTTCCAGCTTTCAGGTGGTTGGTCTACAGGGAGAAAGTTTTCAGCTCAGCACCAGCTTCATATTTCAGTGACTTTGCAGCCCACACATGTGAAGTCTTCAACAATAGGGTCTTAACATTTGTTATTCCTGGGAAACCAAGGGCCTTGGCAATAGGCTGTAATATTTTGGGGGCAATGGGGACCTCCCTGACCAATAACTCACTGGTAGGTATCCCATCCCTGGCACTGAAAATTTTCTAGTAGTAATCTATGGCTTCTTGATGTGCAGTTATCTGAAGAAGTAGGCTTTCATATGTCCTGCTCAGAATATCCTGAAGTTTAATTGACCCTCCCCCGACCCTTCTCTTACTCAATCTCTTCCTCTGGCCTCACTTAGGCCATTCCACTTCCTGTAATCTGTTCTTCTACTTACATCTATACAATACCATCTCTTAAAGTTCTTCCTTCTCCTCCATCCCTTATAACCTTTTTACAGCTTATTGGCCTCTGCTACTGATTTTTTTCTTCCAGCTCACACATGTCTAAACATTTGTAGCTAGGATCCACATATGAGACAGAACATGCAATGTTTGACTTTCTGAACCTGTATTATCTCACTTAGTATAGTCCCTTCCAGATCCATCCATTTCCCAGCAAATTTAATTTTTCTTTAGCACTGAATAGAACTCCATTGTGTACATATACCACATCTTTATTATCCATTCATCTGTTGAGGGACATCTAGGCTGGCTCCATTCCCTAGCTGTTGTGAATAGAGCAACAGTAAACATAGTTGTGCGAGTATCTTTAAGGTAGTGAGAACGGTCATTAGGATATATGCCTAGGAGTGCTACAGCTGGTTCATATGGTAAATCTATTTTTAGCTGTCTCAAGAGCCTCCACACTGATTTCCACAATGGCCGTATCAGATTAACTTCCCGCCAAAAGTGCAGAAGTGTTTCCCTTTTTCTGCATCCTCGCCACCATTGATTGTCATTTGTTTTCTTGATGGTAGCCATTCTGATAGCACTGAGATAGAATCTCAAAGTAGTTTTAATTTTCACTTTCCTGATGGCTAAGTATGTAGAACAGATTTTTAGATGTTTATATGTCATCTGTATTTCTTATGATGAGAACTCTCTATTTAGTTCCACAGCCCATTTCTTGATTGGGATGTTTGATTCCTTATTGTTTTGTTTTTGAGTTCTTTGTATATTCTGGATATTAATTCTCCCATTCTGTAGGTTGTCTCTTTTCTCTGTTCACAGTGTACTTTGCTGTACAAAAGATTTGTAATTTCATGAGCTCCAAGTGGTTGATTAGTGGTTTTTATTTCCTGAGCAATTGCGGTTATATACAGAAAGCCATTGCCTATGCCAATGTGTTGAAGGGTTTCCCCTACCTTTTCTTGTAGCAATTTCAGAGTTTCAGGTCTGATACTAAGGTCCCTGATCCATTTTGACTTGATTCTTGTGGGTAGAGAAAGACAAGGACCTATTTTCATTTTTCCTCATATAGATATCCAGTCTTCCCAGCACCACTTGTTGAAGAGGTTGTCATTTCTCCAATGAGTATTTTTGGCATTTGTCAAAAATCTGATGTCTGTAGCTTCCTGGATTAACATCTGGTCCTCTATTCTGTTCCATTGATCTAGGTGTCTGTCTTTGTATCAGTACCATTCTGTTTTTGTTACTATCACTTTGTTATATAGCTTAAAATCAGGTATGATGATACCACCAGCCTTATTTTTGTTGTTCAAAATTGTTGTGGCTGTCCAAGGTTTTTGTAATTACAAATTAAATTTTTTTTTCTGTTTCTGTGAATTAAGCCATTTGAATTTTAATGGGATTGCATTAAATGTGTAGATTGCTTTTGGTAAGATTGACATTTTCACAACATTGATTCTTCCAATCTAAAAACATGGGATGTCTTTCCATTTCCTAGTGTCTTTTGTAATTTCTCACTTGATTATTTTAAAGTTTTCATTGTAGAGATATTTCACCTCCTTGGTTAGGTTTATTCCAAGGTACTTTATTTTTTTGAGGCAATTGTGAGTGGGAGACATTCCCTGATTTCATCCTCCACATGTTTGTTGTTAGTGCATAGGAAAGCTACTGATCTCAGTGTGTTTATTATGTATCCTGTTATGTTGCTACATATGTTTATCAGCTCTAACAGTTTGCTGGTAGAGTCTTTAAGGTCCTTTATAGATAGAATTATATTATCTATACATAATGATAACTTGATCTACCTAAGGCATCCAGTACTATATTAAATAAATGTGGGGACAGTGGACACCCTTTTCTTGTTCCTGAATTTAGTGGAAAAGCTTAAAGTTTTTCCCCATTTAGTATTATGTTGGCTGTACGTTTGTCATAAATAGCCTTTATTATGTTAAGAGATGTTCCTCCTTTTCCCAGTTTCTGTAGGACTTTTGCCATGAAGCGAAGCTGGATTTTGTCGGATGCCTTTTCTGCATCTATTGAGATGATCCTGTGATTTTTGTCCATTCCATTTATATAGCGTATTACATTTATCAATTTGCATATGTTGAACCATATCTGCATCTCTGTGGTAAAGCCTATTTGGTCTGGGTAAATAATCTTTTTGATATATTCTTGTATTCTGTTTGCCAATATTTTGTTGAGAATATTTGCATCTATGTTTGTTGTTGTTGTTGTTGTTCTGTCTTTGGTTTTGGTATCAGGGTAATGTTGGCTTCATCGAAGGTGTTTGGTAGAATTCCTTCCTTTTCTGTTTTATGGAAAACTTTGAGAAACAGTCGAGTTAGTTCTTCCATGAAGATCTTAGCCATTCTTCTCTTGTCACAGAAAGGGAAGAACTTCATCATTCCCTAGGGAGGAGGGCTTTACAGTTTTTACTTCTGATGACAGAATTTGCTATGCATGGTGACAACAGGTTTCATTATGCTTCCTGAAGCTGCTTAAGGTTTCCCTCCTATCAATGACACAAAATGCTCCAGAGGAAACCACATGTATTTTCTAGAGAGAGTCATCCCCATCCCTGGGGCTGCACCAGAGTAGATGTGTGTTTTGTCTTTCAGTGATTCCTGATCTATTTTGTGAGAGGAGTGAAAATCCAATCAGTGGGTTTATAGCTCCCAGAGAATATGCATTTTGTTTTGTTTTGTTTTGTTTTGTTCAAAAAAGAATTCACAGTTAGGGTCTCTCCATTTATATCTGTAGGTAAACTCTGCTTTTTCTGCACTGATTCTGTGCCATCATCCCATTTCTCTGTAGAGGTTCCTGTCATCCTTAAATTCCAGGTATGGCCTTAATTCTTTACTGGGTTCAAGGAAAGATTTGTTGAATTATTCATGCTTTCCTGTTATGAGATAGGGAGTTATACTGTTAAGTTTTCTATGTCCTAAAATGAAATTAACCTCACTTAATTAAAATAAAAATAATGGCCAAACAGATCAAATAAAGGATGCCAGCAGCTCAAGACTATGGGGTATGGAAAATCAGAGTCAGACATGAATTCAGTTTTACAAAGTACAAGGAGAATGGGAAGGAATAAAGCTGCATGCTTTGACGATGAGTCAAATTATAAGATGTCATCATCAGGCAATCTGAAGGAGAAGAAACAATGATATGTGGAATAATACCTCGATATGAAAGAAGTCAGCAGCACCAAGTAGTTAGAAAAGTAACATATTTATGGTCATTGACATGTGTACAGGAGAAACGTTACATTTTAATTCCGAGGAGACTGAAGCAGAGGGACTTAAGAGACTCGGGCAGGAAATAGCTACCGCTGTTCTTGAGCAACTCATACATAATACTTAGCAAGTATGCAAATGAAACAAACATGAAATCAAACGAGGTAAAACCACCTAAAAGTCCAAAAAAGAAGCAAATCATAACTCTGGTTCATGGCAGTGAATAAAACACTACCCCTTATAAGAACTTATAAATTTTGTCTTTATTTGATTTTTAATAATATGTAAAACTGCTTAGCTAAGCAGGGTAGAAGGAGACTGAAATGTTAGAGTTATAATGGTCTAATTAAGAATAAATATAGTCTGGTATATGTTTCAAATAAGCTCCAAATCTGCCTCCATTCAACTGGATGTGAAAATATTGTCATCAAGAAATGTCAAATGGTGAAATTCTAATTCTACCTTTGAAATTTAAATTTATTTGTCAATATTATACCTGTATTTAAACTCTTCTCCTGATTCTTTTGACCCTCAGTGATGCTCTACAATTTTTCCGACTATTTCTTGTGCACACACTCCTTCACATAGTAATAAGTCATGTTCCATGGGACAGGTAAAGTTTTTGAAAGCTGTCTTCCTTTGCTCTATACATCTCATGGAATTTCTGCTCCCTGTCCAGACAGTAGATATTAATCACCTATTGCCTTAGAGAAGGTTTATCACAGCAGAAAGTGAGATCAAATGCCTCAAATTCATTTTACTTGAGCTTTAAAAGTTGAGCTCAGAAAAGATTTAGAGAAAAAAATTATATAACTACTTCACCTTGCAAAAAAAAAAAAAAGTTTAGTCTAAACTAGAAAATAATCTAGTCTCTACCTGGACAGCTTTGTTTTTACCTGTGTGAGCATGGTTGCATAAGCTGTGTCAGCTGCTGTGTGTGTTCTAGTCCCACTAATGACCAGTAATATCTGCAATCAGCCGGGCCAGTATTCATGCACAAAACACAGGTTATTGACAACCCCAGCCTTGCGCAGCCTACATTGTACAGAAAGTAACCCTTTAGATGGGCCAGTTCCTTGAAATTCCAGAGATAGAGAATGAACTTTGGACATCTACTGTGATAAAACACAAGCCTTTGAGCTTCACCTCCTCCTTCTAGGTCCCATGCATTTATCTAGACAAACTGAAACAAGAGGCAATTCATTCTAGAGCTATGCTCACCACTGAACCCAAACCAGAGGGATCAAAAAAAAAAATGTTGAGTTTAGCTATTTGTTTCACATCAATTAATCCTCCCATTAATTTTCTTTCTTTTAAAAATGTTTGATTATTTATTTTCAAAGAGAGAAAGAAGAAGGAGAGAGAAAGAAAGAGGAGGGGGAGAGAATGAATTAATAAGCACCCCAGCTAGGGCCTCCTGCTACCCAAATGTACTCCAGACGCAGGAGCTCTTTCATGTGGGTACTGGGAGATCAATCCTGGGCTGTCAAGTTTTCCAAGCATCTTTACCAGTAAGCCATCTCCCCAGCAGTCTCCCACTGATTTTCTTGAAATGGTTATCATACATGTTTCTGTCTTACCAAGTGAGTAATATGAGGTACTCAATTATAGACTAAGTTTTTATCAGAATGATCCTGGGTATAGTATGGTTGATGCATAAGGAAGGACACAGAGTTGGGTGTGGACAGATGCTGCAGTATGGTGGAGAGAGAACAGAAAACTAGGCTAAATTATCATCCCAGTACTAGGAGAGCTGGTGCTAGAAGGATTGGCATAGGTTTAAGTCAACCTGAAATACACAGGGTGTTCCAGACCAGTCTGAACAACCGAGTGAGACCCTGTCTCAAATTAAGTAATCAGATTAAATTAAAACTTTGAAAAACACAATATTCTACTGAAGATTCAATGGGAAAAAAATATATATGTATGATTAAATTGCCTACTATTTCACACAAACCTATTCAAGACTTAGTAGCTTAAAGCAAAAGCCACTTCTTTGCTTAGACTTTGTGGGTTAGAAATGTAGGCTGGAAATAGACGAATGCTGTTTGTTGGTCCTGCCTATGTTTACTCATGTTGCTTCTATTATCATTTTTTGCTGTGCTGAGTAGTCCAAGATAGACCTTATGTTTGTGTGAAGGTTACTTGTAACATGTTCCTGTTACACATAACATGGTCTCTTATTTGCCAAACGGATTCTTTATGTCTACACGGTAGTCTCAGGGCAGCAAGAGGACAAGAGTGGAGGCAGAAACGCAACTGGGCTTCATATGGTCGAGGCTTATGAATCCCACAAAGTCACTTCTCCTGCCTTCTACTTGATGAAACAAGCACAAGACAAGACTAAAGTCAAAGAAACTGGCAAGCTCTGCTTATTGAAGGAGAAAATGGCGTAAATGCCAAAAATCCAAGTGGCTTTAAGCAAGGATACTCCATGCCCCTTACATTTTTATATATTTGTATGATTTTATAATTGGAATATTTCAATTGTTTTTGCTGATGAGAAATGTTAATTTAAAACATGACACATATATAAGAGTTTCTTTGTTTTGATAATTAGAATTCTCTGAGTGAAGAAACAAACAATATCAATAAGCCCATCTTTGCTGGAGTGACAGGAGCATTAAAATTTTCAGGAAGCAATGAAAAATGTGACATCTTTAAGAGACCTACCCAAATATAGTTACAATTGTTGTGTCCATCTTTGCAAACAATCCACAGTATGTCTGCTGTCAGCCCATGCTCATGAATATCTTAGATGGCAGTGAATGAACTGTTATGATCATGGTGGTGATTTTAATACACGTCACTATTGTAGCATCAAAACTGAAAGCTCTATCCTTAACTTTTTTATTGGAATTCTCTTCTATTGGACATAGGAAGGTTTATTTCATCCTTTATTATGCTAGTTGCTGCAATGATGTTGATGTAAACAAGGATCTGAAGGTTCTGAAGACAGCAGTGCAGTGTGACTTAAGATCAAAATTCATTGTCAAAGAAATCAAGAGGCCAAGAGAAGATGATGAGTTATAACCTCATTTTTACTTTCTGAAGATGTAACATAATCCTAAAATTTTCAGTTTTAAGACTCATGTGCCAGGTATCAGATTATTTTTCTTGAAAACATTTTATTGGATTATGCCTTCATAAATAACAAGGATAAGTCAATGTTTCAATAAACACTTTCTTTCAAAAGATGACATATAAAGTAAATTCTTTTTTTGTTGTTTGTTTGGTTTTTTGTTTTTCCAAGGTAGGGTCTCACTCTAGCCCAGGCCGACCTGGAATTCACTATGGAGTCTCAGGGTGGCCTTGAACTCACAGCGATCCCCCTACCTCTGTCTCCCCACTGCTGTGATTAAAGGCATGTGCCACCACACCTGGCTTAAAGTAAATTACTAAAGAATATCTTGTTTTTTGTTGTTTGAGGCACTAGAACCTGATGCATTTAGTGTTCATGGAATATTTATATACAGGACAGCTTTTATAAAGGTGATTATCTAAAACATATGCTATTTTTATAGATTGGAATATTGCAGTTGTTTTTGCTGATGAGAAATGTTAATTTAAAATGTGATACAAATATGAGAGTTGTCTTGTTGTGGATATTTAGAATTAGGATTCTCTGAGAGAGGGAAAGAAAGAAAGAAAGAAAGAAAGAAAGAAAGAAAGAAAGAAAGAACGAAAGAAAGGAGGGAGGGAGGGAGGGAGGGAGGGAGGGAGGGAGGGAGGGAGGGAGGGAGGGAGGGAGGGAGGGAAGGAGGAAGGGAAGGAAGGAAGGAAGGAAGGAGGGAGGGAGGGAGGGAAGGAAGGAAGAAAGGAAGAAAGGAAGAAAGGAAGAAAGGAAGAAAGAAAAAGAAAGAAAGAAAGAATAGTATCAATAAGACCATCTTTGCTGGAGTAATGGGAGTGTAAAAATTTTCGGTAAACAATGAAAAAACATTGAATGAACCAGAATACCAAAGTCCTGAATTTTCCATTATGGAAATGTGGGCAGACAGTGAAAGGTGTGCATTTTGGGCCCTTTATTTATCAGTGAGTGGAACACCTGAGGTACCATCAGGGGCACATTGATTTTGTGTGTTATAAAAAATGGTTGATTTCAAACTCATTAATGTCTGCTTTTATCTTGGTTATTTCCTTGCCTCTTGAATTTGAATTGTTCTAACCTTTTCCAGTGCCTTTAGCTGGATGGTTAAGTTGTTGACTTGCAATCTCTCTGTTTTTGTAATGAAAGCATTTAGTGCTATAAACTTCCCTCTTAAGACTGCATTCTTTGTGTCACATAAGTTTTGATATGTTGTGTTTTCATTATCATTTAGTTCCAGAAAAAAACTTAATTTCCTTTTTGATTTATTTCTTCTACTACCCATGCATTATTTAATAATGAGTTGATCAGTCTCCAGGTATTGATAGATTTTCTGTTGTTTTCCTTGTTGCTAATCTCTAGTTTTACTGTATTGTGGCCTCATAAAATGCATGAAATTAGGTTAATTTTCCTGAATTTGTTGAGACATGTTTTATGCCCCAATATATGATCTATTTTAGAGAAGGTTCCATGAGATTCTGAGAAAAATGTGAATTCAGTAAACTTAGGGTGGAACATTCTGTAGATGATTATTAAGTCCAGTTGATCTACGCTATTTTTTAATTCCCTTATTTCATAGCTAATTTTTTGTTTGGATGATCTGTCTAGAGATGATAGTGGAATATTAAAGTCTCTTAATATAATTATATTGAGAATTATTTCTGCCTTATTATCCAATAGAATTTGCTTTATAAAATTTTGTGCTCCTGTGTTTGTTGTATATAGGTTTATGATTGTAATATCCTCTTGGCTGTATTGTTCCTTTGATGAGTATGAAGTATCCTTTATCCCTTTTGATTACTTTTGGTTTGAAGTCCATTTCTCTGATATCAGTATAGCCACCATTATTAATGAGAAAATAATGCTTCCCTAGTCCCAATGTTATATGAGTTAAAGGATATGGTTGATTCACTTGTGGGAAGAAGGGAGTAGTCTTGCTTAAAGTCACTTGGGTTTTTGGTCTACAGTGATGGCAGCATATCTCTTACAACCTGAGTTTTCAAAGGTGGGATGTTGGTCAGAGTGAGTGCACTCAAGGAGTGTTAACACTCAGCTTCTCATTGCCTGACTGATGTTAACCAGACATCATTTGTGGGAGGAAGGAGTTTGCTTCAGGCTTACAGATCCAGGGGATATTCCATTAATGGTGGAAGAAGCTGGCTCCTCTTCATAAATCCACAAAGAGAAAAATCACCAAACAGCTGGCAAACACCTAAAGCACCAAGCAGCAACCACTAGACATCAAATTTCTCTACACCTTGAGGCTAGAATTCAGATCTGCTCCCAAATACACCTTAGGGTTGGACTCCACGATTTTCCCATAGTAATTTAACCATCCCACCCACAAGCAGGGATATGACCTTGTAAGCTCAATTTTAATGAGACATGTGAGTCTATGAAGTCAGACTTTCAAACTAGAACTTTCAAGTTACCACAGGGAACATTTCTTGTTCTATATTTGTAGAGATAAAGAAAGCCCTGATATTCCAAGTTAGAGATAGTTTGCTTCCAGATATGTATACTTTATTTTCCGATTCTCCATTCTTATCAACTGCGGTAGGTTACTTAATTAAGTTTGAGCGACTATATGTGATTGACATTTTAGAGATGGACCTGGAACCCTGCTACCTGCCGATCAGACTGAAGTTTCATAAACCACTTGATGAAATTGAGCCAGTTTTAGGTTACCAATGTCTCTATAGGCATGAGCAGTAGAAAGCTGAGTGAAAACCCCTGGATTACCAGCCTTCACCAATTCTTTTATTGTAATCACCAATAGTGATAATTTTAGTCAGTCTATTTCAATGAAATTGATTATTTGAGTTGTCTTAAAACAGAAGCAATTAATTCTCTCTCATCTCGTCTCATTCCCATTAGCATGATAGATTGTGTTTTACATTATGCCTACTGCCTAAATTAAATCTTGGTGTTTTCTTTCAACAAAACAAAATTATGAGACCATAGGGGTTATCTTGACTACCTCTTTTTTTGGTTTGTTTTGTTTTGCTTTTCAAGATAGAGTCTCACTCTAGTCCAGGAGTCCAGGCTGACCTGAATTCACTATGTGGTCTCAGCTGTAGCCCTTGAACTCATGGTGATCCTCCTACCTCTGCCTCCCAAGTGCTGGGATTAAAGGCATGTTGCCACCACACCCGGCTCACCTCTTTCTTTTGACAAGCAAAAATTTGCTGCAAGTGACTGAAATTTAATTTTTGGTTCTAGTTTACATAGCCCTTTAGTATCAGAGCTGGAGAATTTTTTTTTCTGGAGTTCTTACAATACCAATGTTACTTGACTTTAAAATCCACCCACTATTTTATGGCGATTACCCTTCAATATAGTTAGCAGACCTTCTTGGGGAAAGTTCTTCATCATACCATTTTTGAATTAAACTCACAGTCATAATTCTTTAGCTTCTTTCCCCATTGACCTTTGAAATGATGGCACTGTGTCTAAAGCAGTATCACAGTTTAGTTCCTCAGCAATCGCTTCCCACCTAGCCTTAGCTAAGTCTGCTCCTGGTGAGCCACATCTCCTGCTTTGTTCAAAAGTGCTTATTTATATACTGTTATTCTCACAGTATTACTATAGTTAACAAAGTGAAAAGTAACAGTATAGGGCTAGTTACATTTCTGATCAACTTATTAATTTGTTGATGAAATAAATACTTTATAATATTTTATTTTTTATTTGAGAGAGAGAAAGAGGCAGATAGAGAAAGAACGGGTGTGCCAAGCCTCTAGCCACTGCAAAAGAACTCCAGATGCATGCACCACCATGTGCATCTGGCTTATGTGGGAATTGGAAAGTCAAACCTGGGTCCTTAAGTTTGCCAGGCAAGTGCCTTAACTGGCAAGCCATCTCTCCAGCCCAAATAAATATTTTTGAATATTTATGATATACCAAATAGGAGCATAGGATTTTGGATGATAGGGGACAAGGAAACGATTAAAAAATCAGAAATTTTTTCTCCTCTCATGAAGATACATTCTAAGGTAGAACAGAAACATAAGCAATATGCCAGTTGGTAAATAAATCTGTGAGGACAGGGAGAGGGAGCCTAAGGTAAAGAACAACATTTAACATTTTGTCTAGTGAGAAATTTTATCTAACAGATGTGACTTTAGGAGTTTAAAAGAGAAGAACTAAAGAGAATCACAGTTATATGTTGTACTTTTCTTTTTTCTTTGTCAGAGACAATTGGCCATTTTGTCTCTAGTCAGAGTCTGGGGGACACATGGCTTAAACTTGTATGGGGTCTGAGATAAAGGGGGTTTTATCCGGTTTTTTAGAGTCCAGCTTTCCATGAATTTAAGCACCATATGTTGGAACACAAGAGCAAAATGAAATTACAGAACAGAGAGATAAGCATCTTGACATTTTTTTATCCTATTTTGAAGTTGTTTGTTTTTACATAGCAAATTTACCCATTTGCAAAACACAAGGTGATAGACTCTTATCTATGTTTAACCTGGTTAAACCTCCAATTACATCTGCACTTATGACTTTGTGGCCCACCTAGCACAGGCATCACCTGTGTCTAATGTAAGGTGAATTTAGATTAAGACTATGCCCCTATATAAAACTTTTAGAGTATCCTTAAGAGTCTGTAAACAGTTGAAAAATCTCTAACTTTAGACATGGCATTTAGGTTTAGCCTGAAAATTCTTTTCTACATACTCACATCAGTCCATTTTAAATTTAACCTTGAACAAACTCTCTGGGCCTGGGCAGCAGGATGCAGCCAGTCCTTATGCCAGTATCCCAGTTCCAACAAAGTCCTCTGTAGTCTTTCCTTTCCCTTAGAAAGCTCATAAGCCAAGCCTGTAAGTTCAATGCTGTTTGCACTTAGCATTTTTAGATTCTCACTAGGACAGTCCATGAAATTTGGCTTACCACTCCAGAAGACACCTTCAGTTGCAAGCACCAAGTCTATGCTAATTCCTCCAAACCAAGGGTTCCAAAAGATCAACATCTACATGGTCAGCTTTATCTCAGTCCACTTCTTGATACCAAGTTCTGTATCAGACAGCTTTAGTTTTGCTGAGATAAACTTCCAGACCAGGTACAGTTATGGAGGAAGGGATATTTATTGAAGCTTGCAGATCCAGGGGAAGTTCCATAATGGCAGAAAAAGCTGTCCTGCCTTCATAGGCCCAATCAGAAGAAAGAGAGAGAGAGAGAGAGAGAGAGAGAGGGAGGGAGGGAGGGAGAGACGCACAAGCCTAAAGGTCAAAAGCTACACAGTGTGTCCACTAGGGGCATATGACTCGTTCAGAAATACAAAAGCCACAGATGCAAGTACACGTTATAGAAGCAAAGTTTAGCTCATTAAATATGAAGACTGCCTCATAATTTATGAGGGTACACTCACCCGCACACCAATTGACCTCCTCAACAAATGCCTCTCATGGGGCACTAGTCTGCCAGGTTCCCAGAGCACCACGTTAGGAGCCAGATGCCAGGCTTCCCCGGGCAGGTAGTGCTGAAGAAGGGCCAGACCCGCTGGTTTCTCCCAAGGGGTTGAGGAAGAGGGTGAACATCAGATGACTCAGAACCTCTCCAATCACCAGAGAAAAACTACACTGAGTCGGGAGTCTTGTCGAAGCAGGAACTCACTTTATTGTTACAGGCAGTTGCCTATATAATGTTGAAAATAAAGGCAGGGATTCTAGGATGGGGAGAGAGGTAAGGGCCAATAAACCACGACCTTTGAGATGACTGGTTCCAGGTGCACACACGGGAATTCCAACTCCTATGTGGAAGTAGCAGGCCAGAAGCCATTAGGCGTAGCTGGTCCAAGGTAGATCACCAAACTTTAGCTAGGCTCAGGAAGTTCCACTAGTTCCACATGCCCAGGCCTCTTAAGGCCCAACAATGGACCACGTGAAAAGGTGACATCATCAGACCCAATTGTCTTAAGAGAATAAAGGTGTTATACAGAGCATGCCTTACATGGGGCCATACCATTCTTCCCCTGGAGAAAGCATAATAAGCAGGCTTTCATGTGGATCTCATTCCAGGGTTCTGAATCTCTAAAATAGCTAAATGCCAGCTTTATAAATTGGTATAGTTTACTGTCATGGGTCCCAAGAGAGCAAGACAAACAGATCTCTGGTGTATTTCATTTTCAGGGTGGGATTGCACCAGTAACAACAAATATTTGTTGTGAATGAATCTGTAACTCCTTACAAATTATTCTTTGGCTGCATTTCTGATGGCATTGTTACAGGCCAATAAACAGTGTCAGACAACAGAATTTGATGCTTTTTAATCAAATAACAGAATCTTAAAAAGGTCAGAACTGTAACTTATAGAAGCACTTTTCACTGGATGTCCTAAAAGGAATGAATGATCAAAATGTGAATGATTTCCTAAACAGGAATGCCATCCAAACATAAGAATCAAAAACACATCATTTCAAAGCAGAACAGCATTGACAATGTGCTGGAAAAAAGACAAATTTCTCTTGTGCCCTTGACAGCCCTCTTCCATTTTTCATCTAGAATTAGAAATTAAATTATTTTCATGTCCTCAATATCAACAGCTGAAAGGAACCATCCTGCCACCAATCAGTTTAATAAAACCATTTGGTCTATACCATATAGAATTTATTTACCTTTGCCAGTAATTTCCCCCAAGATACTTATAATTCTCTAACTAGTCATGGCATGTAGTTTTATGTGCGATATAAAATCAAAACAAGATGGTACATTTGCTTGAACTTGAGGTCTGGAGAAATTACAAAGTTATATATATATAACATGTGTGCATGATGTACAACAAAAGTATGTGTATATATATATGTGTGCATCAATAAAATGAAAATGTCAGTAATTAAATAGTTACAAAATAGGTCATTGCATATTTCAAAGCTTCATTTGCCACATGAACCTCAATGTCTGCAAATAAGAAAAAAAAAAAAAAAAAACAACTAAAGTTAAAATGCCTATTCTTGAATTCATGTTCTAAAGGATATCATTATCTGTTGGTCTGCTTCTTAATTCAAAATTATAAATATACATTGGGGGATTAAGCAATAAAGTCATTGAAATAAGCAGGAAGGTGGCATCAACAAGAAGTTTTGACTAACTATATTCAAAGGCAAAGGGATAGCAAGAGAGGCTGGTTTCTGGCTCATACAGTTATCTGGAGACCTGATCATTTTCAAGGATAAGGTTTCCCTGGGAGGGCATCACTACTATCATGTGTCAAGTATGTAAAGTGTTGAATTTCAAGGGTAATTTTCGGAGTGAATTTTATCAGATTTGGTAGTTAGGGAATAAAATATTGTTTATCCCTGATTGACTTTGAGTATAAAGATACAAAAGTGTATACTCAAAGATCCATCTATTCTTTCCTCAGAGGGGACTTAGGAGTTTCCACAGGGAACTCCTCTTGACAAAGAATTCAAGGGTGCAAGGTGGAGGGGCATTTCTGCTCCTGTGTCCAGGACATGCTTCACAGCTAAGCCTGGCCACTTGAGTTTTTCACTGTTGCTGTTGCACAGCGAATCATCTTGCCAACTTCGCTCTAGTTTTCCTTACCTGGAGAAAAGGTATAGGATGACAATAAATCTGAGTTTTGAGCAGTGTAGTAATGTTTGTTTGTTTGGCCTTGAGAAGCCTGGACATGAGGCCTAGTGGGACTTCCTGAGCCTAGCTAAAGCTTGGCGACCTGTCTCTGGCCAGCTAGGACTCAGCAAGCTGCCTAATGGCTTCTTGCCTGCTACTTCCTCACAGGAGTTGGAATTATCATTTCAATAATCACAGTTTACTATTGGCCCTTACCTCTCCCCCTCATCCCAGAATCCCCGTCTTTGTTCTCAACATTATATAGACACCTGCCTGTAACAATAAAGTGAGTTCCTGCTTTGATAAGATTCCCGACTCAGTGAGGTTTTTCTCTGGGGACTAGGAGAGGTTCTGAGTCATCCGATGTTCATACCTCTTCCTCAACGACCCTTGGGAGGAACCACCAGGCCTGGTCCCTCCTCAGCACTACCTACCCACCAGAGAGGAACCCGGCATCTGGTGCCTAAGGTGGGGCTCCGGGAACCTGGCAGACTAGTGCCCCATGTGAGGCATTCTCATTGAGGAGGTCAATCAGTGCACATTTGCAGGTGAGCATATCCTCACAAGTTATGAGGCAGTATTCAGATTTAATGTGCTAAACTTTGCTTCTATAACCTGTACTTGCTTGTCAACATCTCTTTGTTCACTTTCTCTTTCCTTTCACGTTCGGTTAGCCAGCAAGCTGCATCTGTGGCTTTTGTACTTCTAAACAGGTTATATGTCCCTAGTGAACACACTGTGTGGCTTTTGACCTTTAGGCTTGTGCATCTCCCTCTCTCTCTCTCTCTCTCTCTCTCTCTCTCTCTCTCCCTCCCTCCCTCCCTCCCTCTCTCTCTCCTTGGGCCTGTGAAGGCAGGCCAGCTTTTTCTGCCATTATGGAACTTCCCCTGGATCTCTAAGCTGCAATAAATATCCCTTCCTCCATAACTGTACCTGGTCTGGAAGTTTATCTCAGCAAAACTAAAGCTGTCTGATACAGAACTTGGTACAGAGAAGTGGACTGAGATGAACCTGACCATGTGGATGTTAATCTTTTGGAATCTTTGTTTTGGAGGAATGTAATTGGAGGTTCAACCAGGTTTAAAATAGACAAGAGTCTATCACCTTGTGTTTTGCAAATGGGTAAATTTGCTGTGTAAAAACAAAAAAAAAAAAACTTCAGAATAGGATAAGAAAGGTCAGGATGCTTATCTCTCTACTCTGTAATTTCATTTTGCTCTTGCTTTCCAACATATGCTACTTAAATTCATGGAAAGCTGGACTCTAAAAAATTAAAATAAAACCCCCTTTATCTCAGACCCCATACAAGTTTAAGCCATGTGTCCCCCAGACTCTGACTAGAGATAAAATGGCCAATTGTCTCTGACAAAGAAAAAGTAGTACAGCATATAACTATGGTTCTCTTTAGTTCTTCTCTTTTAAATACCTAAAGTCACATCTGTTAGATAAAATTTCTCACTAGACAAAATGTTAAAGGTATTTGATCAGGTTACAAACTTCTTACATAAGATAAACATCAGACTTACATAATGTGTATATCAGGAGACGGGCCCCTTCATTAAAACATTTAATTGGATTAAATGTAATGTTTACCTGATGCCAAGGTTTTAATCAATAGCAAACCTGAGTCTTATGATAAGACTTCACTCATTAACAGGTCACTGATGCTAATTTGTTATGATTTAAGGGTTATAAAACTGGCTTTAAGACTCTCTCAGTAAAGAAAATTAGGTTCCTCTTTTCATCAAGGTTTTAACTATTCTTAAGATAAAGGCTCATATAGAAGTGGTTATTTGACAAAGGTTAAGTATTCATACCTAAAGACATTGTAACTTTAAAAATATCTTCTGTCTCATTTATGCTAATTCTATTGAATGGCAATAACTAGATTTAATCACTTAGCTTTAAGTGATTTAATTTCAGTAATGATAGCTTTCATCTTCCTGGGATATGTTAGGGTAGCTTGCTGAATCTTTATCAAATTTAAGTCATGGGTAAAACATAAAATTGTTTTATGTTAATAAAAGTTTCTGTGATACATAAAATCAATAGCTATCAAGCTTAAGCCAAATTCATGGGTTGTCAAA